>NC_090373.1:72493846-72810799 GCF_036365525.1 Heterodontus francisci
TTTGATTGCAGATGCTTCGCGCATTCAGATCTAGAACCTATAATTTTAATTTTTGCTTCTATTCCCTTCAATAATCTTATTTGTTGATGTACAATTCCTGTTAAACTCTCTGTCCCTTCCTATCCCATTCTGCTTGTCTTTACCCACAACACTATACTATTTCGATGCCTTGGCCTTTTGCTTTGGATTCCTAAATCTCACCTCTTCCAAATCCGCCCCCCCCACCCACTCTATTAGTTCACAAGTTCCAGTCTTATCTGCTGGCTCACTCTTGAGCTTGTACGCATTGTCACTTCCTATCACACCCTGATTATCATTGTCTTTATTGCTATCTTGTTCTCTTGCCTTCTCCACTCTCTTTAAATTATAACATCTTCCCTCACTTGATCTCTCACCCACACTATTTAGTATAAAGCCCTCTCTAGTGCCCTAGTTATACGACTTGCCAGAACAATGGTCTAAGCAAGATTCAGGTATAGAGTGTCCCAATGGTACAGCTCCCACTTTCCCCAGTACTGGTACCAGTGCCCCATAATTTGAAACACATTTCTTCCACACCAATCTTTCAGCCACGCATTTAACTGCCTAATCTTATTTACCCTATACCAATTTGCTTGTGGCTCAGGTAATAACTCAGAAATTATTTCCTTTGAGGTTCTACTTTTTAATTCAGCCCCTAACTGCACATACTGACTATGCAGAACCTCTTTCCTAGTCTTGTCTATGTTATTGGTACCCACGTGGACCACAACAACTGGATCCTCCCCCTCTCACTGCAAGTTCCTCTCCAGCCCTGAGCAGGTGTCCTGAACCCTGGCACCAGGCAGGCAACACGGCCTTCTGGACTCTTGCTCTTGGCTATAGAGAATGGTGTGTATCCCCCTGACTATACTGTCCCCTACTACCACTACATTCCTATTTACTCCCCCCACTTGAATAGATTCCTGTACCAAAGTGCCATGGGCAGTTTGTTCATCCACCATGCAGCCCTCACTCTCATCCATGCAAGCTGAAAGAACCTCAAACCTTCCACAGCACCTTCCAAACCAGTGACCTCTACCACGTAGAAGAAAAAGGGTAGCAGATGCAAATGGACACCACTACCTTCATATATGCTGGAACCACTCAGCAGGTCTGGCAGCATCTGTGGAAAGAGAAGCAGAGTTAACGTTACGGCTCAGTGATCCTTCTTTGGGTCACTGACCCGAAACGTTAACTCTGCTTCTCTTTCCGCAGATGCTGCTAGACCTGCTGAGTGGTTCCAGCATTTCTTGTTTTTATTTCAGATTTCCAGCATCCGCAGTATTTTGCTTTTATTATACCACTACCTTCATGTTCCCCTCCAAGGCACACACCATCCCGACTTGGAACTATATTGACATTCCTTCACTGTTACTGCATCAAAATCCTGGAACACTCTCCCAAATAGCACTGTGGGTGCACCTATATCACATGGACTGCAGCAGTTCAAGAAGGCTGCTCACCACCACCTTCTCAAGGGCAATTAGGGATGGGCAATAAATACTGTCCTAGCCAATGATGCCCACATCCTATGGATGTATTTAAAAAGGCGGATCTATGGTGGGAAGAAAAATTTCGAATTTCTGTGCAGGGACTGTCCATTTATGTTGCGACTCAGTGCTTCCTTTGGGTGGGAAGGGAGTGAGATTGGAATTTTCACTCGGCTGAGCCAACATTGGCCAAAGATGCCAAATAATTCAGAACCCTGACTGTTTTGCTGAAGGTTGGTTTTCAATCAGTGTCCCTTTTTCCCTTGTATTGCTAAGCGTGTATAAAATATTTCCTTTATTTGCATAACATCATAATATAGGGGCTCTTCTCTATTTGATTATACAAATCTTTCGGGTGGCTTAATCAGAGCTGGTGCTTTGGAAGGATAAAGTGAGTGAAGTACTTGGGTTAGCTCAATTCAGCAGACCTAGAGAAAAAGAAGCGCATTTTGCTTTCTGTGACATAGGAATTTGTTGCTAGTGAGTGAATGACAGACAGAATACGAAGCAAGAAAGGAAGAAGGTTTTTCTAAATTCTGAGCTGGGGCAGTCTTCATCTAGCATCCTCAGTGGCCTTTCTTCCCAGTATTTATGTGGCTTCCCCCTCAGGTGCGGTCAGAAGATGAAGTTATAATGTCTTCCTCCCTTGAATATTCTTTCTCTTTTGTTAAGGACTGTTTTCTCTTGTAATCAGAGTATAATAAATAGTTTCCAACTGTTATGATGACATACAGTGATAGCCAAGTGTCTGCATGCAATTCATAGTGGGTGTGATTAAATATACATGCATCATTCAGCTACATGAGATGGATTACTATTTCGGGCTGAGTGACAGAACACCTTCAGACTGAAGACAGAGGGTGTAAAATATATCCTGCTGCCTAATATGCATGCATGACAAGCAGTGAAAGTAGTTTAAGGTGTACTGTACATGTGTTTGTGTTTGGGATGATAATTCTAAGTGTCTCCATTTCAGGGAATAGGCTATCAACCAATATTCAGTATAAGCCCACTGACTCCCACAGCTACCTTGACTACATTTCCTCACACTTTGCTTCATGTCAGGACTCGATTCCATTCTAACAGTTTCTCCGTCTCAGATGGCATCTGATCTGACGACGCAACCTTCCATACTAGCTTTTCTGATATGTCTTCCTTTCTCCTCAACTGAGGATTCCCCACCAGGGCCTTTGACCATGTCCGTTCTATTTCATACACTTCTGCTCTCATCCCTGTCCCTCCCTTTCAGAACCACAAAGGTGTTCCCCTTGTCCTCACCTTCCACCCTACCAGCCTCCGTATTCAGTGGACCATCCTCCACCATTTAGGCCACCTCAAACATAATGCCACCACTAAATACATCTACCTATCCCCTCCCCTTTCAGCATTCCGTACGGACCATTCCTTCTGCAACACCCTGGTTCACTCCTCAATCACCCCCAACACCCCCCCTTCCCAGGCATCTTTCCATGCAAATGCAGGAGATGCAACACTTGCTGTTTTACCTTCTCCCTTCTCACAGTCCAAGGTGAAAATGCTATTTGTGTGTACTTCTTTCAATTTAATATACTGCACTTTCTACTCACAATGCAGTCTCCTCTATACTTCGGAGACTAAACGTAGATTGGAAACAGTCCTCAGCCTTCCCTGCCCTAGACTAAATTCAAAGTAATTGAGAAGGTGACAGGCACTCCTCCCCTGCCTTCCCATGCAATTATATGGGCCCTCCCGCCTCTGTTCCCATCCCTAGGGTGCCTATAAAATTCATCCTGAGGTCTATTTCTCTCAAAAAACAGGACAAATCCAACCCGGCCAATTACCACCCCATCAGTCTACTCTTGATCATCAGTAAAGTGATGGAAGGTGTCGTTGGTAGTGTGATCAAGTGGCACTTGCTTAGCAATAACCTGCTCAGTGACGCTCAATTTGGGTTCTGCCAAGGCCACTCAGCTCCTGACCTCATCACAGCCTTGGTTCAAACATGGACAAAAGAGCTGAACTCAAGAGGTGAGGAGAGAGTGACTGCCCTTGACATTAAGGCAGCATTTGACCGAGTATGGCATCAAGGAGCCCTAGCAAAACTGGAGCCAATGAGAAGCAGGGGGAAACTCTTCATTGGTCAGAATCATACCTAGCACAAAGGAAGATGGTTGTGGTTTTTGAAGGTCAATCATCTGAGCTCCAGGACATCACTGCAGGAGTTCCTCAGGGTAGTGCCCAAGGCCCAACAATCTTCAGCTGCTTCATCAATGACCTTCCTTCAATCATAAGGTCAGAAGTGAGGATGTTCACTGATGATTGCACAATGTTCAGCACCATTCATGACTCCTCACATACGGAAGCTGTCCATGTAGGAATGCAGCAAGACCTGGACAATATCCAGGCTTGGGCTGATAAGTGGCAAGTAACATTCGTGCCACACAAGTACCAGGCAATGACCATCTCCAACAAGAGAGAATCTAACCATCTCCCCTTGACATTCAATGTTATTATGATCACTGAATCCCCCACTGTCAACATCCTAGGGGTTACCATTGACCAGAAACTGAAATGGAGTAGCCATATAAATGCCATGGCTATAACAGCAGGTCAAAGGCTAGGAATCCTGCGGCGAGTAACTCACCTCCTGACTTCCCAAAGCCTGTCCACCATCTACAAGGCACAAGTCAGGAGTGTGATGGAATACTCTCCACTGGCCTGGATGGGTGCAGCTCCAACAATACTCAAGAAGCTCAACACCATCCAGGACAAAGCAGCCCGTTTGATTGGCACTCCGTCCACAAACATTCACTCCCTCCACCACCGACGCACAGTGGCAGCAGTGTGTATCATCTCCAAGATGCACTGCAGCAGTGCAGCATAGCTCCTTAGACAGCACCTTCCAAACCCGTGACCTCTACCAACTAGAAGCACAAAAGCAGCAGATGCATGGGAATACAACCGCCTGCAGGTTCCCCTCCAAACCACACACCATCCTGACTTGGAACTATATCATTGTTTCTTCACTGTCGCTGGATCAAAATCTTGGAACTCTCTTCCTAACAGCACTGTGGGTGTACATACCCCACATGGATTGTAGCAGTTCAAGAAGGCAGCTCACCACCACCTTCTCGAGGGCAATTAGGGATGGACAATAAATGCCGGCCTAGCCAGCAACACCCACATCCTATGAATGAATTTAAAAAAATTTCCACAGGTGCTGCCAGACCTGCTGAATATTTCCAGCACTTTTTGTTTTTATTTTCAATTTCCAGCATCTACAGTATTTTAGATTTATAACTTGGTTGGGTTCTTTGATGAAATAACAGATGGCTGATGAAGGCAATGCAGTAAATACTTATCTGAACTTTCAAAAGGCATTTTAAAGTCCATATAGAAAACCTATTTGGCTAATGGAAGCACATGGGATTAAAGGGACACTGGCAATTTGGGCACTTAATTGGCTAAGGAATAGGAGGCAGCGAGTCTTGAATGAATGTTTTTCTGCCTCGAGAAAAGTATGGTTTTCCAAGGAGCCATTATTAGGATCATTGTTTTTTGTGTTATATATAAATGGCCTGAACTTGGGTATAGTGAATAAAATTTCCAAATTTGTGGATTATATAAAACTTGGGAATGTAGTAAATAATGAGGAGGATAGTAGCAAACTTCAGAAGAATATACATTCACTGGTGAAATGGATATTCACATGGTTGATGCAAATGAATGTGCATAAGTGTAATGTGGTACTCTTTGGGAAGAACAACAAGGAGAGGCAGTAGAATCTAAATGGTATTATTTTGAAGGGAGGGGGCAGTGGTGCAAGAACAGAAGGACTTGGGAGCATATTCACAAATCTTTGCAGGGCAGTTTGATAAGGTGGTTAAGAAATCATATGATGATACTTGCTTTCTAAGTATGGATATTGCACACAAAAACAAGGAATTCAGGCCAAAACTTTACAAATCACTGGTTGGGCTTCAGCTGGAGTATTGTGTACAATTGTGTACACCACACTTTAGGAAGGATGTCAAGGCATTGCAAAGAATACAGAAGAGGTTTACCAGGATGAAACCAGGAGTGAGAGTTATGCGGAGTATTTAAAGAAGCTGGGATTGTTCACCTTAGTGTAGAGAAGGTTAAGGGAAGACCTAATAGAGGTCGTGAAAATTATGAGAGGTTTTGATAAAGTAGGGTGAAATTACTTCCTCTGGTAAGTGGGTCAGTAACCAGAAGACATAGGTTTAAAATAATTGTCGAAAGGACTAGAAGGGAAATCATTAGAAACTTTTTCATACAGAGAATTATTGAGATTTGGAAAACACCAGCTAAATAGATAGTGGAATCATATTCTGTAGGAACTTTCAAAAGACCATTGATCATGTCCTTGAAGAGGACTAATTTGCATGGTTATGGGGTAAAAGCTGGAGTGTGGGACTAAATTGGACAGCTCTTTCAAAGAAATCTTCCTGCTGCCCAGTGTTGTGATATTGCTTTAACCACTTGAGTACTAGTTAACATACTGTTGAATATATAAATATCTTAGTTTACGTCATCACAGAAAGTGATGCAAGCCAACATGTGATATAATAGTTGGAGCAGTGTAGTCAACAGTCAGCACATATCTTAGAACCTTCTGTAATTCTTCTATTTTGTATTAAAGAACCATTCAATCAAATTACCATTCAGCCTCAGATTGTTTGGTACATTTGTGTTGAGAACTCACTAACATAACACCCAGAATGTACATTTTCCTGGACCAGGACTTATTTTACATGGAGAGTGAGCTTCTAATGGGAGGTCCCTGCCAAAAGAGAGAGCTACTGCTGCTCATGGGATAGAAAATGTGGGCCATGCTGCAGACGAGGCCACCTCTGCAGTTCCAGAAAAGAAGCAGGCCATTTATGGAGGCTGAAGAACCCTGAAGATCTGGATAATGATTTCATTTTCATGCCACAGTTGGGCAGAAGAATTCTTAGAAACAATTATATTCTTGATGTTGCAGTCCATTTTCCCCACCACCAAAGTCAGATGGTTGTTGAAGGAGTTATTCACTTAATAAATAGCGTCACACATTAGCATAAGCTTCTGAATGTACACAAGTAAATCTGGCAGCTACCAGTTTTTATTATACACAGTCTAACAATCCCAGCTTTCCAACAGCTGAGATCCAGAAAACAATTTGTTTGGAGTTCAAACTGCCACACACCATTACGGGACAGAGAAATAAACTTCTGCTTCAAATTAGAGCTAGCCACGTCCCTGTTGCTCCTTTCCATTTCAGATATTTATAAGAGCACAAGAACATAAGAAATAGGAGCAGGAGAAGGCCATTCAGCCCTTCAAGCCTGCTCCGACATTCAATGAGATCATGCCTGATCTTCTACTTCAACAACATTTTCCTGCACTGTCTTCATATCCCTTGATGTTTTTAATATGTAGAAATCTATTGATCTCTGTCTTGAACATACTCAACGACTGAGCCTCCACACCCCTCCGGGGCAGAGAATTCCACAGATACACCACCCGCTGATTGAAGATTTTTTTTTCTGACAGCACCTTTTAATTTAAAATAAACATAGCAGCTTTAAGTCCATAACAATTTCATAAACCAATACTTTTGTGACCTTAGTGTTCATTTTTCCAAGAGCCACCCTCCCTAGCAGCATTCAGGATTACTTGGAAAGTGCCCCTTATTTGGTTGGAGTTCTTGGCAGTCCACCAGTTTAAAAAGGTCAAAATTAAAAACAAAGTTATATAGATAGTTTTAACATCCAGAATTAAGTGACACTGCAACTACATGAATGCAATTAAAATTCTACAACCGTCTTCTGCATTCAGGGGTAGGTCATATGAATCAAGTCCACTTGGAACACAATTTATATGGACATTAGAAGAATCCAAGAGCTGAAAACAGATGATTAACAGCATCATTACATTCCAGTTTGAATTCTGCTGAAATGAAGAACTGTCAGTCTTAAGAAGAGGGTTCAGGTGAGGGGAAATTTATAATTCTAAAGTGAGAAAGTCAAGGCCATACAGCAGGGTAGCGATTTGAGTATAGATAAGCAGAATATGGCAGGAAGGAACAGAGGGTCAGAAATTCATTTCTGTATTGCCACTTAGTGGCCTGCATCCCTAGCCATTTCCTACGTGATCCACACGGCATGAAGGCAGAAGAAGGGCGGATAGAGATGCATCCCTGCATACACCAGAACAGCTTGATCTGCTGTTAACCTGACATCACACAGACGCAACAACTGATGCGATGCCAGGATTGGAAACTTGATTCACATAAGTCCAGCCCACAAATTCGTACATTACTGACCAAATGTCAGGTGTGAAGCTGGAAGACAGAGCACGAACCTATGCATATTAAAGGGCCACTCCACAAGTTGCAGGTGAAGTGCCTTTCACAAACTTTTCCTTATGCAGAGTTAATGGTAGCTATGTGCTGGGATCATGGAGATGTTCTATGCCTCTTTAGGATAGCTGCAAAGAAGGACAGAAGACTGACTACTTAATCTATGTACGGGAACAGTTCTTTCATTGCCTCCTGATCTGCACCAGCACCAGGGAATCGGATGGAGCGGGCAGAGAGGCCAAGCTGTACGATGTGGGTGGGAGAAGGTGGAACAGAAGGATGCAAGGAGGAGGGATCTTGGACCTCCATAACTGGATGGAATGTCACACAATGGATTGTGGGGCAGCGCTTCCACTTCAAACAACTTTCCCATCCCAAAGTGGAATCATCACCCTCACATCCATTTCACACTCTCCAACACAATATCCCATTGCCCAACATTCAGCAATGAAGGTCACCAATCATCTTTAACCAGCAACACATCTAATTATGCAAGCAACAATGACCTATTTACTCTTGTGTATTCCTTTGGTGCTTGTCTTATGGATGCCCTTCCCTGTCCTAGTGTTCCTGCACAATGCTACCCCTGTCTTGCAACATGGATGATGGACGACTACCGACTTTCATTGGGGGAGACTGCCGATGGCCTAGAAGGCCCAGCTTCAGACTGCACCACCTCAGCATCAACCACCTGATTGAAGTTCTCATCTGAGTTCCCTGCAGCAGAGCAGAACATATCTGCCACCTCGCCCCCTGAGGAACTGGCAAATGAGTTACCCTTTCTCCCTGGCTTGACTGCAGCCTGATTCCTGGTGACTCACCATGAGCTGCTACCAATTCTATACAAGCTTCTACAGTTTGCAGAGTACCAGTATCTGAGCTGGTGGCTGGGATTGTAAGATCAAGTAATGGTGTCTCCTCTTCACTTTTGCGGTGTAGCTCTTCCTCTTCCCCATGCCTCTGCAGAGGCTGTCCAGCTGGTAGTTATTCAGCATTTGAAAGCATGCAAGCAGAAGGGGAAGCAGGAAGGGATGGTTGGGGTAAGGGAAGGGTGTGGGGAGGAAAGCAGGATTTCCATAGTCACCATCTTCAGCTTCCACTTGATGCCACATCTCAGGATAACGGTGAGGAGGGAGTTGAACAGGAGTATAATGTTGTCACACCGGCATCCTGGACAGCCTTTGCTGTGCCAGATGCCATGGGCTGCATTGCCTCTGGGCCTATGATGCATTCTACTATTGCCTCCAGAGGGCTCAGAGGATGGGATCATGGAGCTCCCCAGCCACCTCCTCCAGTTGTCTGCCTCTGCCTCTGCCTCCTATTATGGGCAATAGAGAGGGCAGAGTGTCAGTGATTGTGAGTCACTGTACTTGGATGATGTGCCTGCCATAGCTGAATAGCTGGGGGTGTGCAGAGGCAGGGAGATATGGGTGTGATGCTGGCAGAATTGGTGGATGTGTGTGGGTGAGGTGCAGTATGTGAATGTTAGGCGTGGGTCCTGACTGCTAAGGGGTGCAGCTGTGTGTATGATGGGTGTGTGGTGCACAGAGCTTAGTGAGAGGTTGCTGTGCTGTGATGGGCATGAGATGCAGTGTGAGAATGCATGCACTCACCTTGACTACCTGTAAGGTCATTGTATTTCTTGCAGCATTGCGGCCACGTCCGTAGGGCATTAACATCCTGGGCAACGTGCTCCCATTCCCTCCTCTATCTGAGCCTTGATGGCTTCCTTCTGACCCTGGGAAACATTGCCTCTCTCCTGGACTCCACCATGGAGACTAGAGTCTCCAGAGCAGCATTGCTGAACCAAGGAGCACTCCCCCGTGCCAGCTTAGCCATCGTTAAAATGGTGCTAAATGATTTTCTGTCAGGCATCATTGCAGGTGTGCACCCTCCCTATATTAGGCATTGAGCCTTTAAGAAGAGGAGGTTGCTTGGAGCATGTGAGGGACAATCAGCTTTGCTGGACCCTCCTACTGTGCAGAGAGGCCACAGGCAAATGGAGAAGCAGCACAGGAGAAGCACGGTAGCCACTCCACCCAGCACAACGATCAGGGAAATGAGGAGTCTGACCCTTCTCAATCTAAATGGGTGCAGGCATGTCGCGAATCATGGCCCAGCAGCCAGAAATCAAGGAAGATACATTTCTAGCCCAGAGAGTTTAATGGTAATAGTGCATTAGGAAATAAGGTCAAATCAGGGTGAAATACAAAAATATTAAAATTAAAGGTCCTTTATCTGAATGCATGAAGCCGAATTCATAACAAGATAGATGGAATAATGCCAAAAATAGAGATAAATGGGCTTGTTCTAATAGATGTTACACAGATGTGGTTGCAGATTGACAAAGGTTAAAAACTAAATATTCCACGGTACTTGATGTTTTGGAAAGACAGACAAAACAGAAAGGGGGTTATCCCTGAGAATAAAGGAGGACATAAGGACAGTAGCAAGGAAGTATCTTGGCTCAGCAGAGCAGGAAGTAGAATCAGTATGAGTGGATTCATGATATAACAGGCAGCAGAAAAATCTGATGGGAGTAGTTGATAGGCCCCCGATCAGTAGCTATACTGTTGGACAGAGTATGAATCATGAAATAAGAGGAGCTTATAATGAAGGTAGTGCAATAATTATGAGGGACTTTAATCTTCAGTAAATTGGACAAATCAAATTGGCGAAAGTAGTTTGGAGGAAAAGTTCATAGAATGCATTTGAAACAGTTTTCCAGAACAATACATTGCAGAACCAACCAGGAAAGAGGCTATTTTAGATCTTGTTTTGTGTAATGAGACATGGTTAATTAGTAATCTCATAGTAAGAGATCCTCTGGAGAAGAGTGATCATAATATGATAGAATATCAGATTGTGTTCGAGACGAGAGTTTTAAGCTTAAATAAAGCCAATTACATAGATATGATCAGTGAGTTGTTTAAGGTTGATTGGGAAATTAGATTAAGAGATATGATGGTAGATAAGTAATGGTGAGCATTGAAATAAATATTTCATAATTTTCAACAATAAAAAATTCCATGGCGAACTAAAGAGGAATAGTATTAGATTACAAGAAAAGGCATAGAATGTTGCCAAGTAGAATAGTAAGCTGAAGGATTGGAAGAATTTTAAAAACCAGCAAAGGATGACCAAAAAATTGATAAAAAAGGAAAAATAGAATGATAGTAAACTAGTAAGAAATATAAAAAGATAGTAAGAACTTCTACAAATATGTAAAAGGGAACAGTGTTGCAAAAGTGAACATGGGTCCCTTAGAGGCTGAGACAGGTGATATTTTGATACAAATAAAAGAATGGTAGGGATGTGAAACAAATATTTGTGTTTGCCTTCACAGTAGAAGACACAAAAACATACAAGAAATAATTGGGAGCCAACGGGTCAAAAGAGGTTGAGGAACATAAAGTAATTAATATTAGTAAGGAAAAAAGTACGAGAAATTAATGGGACTAAAAGCCAGTAACTCCTCTGATGGCCTACCTCCTTGGGTTCTGCAACAGATTGGTCCAGAGATAGTGGATGCTTCTTCTTCTTTGGCCTCCTTGTTTCGAGAGACAACGGGTAAGCGCCTGGAGGTGGTCAGTGGTTTGTGAAGCAACGCCTGGAGTGGCTATAAAGGCCAATTCTAGAATGACAGACTCTTCTACAGGCGCTGCAGATAAAATTGGTTGTCGGGGCTGTTACACAAAGTTGGCTTTCTCCTTGCACTTCTGTCTTTTTTCCTGCCAACTGCTAAGTCTCTTCGACTCGCCACTCTTTCACCCCGACTTTATGGCTGTCCGCCAGCTCTGGCGATCACTGGCACTGCCTCCCATGACTTGTGATCAATGTCACAGAACTTCATGTCGCGTTTGCAGACGTCTTTAAAGCGGAGACATGGACAGCCGGTGGGTCTGATACCAGTGACGAACTCGCTATACAATGTGTCCTTGGGGATCCTGCCATCTGCCATGTGGCTCACATGGCCAAGCCATCTCAAGTGCCGCTGGTTCAGTAGGGTGTATATGCTAGGGATGTTGGCCGCCTCGAGGACTTCTGTGTTGGAGATACGGTCCTGCCACCTGATGCCAAGTATTCTCCGGAGGCAGCGAAGATGGAATGAATTGAGACATCGCTCTTGGCTGACATACGTTGTCCAGGCCTTGCTGCCATAGAGCAAGGTACTGAGGACACAGGCTTGAAACACTTGGATTTTTGTGTTCTGTGTCAGTGCGCTATTTTCCCACACTCATTTGGCCAGTCTGGACATAGCAGCGGACGCCTTTCCCATGTGCTTGTTTATTTCTGCATCGAGAAACAGGTTACTGGTGATAGTTGAGCTTAGGTAGGTGAACTCTTGAACCACTTCCAGAGCGTGGTCACCGATATTGATGGATGGAACATTTCTGACGTCCTGTCCCATGATGTTGGTTTTCCTGAGGCTGATGGTTAGGTCAAATATGTTGCAGGCAGCCGCAAACCAGTCTATGAGTCTCTGCAGACACTCTTCAGTGTGAGATGTTAATGCAGCATCGGCAGCAAAGAGAAGTTCCCTGATGAGGACTTTCCGTACTTTGGTCTTTGCTCTTAGACGGGCAAGGTTGAACAACCTGCCACCTGATCTTGTGTGGAGGAAAATTCCTTCTTTGAAGACTTGAATGCATGTGAGAGCAGCAGGGAGAAGAAGATCCCAAACAGTGTGGGTGCAAGAACACAGCCCTGTTTCACGCCACTCAGGATAGGAAAGGGGTCTGATGAGGTTCCGCTATGCTGAATTGTGCCTTTCATATTGTCATGGAATGAGGTGATGATACTTAGTAGCTTTGGTGGACATCCGATCTTTGCTAGTAGTCTGAAGTGACCACGTCTGCTGTCGAGGTCAAAGGCTTTGGTGAGATCAATGAAAGCAATGTAGAGGGGCATCTGTTGTTCACGGCATTTCTCCTGTAGCTGGCGAAGGGAGAACAGCATGTCAATGGTGGATCTCTCCACTCGAAACCCGCACTGTGCCTCGAGGCAGACACGTTCAGCCAGCTTCTGGAGCCTGTTTAAAGTGACTTGAACGAAGACATTCTCCACTATGCTGAGCAGGGAGATTCCACGGTAGTTGTTGCAGTCACCGCGGTCACCTTTGTTCTTATAGAGGGTGATGATATCGGCATCGCGCATGTCCTGTGGTATTGCTCCCTCATCCCAGCACAGGCAAAGCAGTTCGTAGAGTGCTGAAAGTATAGCAGGCTTGGCACTCTTGATTATTTCAGGGGCAATGCCATCCTTCCCAGGGGCTTTTCCGCTGGCTAGAGAATCAATGGCATCACTGAGTTCCGATTTTGTTGGCTGTACGTCCAGCTCATCCATGACTGGCAGAGACTAGGCTGCATTGAGGGCAGTCTCAGTAACAACATTTTCCCTGGAGTACAGTTCTAGGTAGTGCTCCACCCAGCGGTCCATTTGCTTGCGTTGGTCAGTGATTGTGTCCCCTGATTTAGATTTGAGGGGGGCGATCTTCTTGATGGTTGGCCCAAAAGCTCTCTCAATGCCATCATACATTCCTCTGATGTTTCCAGTGTCGGAGGCCAGCTGAATATGACTGCATAGGTGTAGCCTGTAGTCATTAGCGCAGCACCTGGCTGTTCTTTGTGCAGCGCTTCTGGCTGCTTTAAGTGTTACGGATGTTAACTCGCTGGGGGCTTTCTTGTAGTTCAACAGTGCAATGCGCTTCCAGCTCTTCAAAGTGAGATTGAAACCAGTCTGCATTCTGCTTCACACGTTTACCATAGGTGGTCATAGCTGAGTCATAGATGGCGTCTCTGATGTGGGCCCACTTGGTCTCTGCATCCCCTGAAGGAGTGTTTTGAAGGGCTTTTTCAAGTGAATTTAGAAACTTACGTAACAGCTGTGGATGAGAAATTCTGCTAATGTTGATGTGCTGGCGGCCCTTCTGCTTGGAGTGATGTAGCTTCTTTGGTTTGAGTCTAACCTTGCTGCACACCAGGGAGTGGTTGGTGTCGCAGTCCGCACTGTGGAAGCTGCGTGTGATTTGAATGCTGTTTAAAGAGGCTCGCCTTGTGACGATGAGGTCCAGCTGGTGCCAACGACGTGATCTTAGATGCCTTCAAGAAACCTGGTGACAGGGTTTAGTATGAAAGAACGAGTTGGTGATGCAGAGGTTATGATAGGTACACAACTCAAGTAGTCTCTATCCATTCTCATTCATCCTTCCAATGCCATAGCGCCCAAGGCAGGAGGGCCATGAGTCATGGTCAGCCCCAACCCTGGCATTAAAGTCCCCCAGCAGGAACAGATGTTCGATATTGGGGATGCTACTAATGATATTATGGAGCTCCTTGTAGAACTGGTCTTTAGCTTCAGGTGGGGAGCAGAGTGTTGGAGCATAGATGCTGAGTAGGTGTACTGGACCAGAGGCGGTGAGCAGTCGGATGGACAGTATGCGTTCCGAGCCATTTGAAGGTGGCTCTATCATGCTGAGCAAAGAGTTTCTGATGGCGAAGCCCACTCCATGCTGTCTTAGTTCTTCAGGATTCCTACCCTGCCAGAAGAAGGTGTAGTCTTGCTCTCTTAGAGATCCACTCTCAGGGAGGCATGTCTCCTGAAGTGCTGCAATGTCTACATTGAGTGTACTGAGCTCGTTGTTAATGATGGCAGTCTTTCGAGAATCGTTGATTTGTGTAAGGTCTTCCAATAGACCAGGACACAAAGTTCTGATGTTCCCGCTTGCAAAACGAAGGGCTGGTACCTTCTTTTCTTTTGTTGTCATGCTGTTTGGTGCGGTGTTGCAGTCCACTTTTCGGGCAATGACTCTGAGCTCCAAGCACCCATTGAAGCAGGTGGACTGTGGTGGGACAGAACCTTACTGACCGGGGGCTGCCTGGTTTGAGGCAGGCGGTAGCTGTCCATTGAGATGCGATGACCTCTCCCACCAACAAAGGCAACCCATGATACCCAATCTCTATGCCAATTGAGCTGGACATATAACCCGTAACTGCAGCCTTCCGTGTTGTTTTGGTCGCTGTGAGGCGACTCTGGAGTGATCTCTCCATGGCGCATGCCTGGGCGGATGTATGGAGGTTGTGAGTTGCCCACGCATCAAAACCCCTCTCTCAGCCTTCCTAGTGGGTTCCAAAGGAGTGCAGAGCACAATGTTTGGCACCAGTATGGCTGCAGGAACTGCCGGAAACATGTCAAGGGTGACACATGACTACCTTCGGGGTTCCACTCCGGATTTTCTGTTAGGGTTTACTCCCTTAGCCTTGGTCTCTCCCAAGATGCCCACAAGGCAGTAGGGTTGTTAGGGCCCATGCTCAAGGATAGGTGGATGCCGGTGGGAGGAGGTGGGGGGAAGGGGCTGCAGGGGGGAAGGGGGTGCGGGGGGGAGCTGTGAAGGGGACTGCAGGGGGGTAGGGGAGGGGGTGCAGGGGAAGGGGATGCGAGGGGAAGATGGTGCGAGGGGGGAACTGGGAAGGGGGTGTGAGGGGGGAGCTGGGAAGGGGGTGGGGGGAGGGGGTGGGGGGAAGGGGGTGCAGGTAATAAAATATTTCATCAGCTCCCACCATCGCCGCTGAGAAAGCTCACCGCATCCTCCGGGAGGTGGGCGACAGCTTCGAGCACCAGTACCAGCAGGAATTCGCCGACATTGCGCTGCAGATGCGCTTCGAGCCGGACACTGCCCGCAGACGCTTTGAAGCTGTGGCCGAGGTACTGTTCCGCGATGGAGTCAACTGGGGCCAGGTCGTGGCTTTTTTCGTGTTCGTGGGCACCTTTATTCCCAATAGGCTGTCCACATTGTGCAAACACATTCCTCGTCCATGCTTTTCCGAACGCCATGTTCTCTGCTTCAGCCGAATCAGCTAAATGCTGATTCCTTCCTCTGCTATTATGCATTAGTTGTGATATTCCAATATTCCCAGATTCTAGAACGGACCCAGTGGATTGGAAGGTAGCGAATGTCACACCACCATTCAAGTAAAAAGGGAGCGAGGAAACAGAATTACGGGCCGGTTAGCCTTACATCATGCAACGGGAAAATGCTGGAATCTATTACTTAGGGATTGACAACAAAGCACTTAGAAAATTGTAATATGATTAGGCAGAGTCAACATGCTTTTATGAATGGGAAATCATATTTGACAAATGTATTAGAACATTTTGATGGCTGTAAAGGTGGACGAAAATTTGCAGCAGGGCCTTGCCATCAAATGTACAGCTCACCTGATCCTTAAAACCAGGCAATACCCTGCCAAGACAATGTGGGGCTACTGTGCAACAGGCCTCCCACTCTAAAAGACACTACTCAAAGGCCCTTCTATGGATGCCAAATTTCCTCAAGCCCTTTGGTAATCAGGTATTGGCAATACGGGCTGGATCATGATATCTGGGAGCTTCTAGTCACAACCGGGCACAAAGGCAACAGTTACCAACTGACTGCTTCATTCTTAGTTGAGGCAGAATGGTAGTTCAGTGTTGTAGCTGTGTCTGAGCAGCCCGCTTCAGGATTAGCTCTGCTCACCGCACTGGGAAAATGGGCTAGAAAATGTGCCCTGAAAATAGCCTGCCTCACTCCAAACCCAGCTGGAAAACTGCATCCAGCAGGATCACCCACCAGCAGTCGAAACTCACAAAAACAATCAAGATAGGATCTTGGAATATTAGGTCGTTAATGGATAACTCGAAATGACCTGAGAGAAGAACAGGTAGAGAAGATGAGGGACAAATTAAAGAACATGGAAGTGGCTATACATTCTTCTGGAATGGGAAATCATGAGAAGTATCCAGAATTCATGGAGTCGGCTTTGCCATCTGAAACAAACACATGAAGAGGCTACCTGAACCTCTGATGGAACCAATGAGCATTTTATGACACTCAATCTTAAGTTCAAAACCAATTACTCTGCCACCCTCATCAGTGTAAATGTACCTACCTTGGACTCCAAGGACGAAGTAGCTGTACCATCACAGTCAAAAATCATTCTTCTCAGTGATTTCAATGCCAGGGTGGGGGACAACCCCTTTGGCCAAACACCATTGGAAATCCCAACAGTGTATGCTTCCTTACCCTGTACGCTGAACACGATCTTCTGGTCACTGACACTATTTTCTGCCAAAAAACTGTTTCAAGACATCCAGGCAATATCGAAACCAAAGCAATAGATGATAGTCAGAACCAGAGATTAAAACGATATGCACATGACATGTGCTATGGTTACAGCCAACAAATGCTGTACAGACCAATGACTCATTTGCTTGGTATTGGCTATTGAAGTGACCCCTAAAGGAAACTATAGTTGCACAAGTATCAAGAAAGTTCAAGATTTCTGGCCTTTCAAAAGCTCAAGGAATTTCAAGAACGAATCAACCAGAAACTATAGGAGTGGATGGTCACACCATCAAGCAACATCCAAGATGACTGACAATCATTGAAATCCATTATCACTCATACATGCCAAGATATCCTCGGACACACCACTAAAAGACACCAAAACTGCAATACAGAAATAAGCAAACTCATCAATTGTAAATGGGCAGCATTCTAAACCCAGCAACAGGACCCAAACTCTGTAGAAAATAAACTTGCCCACCAGACAGCCAAAGGTGAAGTTCAAAGAAGAACACACAATTTGAAGAACAAATGGTGAACGAAGAAGGCTGAGGAAATTCAATTTTTCACTGACATGCTGACACTCTTGCCTTTTTCAAGGCAGCCAAAGAGATCTATGGACCCTCACACATGGACCAACATGGTAAGATCCAAAGATGGAAAGACTCTCCTCAAAGACACAAACAGTATCAACACGTGTTGGAAAGAACACTTTGTAGAACTACTCAATCGTAACTCCACATGCACCTGCTGGACAACCTCCCACAAAATACAATCAGAAGTGAGCTAGACAATGATCCAACACTCACCCGAATGATTTCTGCTGTCAACCAGATGAAAAACACAAAGCTTCTGGTCATGACAATATCCCTGCAGACATACTGAAACACAAAGGAGACATACTGATCTTTTGGATGTGTGCCCTAGTTGTGAAGCTCTGGCAGAATGATGAAATTCCAAGTCACGTTAAAGAAGCCATGATCATCACAATCTTTAAGAAAGGAGACAAGTCGAACTGTAGCAAGTACAGGTGCATAGCATTGCTCTCAATTGTTGGCAAAATCCTAGCCTTGTTATTTTTTAATTGCCTCTTGCCAATTGAACAGGAGGTCCTTCCAGAGTGCCAGTGTGGCTTCCAACCCACCAGAGGAACAATGGACACAGCACACCAACTTCAAGAATAGTGCAGAGGACAAAATATCACTTTATACATGACTTCCTTCAATCTCGCAAAAGCCTTCAACACCTTAAGATGTTATAGCTACATGGATGCCCAGCTAAGTTCAGAAACACCAACCATCTCCTGCATGACGATATGCAAATAGTAAGCAATGGCTTCACTACTGTTACAATCCCATAAGGGACTGTTAACTTTTAAGAAGAAAAAGTTGAATTCCTGGTTATTACTGAAAGTATTACACCACAAGATTTCACATATTTTTACTGTACAAGAGTTAAACAAAGCAAAACACTACTAACTTAACACTACAATTTGGAAACACTTATATTTTAAACTTGAAATCTTAACAGAACATGAAGACGTATACTTCAAATTATAAATCTCAACAAAAACACTCCTATTCACCCCTACCAAAGTTTTTCATATTGGATGTCCCAGATAGTTATTTAAACTGATTATTTCCAATTCCAAATCTTCTCTTATAATTTCCCAGATCAAAGAACAATTTAAACACCTGATTGAGGTGACACACCATCTCCATCAACATAGTAACGGGGGTTCCTAGTTTGTAGGGTCTTTACACTTCCCAATATGACCTTCGTAAATAAACACGGGCTGCCCTTTAATTTGTAACCACTCTAGGTTTGTTTGCCAGCATCTCAAACTAAGTGTTTTCATCTGTCTTGCATTAAAAATATTCAATTCCCAAATTAAAAGTTAATCCAGAAAATTAGTACAAACGTGAACCAGATGATTATAACACTACAGCCCCCTTCCCTGTTGAAACATGCGTCAAACAGGGGTGCATCATTGCACCAATGCTACTCTCAATCATTGTGGCAGCTACACTACTGACAGGCTGCGCCAGGTGTGGTAATAACTTATCGCACTGTTGCTAAAATCTTCAACCTCAACCAGCTGAAGGCCAAAACCAATTCATCAACCATTAATAGAACTACAGTATGCTGATGATGTACAAGTTACTGCTCACTATGAAGAAGAACTACAACAGATAGTTGTTGTATTCACCCAAGCCTTTGAGAGCATGGGACTTATCCTGAGCACAAGGTAGACCAAAGTTCTCTATCAACCCACAGCAAATGTATCAAATCCAATGCCTTCAATTGAGATTCATGTGAAGTGTTGGAAAATGTCCCCCATTTCCCATATCTTGGAAGCCATCTATTCCAAAAAGCTGACATTGATAAAGGTTCATGAAGGTCTGCCCGATTATATTCTTTATTATTTGTTCATGGCAAGTGGGCATCGTTGGCTAGGCCAGAATTTATTGCCCATCCCTAATTGTCCTTGAGAAGGTGGTGGTAATCTGCCTTCTTGAACCACTGAGTCCTTGGGGTGTAGGTATCCCACAGTGCTGTCAGGAAGGGAGTTCCAGGATTTGACCCAGAGACAGTGAAGGAACGGCGATATTGTTCCAAATGAGGATGGCGTATGGCTTGGAAGGGAACTTGCAGGTGGTGGTGTTCCCATGCATCTGTTGCCCTTATCCTTCTAGGTGGTAGAGGTCACGAGTTTGGAAGGTGCTGTCGAAGTTGCCTTGGTGAGTTGCTGCAGTGCATCTTGTAGATGGTACACACTGCTGCCACTGTGCATCAGTGGTGAAGGGAGTAAATGTTGAAGGTGGGTGGATGGGATGCCAATCAAGCGGGCTGCTTTTTCCTGGATGGTGTGGAGCTTCTTGAGTGTTGTTAGATCTGCACCCATCCAGGCAAGAGGAGAGTATTCCATCACACTCCTGACTTGTGCCTTGTAGATGGTGGATAGGCGTTGGGGAGTCATGAGGTGAGTTACTTGCTGCAAAAGTCCCTGCCTCTGACCTGCTGTTGTAACCAGAGCATTTATGTGGTTGGTCCAGTTCAGTTGCTGGTCAATGGCAACCCCCAGGATGCTGATAGTGGGGGATTCAGCCATCGTAATACCATTGAACATCAAGGGGAGATGGTTAGATTCTCTCTTGTTTGAGATGGTCATTGCCAGGCATTTGTGTGGCACAAATGTTACTTGCCACTTATCAGTCCTAGTCTGGATGCTGTCCAGGTCTTGCTGCATCTGGACACGAGCTGCTTCAGTATCTGAGGAGTTGTAAATGGTGTTGAACATTGTGAAAGCATCAGTGAACATCTCCACTTCTGTCCTTGTGATGGTGGGAAGGTCATTGATGAAGCAGCTGAAGATGGTTGGGAACTCTTGCAATGATGTCCTGGGACTGAGATGATTGACCTCCAACAACAACAACAAACTTCCTTTGTGCTAGGTATGTCTCCAACCAGCAGAGAGTTTTTCCCCTGATTCGCATTGACTCCAGTTTTGTTAGGGCTCCTTGAAGCCACACTTGGTCAAATGCTGCCTTGATGTCAAGGGCAGTAACTCTCACCTCACCTCAGGAGTTCAACTCTTTTGTCCATGGTTGGACCAAGTCTATAATGAGGTCAGGAGCTGAGTGGCTCAGGCAGAACCCAAACTGAGCGTCAATGAGCAGGTTATTGCTGAGCAAGTGTCGCTTGACAGCACAGTCGACAACCCTTTCCATCACTTTGCTAATGTTCGAGAGTAGACTGATGGGGCAGTAACTGGCCAGATTGGATTTGTCTTGCTTTTTGTGTACAGGTTCTACCTTACTAGGTAGATGCCAGTGTTGTAGCTGGACTGGAACAACTTGGCTAGGGGCACGGCTAGTTCTGGAGCACAGGTCTTCAGTACTATTGCCAGAATGTTGTAAGGGCCCATAGGCTTTGCTGTATCCAGTGTCTGCAGCCATTTCTTGTTATCATGTGGAGTGAATCGGATTGGCTGAAGACTGGCATCTGTGATGCTGGGGACCTCAGGGCAAGGTCGAGATGGATCATCAACTTGGCACTTCTGGCTGAAGATGGATGCAAATGTTTCAGCCTTGTCTTTTGCACTGATGTTCTGGGCTCCCCCATCATATCATGGGGATATTTGTCGAGCTTCCTCCTCCAGTTAGTTGTTTAATTGTCCACGACTGGATGTGGCAGGACTGCAGAACTTTTATCTGATCCGTTGGTCGTGGGATCACTTAGCCCTGTCTATCACAGGCTGCTTCTGCTGTTTGGCATGCAAATAGTCCTGTGTTGTCGCTTCATCAGGCTGACACCTCATTTTTAGGTATGCCTGGTGCTGCTCCTGGCATGCCCTCCGACGCTCTTCATTGAACCAGGCTCAATGGTAATGGTAGAATGGGGGATATGCTGGGCCATGAAGTTACAGATTGTGGTTGAATACAATTCTGCTGCTGCTGATGGCCCACAGTGCCTCATGGATGCCCAGTCTTGAGTTGCTAGATCTGTTCGAAATCTATTCTATTTAGCATGGTGGTAGTGCCACACAACACGATGGTGGATATCTTCAATGTGAAGACAGGACTTTGTCTCCACCAGCACTGTGCGGTGGTCACCTCCTACCAATACTGTCATGGGCAGATGCAATTGCGATAGGCAGATTGGTGAGGACGAGGTCAAGTAGGCTTTCCCTCTTCTTGGTTTCCTCACCACCTATGGTATCCTTTAGGACTCGGCCAGCAGTGATGCTACTGAGCCACTCTTGGTGATGGACATTGAAATCTCCCACACATTCTGTGCCCTTGCTACCCTGAGTGCTTCTTCCAATTGGTGTTCAACATGGAGAAGCACTGATACATCAGCCCGGTGGGGTGGTGTGGGTGGGGTGCAGTAGGTGATAATCAGCAGGAGTTTTCCTTGTCCATGTTTGACCTGATGCCATGAGAGTTAATGTTGGGAACTCTCAGGGCAGCTCCCTCCCAACTGTATACCACTGTGCCGCCACCTCTGGTGGGACATGTACAGGGATGGTGATGGTGTTTTCAGGGACATGTCTGTAAGGTATGATTCCTTGAGTATGATTATGTCAGGCTGTTGCTTGGCTAGTCTGTGGGACAGCTCTCCCAAATTTGGCACAAGGCCCCAGATGTTAGTATGGAGGAATTTGCAGGGTTAATAGGACTGGGTTTGCTGTTCTCATTTCCAGTGCCTAGGTTGATACCGAGTGATCCGTCCAGTTTCATTCCTTTTTCTTAGACTTTGTAGCTGAGTGGCTTGCTAGGCCATTTCAGAGGACATTTAAGAGTCAACCACATTGCTGTGTTTCTGGAGCCACATGTAGGCCACCATTAGACTAGCTTTTTTAATTCCAGATTTATTAATTGAACTCAAATTTCACCATCTGCCGTGGTGGTATTCAAACCCATATCCCCAAAGAATTAGCCTAGGCGTCTGGATTACTAGTCCAGTGACATTACCACTATGCCTCCGCCTTCCCTATCAACAGTCTGTTGATAGTGGAGTGCTTCAAGGATCAGTGTTGGGTCCCCAGCTATTTACAATTTATATTAATGCCTTTGATGAAAGGACTGAGTGTAACGTATTCAAATTTGCTGATGATTCAAAACTAGGCGGGAAAGTAACCCGTGAAGAGGATACAAATAGTCTGCAAAGGGTTACAGACAGGCTAAGGGAGTGGGCAAGAAAGTCACTGATAGAATATAATGTGGGGAATGTGAGGTTATTCAATTTGGTAAGAAGAATAGAAAAACTGAATACTTTTTAAATGGTAAGAAACTATTAAATGCTGGCTTTCAGAGGGATTTGGGTGTTCTTGTGCACAAAACACAGAAAGTTCACATATAGGTATAGTAAGCAATTGGGAAAGCAAATGATATGTTGGCTTGTATTGCAAGAGGCTCAGAGTAAGGATGTCATGCTAAAATTTTACAGGGCATTGGTGAGATCACAACTGAAGTACTATGTCCAGTTTTAGTCTGTATCAAAGAAAGGATATACTTGCCTTAGAAGGGGTTCAACAAAGTTTCACTGGACTGATTCTTGGGATGAGAGGGTTGTCTTATGAGGAGAGATATGTGCCAATAATCTCTGCCATTTCGAGGAATGAGAATTGATATCATTGAAACATATAAGAGGGCTTGAGAGGGTATATGCTGAGAGAATGTTTCCTCTGACTTGGAGAATCTTGAACTAGGGGCACAGTCTCAGGGTAAGGGGTTGGCCATTTAGGACAGAGATGAGGAAAAATTTCTTCACTCAGAGGATTTTGGATCTTTGGAATTCTCTACCCAAGAGAACTGTGCATGCTCAGTCATTGTGTCTGTTCTAGGTTGAGATCAATAGATTCTTGGAATCTAATGGAATCAAGGGATGTGGGAATCTGGCAGGAAATTGGAGTTGAAGTTGATCAGCCATGATCTTATTGAATGGTGGAGCAAATTCAAGGGGCCATATGGCCTACTCCTGCTCCGGGTTCTTATGTTCTGATGTTTTAGCAAGAACTCAAAAATGAGCAAAATTAGATGATTAATCAACAACTTAATCAAGACAAAATGGAGACTGTTTATGCTTCTGGCAATAAATATCGATCAGTATTTTCTTACAGCGTTATGCAAAAAAGTTAACTTCTAAGACTTGATACCAATATTATAACAGGGTAACTTATCATATTAGTACCATACTAAATCTGCGGACTGCGACACCGACCACTCCCTGGTGTGCAGCAAGGTTAGACTCACACCAAAGAAGTTGCATCATTCCAAGCAGAAGGGCCACCCGCGCATCAACACGAGCAGAATTTCTCACCCACAGCTGTTACAAAAATTTCTAAATTGACTTGTAACAGCCCTTCAAAACACTCCCACAGGGGATGCTGAGACCAGTGGGCCCACATCAGAGACGCCATCTATGAGTCAGCTTTGACCACCTACGGCAAAAGTGCGAAGAGAAATGCAGACTGGTTTCAATCTCATAATGAACAAAGAAAAGAAAATTACAGCACAGGAACAGGCCCTTCGGCCCTCCAAGCCTGCGCCGATAAAGATGAAGAGCTGGAACCTGTCATAGCCGCTAAGCGCATTGCACTGTTGAACTACAAGAAAGCCCCCAGCGATTTAACATCCGCAGCACTTAAAGCAGCCAGAAGCGCTGCACAAAGAACAGCCAGGCGCTGCGCAAACGACTGCTGGCAACACCTATGCAGTCATATTCAGCTGGCCTCCGACACCGGAAACATCAAAGGAATGTATGATGGCATTAAGAGAGCTCTTGGGCCAACCATCAAGAAGATCGCCCCCCTCAAATCTAAATCAGGGGACATAATCACTGACCAACGCAAACAAATGGACCGCTGGGTTGAGCACTACCGAGAACTGTACTCCAGGGAGAATGTTGTCACTGAGACTGCCCTCAATGCAGCCCAGCCTCTACCAGTCATGGATGAGCTGGACGTACAGCCAACCAAATCGGAACTCAGTGATGCCATTGATTCTCTAGCCAGCGGAAAAGCCCCTGGGAAGGACAGCATTACCCCTGAAATAATCAAGAGTGCCAAGCCTGCTATACTCTCAGCACTACATGAACTGCTATGCCTGTGCTGGGACGAGGGAGCAGTACCCCAGGACATGCGCGATGCCAATATCATCACCCTCTATAAAAACAAAGGTGACCGCGGTGACTGCAACAACTACCGTGGAATCTCCCTGCTCAGCATAGTGGGGAAAGTCTTTGCTCGAGTCGCTCTAAACAGGCTCCAGAAGCTGGCCGAGCGCGTCTACCCTGAGGCACAGTGTGGCTTTCGTGCAGAGAGATCGACCGTTGACATGCTGTTCTCCCTTCGTCAGATACAGCAGAAATGCCGTGAACAACAGATGCCCCTCTACATTGCTTTCATTGATCTCACCAAAGCCTTTGACCTCGTCAGCAGACGTGGTCTCTTCAGACTACTAGAAAAGATTGGATGTCCACCAAAGCTACTAAGTATCATCACCTCATTCCATGACAATATGAAAGGCACAATTCAACATGGTGGCTCCTTATCAGAGCCCTTTCCTATCCTGAGTGGCGTGAAACAGGGCTGTGTTCTTGCACCCACACTTTTTGGGATTTTCTTCTCCCTGCTGCTTTCACATGCGTTCAAGTCCTCTGAAGAAGGAAATTTCCTCCACACAAGATCAGGGGGCAGGTTGTTCAACCTTGCCCGTCTAAGAGCGAAGTCCAAAGTACGGAAAGTCCTCATCAGGGAACTCCTCTTTGCTGACGATGCTGCTTTAACATCTCACACTGAAGAGTGCCTGCAGAGTCTCATCGACAGGTTTGCGGCTGCCTGCAATGAATTTGGCCTAACCATCAGCCTCAAGAAAACGAACATCATGGGGCAGGACGTCAGAAATGCTCCATCCATCAATATTGGTGACCACGCTCTGGAAGTGGTTCAAGAGTTCACCTACCTAGGCTCAACTATCACCAGTAACCTGTCTCTAGATGCAGAAATCAACAAGCGCATGGGAAAGGCTTCCACTGCTATGTCCAGACTGGCCAAGAGAGTGTGGGAAAATGGCGCACTGACACGGAACACAAAAGTCCGAGTGTATCAGGCCTGTGTCCTCAGTACCTTGCTCTATGGCAGCGAGGCCTGGACAACGTATGTCAGCCAAGAGCGACGTCTCAATTCATTCCATCTTCACTGCCTCCGGAGAATACTTGGCATCAGGTGGCAGGACCGTATCCCCAACACAGAAGTCCTCGAGGCGGCCAACATCCCCAGCTTATACACACTACTGAGTCAGCGGCGCTTGAGATGGCTTGGCCATGTGAGCCGCATGGAAGATGGCAGGATCCCCAAAGACACATTGTACAGCGAGCTCGCCACTGGTATTAGACCCACCGGCCGTCCATGTCTCCGCTTTAAAGACGTCTGTAAACGCGACATGAAATCCTGTGACATTGATCACAAGTCGTGGGAGTCAGTTGCCAGCGTTCGCCAGAGCTGGCGGGCAGCCATAAAGACGGGGCAAAAGTGTGGCGAGTCGAAGAGACTTAGTAGTTGGCAGGAAAAAAGACAGAGGCGCAAGGGGACAGCCAACTGTGTAACAGCCCCGACAAACAAATTTCTCTGCAGCACCTGTGGAAGAGCCTGTCACTCCAGAATTGGCCTTTATAGCCACTCCAGGTGCTGCTTCACAAACCACTGACCACCTCCAGGCGCTTATCCATTGTCTCTCGAGATAAGGAGGCCAAAGAAGACTAAATCTAACATGCTTAAAGGTTGTTTAATTAGCTTCTTATGTGATGCACTTTACTTACTATCACACTTTGGGCCTGATTTTATTCCGGCAACAGGGGTCCAGACAGCAAGGCAGAAGGCTGGGGAAGGATCTGTCTCGGCCCTCCATTGGACTCCCCTTGCAATTTAAAGATGGGCAGCCAATTAACGGCCCACCATTGGGGACACAGACCCTTAAAGGGACGAGCCTCCCATCTCCAGAGCTGCCAGTCAATCGGAGGGCCAGGATCAGTGGCTAATGCCAGTATTGCAGGAGGCGTACAGAAAAGAAGATATTGGAGACCCCAAGACAAGTTAGTGGGGTCGGGTTCGCTGGGGCCAGTCAGGCAGGCCCCAGAAATGGGTTGGGGGTGGAGTGGTGAGGGTTGGGGAGGGGGGGGAAGACTCTTGCTGGGGGGTAGGCGACCATTTATGGGAGTGGTGGGGCGCCTTCAGGGGCACATGAATTGCCCCCAAAGGTTGGACCCCACTACAAGATTGCCAGGTCTCACCTGGCAGTGTCTCCTTGTAGCGGCAGGCCTCCCGTCCTCCACAAAATTGGAGTGGAATTGGGAAGAAGCCCTTAAGAGCCATTAATTGGCCAGTCAAGGGCCTCAATTAGTGTGGATCGTGAAGGCTGTTCTTGGTCTTCCCCACCCTGCACAAAATGACAGGGGGCCCAGACAATGTTGGAAATGGCATCCCTTGCCATTTTGTTTGCCCCCATCTCCGTTCCCATCTCCAAGGGCAGGATAAAATCCTGACCAGGTTTCTACCATGAATAGAACCAGTGACAGACTTATCACCTTTTGCGCTTCACCTTGGCTTCATTAAGTTCCAGACACAACACAAGTTTGACATTTTCAGACACCTACCATAATGTCTCACCTCAATACTAATAACAAACCTACAGCATCATCCCGTAACATTAATTGAGGCAAATAGTGTCTACAGAAGGGACAGATGGCTGGATATGTTATATTGAATGAGTTTTTTTTTATTTTTTATTTTATTTAGAGATACAACACTGAAACAGGCCCTTCGGCCCACCGAGTCTGTGCCGACCAACAACCACCCATTTGTACTAATTTTAACCCCATATTCCTACCACATCCCCACCATTCTTCTACCTACACTAGGGGCAATTTATAATGGCCAATTTACCTATCAACCTGCAAGTCTTTGGCTGTGGGAGGAAACCGGAGCACCCGGAGATAACCCACGCAGACACAGGGAGAACTGGCAAACGCCACACAGGCGCCAGAACTGAACCCGGGTCACTGGAGCTGTGAGGCTGCGGTGCTAACCACTGCGCCACTGTGCCGCCCAGTTATCAATTATAGGAACAGATACTACAGATAAATACTTATTAAAAGTACTGACTTTGCCTTGCTTGGTAGAAATATATGCTCATTCTGCATGTCTTCAGCTGCAGTTAGCTGTAGGATGAATGTACAGATGACACACTTGAACAGAAACTCTACCAAATTTAAATGAGGCAATCCCTTTAATGCTGACCCAGCAAAAAGTATCCAAATTCATATTCCTTTCCATGGTTCAACTGTATTTTCAGTATTGAAAGGATTAATATGCATGTGCATCACTGATGAAGCATTTGGCTGCTAAATAAATTTACACATATTAATATATATGAATATGAATAAAAAAAAATATTGCTGTCTTTAACATGAACAAAAGCTGTCCATTTTACAGAAAGGCTAGAATATGTGTAATCAGTTTGTGGTGGCACAATTCAGTCAGTTCTCATTATTAATCGACTTATAACAAAGGCACTGACTTAAATTTGTTACTAGTCGGCATAAATTTACCAACCATTCTCGCACTCTTGTGCTCTCTTAAAAGCTGCAAATGATGCATGAAAGAATATGACACTTAGTCAGTGGGAAAAGACTTTTGAAATGAGCTTTGAAGTGTGAATCATTAGGGCTATGTAGGTGATGCCAGTGTTCGAATGAATTGGATTTCTCTTGGTCCTCTAAGTTGCAATGTCTTTGATGTGTTTCCTTTCATCTTTTTCCCCAGACAAATGTGTTCTCAAAATTGAATACAGCATGCAAAAAGTTCTGTTTGACAATATTTACACCACATTTTAATATGACCACACTACCAGCAAACCTCCTACCCCCAGCCCCACTCATGAAACTTAAGTCAAAATGCTTTTGCAAGTAACAGCACTATTTTGCATTTTGAAAAGTGTAAGTCATAACATTCTACCCTTGATGAGTTATGGTTTGGACACGAGAAGTATGAGAAACAATGAGACAACACTCAAACCCCAAATTAAACACTAATGTGAAAAAGCATCCTGCAGCTTTTAGTAGGTTTTGTCTTACATTAATCAGTCTCTTTTGGCTTTGCAATGCATGCTGGTATAAAATTTGGCCAACTTTTTAAATTCAAGCTTTTTTTTAATGAAATATAATGTGGTCATGTAGCCACTTTGTGTGTATGTCTTTTATTGAGACAAGCTACACATAGGCTACAAGTTACCTGTATTTTAAAAGACAGGTCTCAATAAAAAAACATACACACAAAGTGGCTACATTGACCACATTATATTTCATAAGAAAACAGTTTGAATTGAAAAAGTTGGCCAAATTTTATACCAGCATCCATTGCAAAACCAAAAGAGACATGCTTAATGTAAGATATAACCGACTAAAAGCTGCAGGATGCTTTTTCACAGATAACAAAAGCCACTGGTCTGTGAAGAAGATCACACCTTTGAAGCCAGAGAATGTTTAGACAGATGAGGCCCATGGTCCTAATATTAAAGCTAAGCAAAACAGATGACCATTCTTCAAAGCTGTGTTATCCTTAGTGCAACTTCATGGACGGAATTTTACCGTTCTCGGCGGCTATAGGTCAGATGCAGCGGAAGCAGATGAGCATCCGATCCCGCTCCGTGCCTCCCGCCCACTGGCATCACGCGCAGGGCAGCCAATTAGCGGCCCCATGGCGTATTTGGGACTCGAAAGGGCACGCGCGGGCGGGATGCAGAGCAGCTTTGGGGGGCGGGGCCACATTTAGGAAAGGTTGCTGTAAGCCCTTTAAAAGGCTTCCAGCATTGAAATTGACCAGTTGCTCATGACATTACATCTGATGAAGATATCTGCTTGATACTGTAGGAAGTTTAGAGGTGAATACAAGTCTATGTGCATGCAAGGATTGGAGGAGGACTGGCATTGCACAGGAGCAGGACAGGACAGAAATATTTAAAAATCTGCTGAACCTATCAAGAATGATGGAGGGGTGACGTTTCCACACGGCCCCCAGATTCTCGTAGGAATCACTGCAGGTCCTCCTCCAGGCGGTAGAGGCAAGGTGCAATGTCCTCTTCAATGCACATGGCAAAAGAAGGCCCCCACAACTGAGCAAGGGGGCCCAGCTGGAGGTCGCAGAGGAGGTCAGCAGCTGTGGCGTGGTAAGAATGACATGGCTCCAGTGTCGCAAGCGAGTCAATGACCTTCTTCGCTCTGCCCGGGTAAGGGGCATTCCTCGGTAATCTCATCATTAATGTGTCAGGGGAGGGTCTATGTGGCATCACGCTGCAAGGTGGAAGCCATCAATGATCAGTCCTTGGATGCTGCCTTGTATTGGGACGTAAGATGGGCAAGTCTGGGATGCATGGTGATCCATAGGTGTTCAAGTTGGGCACTGCATTGCCATAATAAAAGAAAAATACTGCGGATGCTGGAAATCTGAAATAAAAACAAGAAATGCTGGAATCACTCAGCAGGTCTGGCAGCATCTGTGGAAAGAGAAGCAGAGTTAATGTTTCGGGTCAGTGACCCTTCTTCGGAACTGATGAAGGGTCACTGACCCGAAACGTTAACTCTGCTTCTCTTTCCACAGATGCTGTCAGACCTGCTGAGTGATTCCAGCATTTCTTGTTTGTATTACTGCATTGCCATAGCAGTGAAATGCAACAACAAACCCTATGGGTGAGTGCGTGAGATACAAACTAATATATCTAAACTAAGTGTGTCTGTTTAAAGAACAAAGAACAGTACAGCACAGGAACAGGCCATTCGGCCTTCCAAGCCTGCGCCGATCTTGATGCCTGCCTAAACTAAAACCTTCTGCACTTCCGGGGTCCGTATCCCTCTATTCCCTTCCTATTCATGTATTTGTCAAGATGCCTCTTAAACGTCGCTATCGTACCTGTTTCCACCACCTCCCCCAGCAGCAAGTTCCAGGCACTCACTACCCTCTGTGTAAAGAACTTGCCTCGCACATCCCCTCTAAACTTTGCCCCTCGCACCTTAAACCTATGTCCCCTAGTAACTGACTCTTCCACCCTGGGAAAAAGCTTCTGACTATCCACTCTGTCCATGCCGCTCATAACTTTGTAAACCTCTATCATGTCGCCCCTCCACCTCCGTCATTCCATTGAAAACAATCCGAGTTTATCCAACCTCTCCTAGCAAATGCCCTCCAGACCAGGCAACATCCAGGTAAACCTCTTCTGTACCCTCTCCAAAGCCTCCATGTCCTTCTGCTGGTGTGGCAACCAGAATTGCAAGCAATATTCTAAGTGTGGCCTAACTAAAGTTCTGTACAGCTGCAGCATGACTTGCCAATTTTTATAGTCTATGCCCCGATCGATGAAGGCAAGCATGCCGTATGCCTTCTTAACTACCTTATCCACCTGCGTTGCCACTTTCAGTGACCTGTGGACCTGTACGCCCAGATCTCTCTGCCTGTCAATACTCCTAAGGGTTCTGCCATTTACTGTACACTTCCCACCTGCATTAGACCTTCCAAAATGCATTACCTCACATTTGTCCGGATTAAACTCCATCTGCCATTTCTCCGCCCAAGTCTCCAACCGATCTATATCCTGCTGTATCCTCTGACAATCCTCATCGCTATTGATATATACTACAAACAGCAAAGGTCCCAGCACTGATCCCTGCGGAACACCACTAGTCACATCCCTCCTTTCAGAAAAGCACCTTTCCACTGCTACCCTCTGTCTTCTATGACAGAGCCAGTTCTGTATCCATCTTGCCAGCTCACCTCTGATCCCGTGTGACTTCACCTTTTGTACCAGTCTGCCATGAAGGACCTTGTCAAAGGCTTTACTGAAGTCCACATAGATAACATCCACTGCCCCTCCTTCATCACTCATCTTCGTCACTTCCTCAAAAACTCAATCAAATTAGTGAGACACGACCTCCCCTTCACAAAACCATGCTGCCTCTCGCTAATAAGTTTGTTTGTTTTCAAATGGGAGTAAATCCTGTCCTGAAGAATCCTCTCTAATAATTTCCCTACCACTGACGTAAGGCTCACCGGCCTATAATTTCCTGGATTATCCTCGCTACCCTTTTTAAACAAAGGAACAACATTGGCTATTCTCCAGTCCTCTGGGACCTCACCTGTAGCCAATGAGGATGCAAAGATTTCTGTCAAGGCCCCAGCAATTTCTTCCCTTGCCTCCCTCAGTATTCTGCGGTAGATCCCATCAGGCCCTGGGGACTTATCTACCTTAATGCTTTGCAAGACACCCAACACCTCCTCCTTTTTGATAATGAGATGACTGAGACTATCTACACTCCCTTCCCTAGGCTCATCATCTACCAAGTCCTTCTCTTTGGTGAATACTGATGCAAAGTACTCATTTAGTACCTCGCCCATTTCCTCTGGCTCCACACATAGATTCCCTCCTCTGTCCTTGAGTGGGCCAACCCTTTCCCTAGTTATCCTCTTGCTCTTTATATACGTATAAAAAGCCTTGGGATTTTCCTTAATCCTGTTTGCCAATGACTTTTCATGACCCCTTTTAGCCTCCTGACTCCTTGCTTAAATTCCTTCCTACTGTCTTTATATTCCTCAAGGGATTCGTCTGTTCCTAGCCTTCCAGCCCTTATGAATGCTTCCTTTTTCTTTTTGACTAAGCTCACAATATCCCGCGTTATCTAAGGTTCCCGAAACTTGCCAGACTTATCCTTCTTCCTCACAGGAACATGCTGGTCCTGGATTCTAATCAACTGATGTTTGAAAGACTCCCACATGTCAGATGTTGATTTACCCTCAAACAGCCGCCCCCAATCTAAATTCTTCCGTTCCTGCCTAATATTGTTATATTAGCCTTCCCCCAATTTCGCACCTTCATCCGAGGACTACTCTTATCCTTATCCACAAGTACCTTAAAACTTATGGAAATAAATAGGAAAAGAGGGCACATAATGGCCGAGAGAGTTCCCGGAATGGTGTAGCCAGTCAGGCAGACCTTACCAGAATGGAGGAGGATGCCCTGATGCTAACAGGGACGCTCTGTAGCAGATGGTGAGGCCGGCGGACCTGGCTATTGGGAGTTAGTGACCCATAATGTGGTGTGGGGGTGTATTGGGGGGGAGGGGGCTGTTGGAGTAGTAATTGTCTCCTGCACTGAAGTGTACAATTAAAATTTGAATCACAAAAATGTGACAAAATGCAGTAAATAACATGCCCGCAAGTCTAGAGTTCTGAGCAAACTGATCAATATGATTTTCCCTTCAGGTGAAGCACAGCAGCCGCCAGGAGGCATTGTAGGGGCTCACCCGTCCAACACTGAGAATGAGGAAGGCACCTCAGAGGGTCCACCATCACATCCTCGCAGCTCGCCAAGTGCCAGCACAGAAACTTCCACAACGATTGGGATTAGTGTGTCAGCAGAGACGTGTTCACATACAGGTGCTCGCACAAAAGCCACCAGAAGCAGTACTGGCCGATGCCTCAGACACTCGGAGGATTGTGGGAGGCCAGGCCAGTGCAGAGCCGCAAGCTGGTGATGAGCCTCTGTGAACATCCACTTGGCGGGAGATGTTGCAGGTACAGCATGCGGTGCATGGACATCTAGCAGAGTTACCAGAGATGCTGCGAGCTATGTCCCATACTCTGGAGACGTGCATCCAGGGCATGACTGCTGAAAATTCTCAGGCATTTGTCCATCTGGCATCCCCCGTTGAAAGATTGGCAGCTGCAGTGGAGGGGCCAGTACTGGAAATTTTCCGTGACATCAGAGCGAGTGTAGCGTCCCTGGACCAAAGTATCAGAGAGCAGACTCAGATGCGCAGGCGACAGGTCGAGGCTGCTCATCCCTCCGAGGTCACCTTTGAGGACCAGCTAAGCCTTAGGAGGGTACAGGACAGCAACAGGTTGCATATGGGAACTCCTGTCAGGGCACTCCTGATGCATCCTCCAGCTCCTTGCTGTCTCTGCCAGTGACATGTGAACCACAAACTCCCAGGGTGTTAGAGGGTGCACCTGATATTTCTCATGAGTATCATGATATGCCGCGGCCTGCAGGCCGCAAGCAGGCAGAGGACGACCGCCAAAGTCATCAAGTGCAGGGCAGCAGGTGCATCAACCACCTGCCTCAGGTGAGTCTGGCGACGAGGGATCGTCCACATGCAAGAGCACTCGCAAGCGTATAAAGAAATCACTGTAACATCTGGTTCACTGGGTTACTGTCCGATTATTTATTGGATTTGGAAATGAGAAAATTGTAATAAATTTTGTGAAATGATAATTTAACTTTTTGTTTGGCATCCATGAAGTTGCTTCAGCCATGGTTGTGCGCCACGACATGCTTTATCTGCAAGGTCACACACTTGGGTTGGGTTCATCGTGAAGTGATGTTGCTCTTATTCAGATCATCTCTCTGCTTTAAGGTGAATGTTTTTGCCCTCTCAGAGCCTCACAATGACTCCTCGCATACCACAATGGTAATTATTTGTATATTACAATTCTCTCAAGAGAAACGCCTGCCTATTAGATCCTCCCGGGTCTCTTGCGCACTTACTTCCACATGACATGTAGCTTCCTCTCCCCTACCATCATGTGAGTGCTCCCCATCTTCCTCATCAGAAACTTCATCTTCGTCTGATGACGCCTCGTGATCATCTTGATCATCCTCAATGCTGTCTCCCCTTTCCATTGCCAAGTTATGCAAGACACAGCAGAGGACAATAATCCTGGAGACCCTTGATGGCACATACTGCAGGGATCCACCTGAGCGGTCAAGACACCTAAATCTAATCTTTTGCATGCCAATTATTTGTTCGATTGTCACTCTGGTGGCTGCATGGCTCTCATTGAAGCGTTCCTCAACATCACCCCTTAGGATTCTCACCAGTGTCATTAGCCATGTCTTCAGAGGATAACCCCTGTTGTCAGGTATCCAGCCTTCTAGGCTGCCCGGGGGGAATGAAAAGTGCAGGCACCTGGGAGTTTTGGAAAATGAATGCATTATGGCAACTCCTAGGGTAACATGCACACACCTGCATGATTCTCTTTCGATGATCACTGACAAGCTGAACCTTCAGTGAATGGAATCCCTTTCTGTTAATGAATGCCCCTGACTGACCTGCTGGTGATCTTATTGTCACATGGGTATAGTCTATCACGCCCTGATCCATGCGGAGTTCCGAAGGCGTGCAAAGGCCGAACGGAGGCTGTAAAATCGACGTGGGACAGCAGGTAAGTTTATTTAAATATATTTAATGGCAATCTACATAAGGAGATGAAGGGCCCACCGCCAGGTGGCCGGTGTGGTGGGGGGGTGGGGTGCCGCACCGATGTCCCTCTGCCGTCGGTAATATGCGGTGGGCCCTTCTCAACGTCATGGGTTGAGACGGGTCTCTCCGACAGAATTTTACTGGCCCCCTCTCTGCGATCCGCGGTAAAATTCAGCCCGCTGTGTGTAAAGGGTGCGATTGCAGAGCCCAGCGCCCAAATAAAATTCAGCCCACATATATCAGAGATAATGCTGAAACTGCACACAGCCCTCTGGTCAGACTCTACCTTGAGTGCATTGTTCTTGTTTTAGACATCAAGACACTGGAACTATTTAAGCCCTGTCAACAGCACAGAGTAGAGGCATAAGGTTGATCTTCAGCATTGGAAGACTGAGCTAAGAGGAAAGATTAGAGCAACTGGGGCGCTTTTGAAATAAAGTGACTAAGTGGGAATCCTGCCAAGGTACATGGTATTAAACAGTATAGAAATGGTAATCTGGAACATTGGCCAGGTTTTGCTGTGCTAATGATGGTGAAGCTGTCAGTGCTTGCTGTCATTGCACTGGTGAGAGGCCCAGCAACATCGGAGTGCAAGTGCACTGTACAGTGTAAATCCAGAAGTTGCAGTGGGTCATTCTGCACTGCTCTGGAGGCTTTGCTTTTGCACTCGCTGACCTCAAGATTAAAAGAAATGGTGTGAATTTGGGCTGACTGCCCACGAATAACAAAGTATTTTTGCTACAACTTTTTAGGGTTAATGTCTGCAGGCAGAAAGAACCCAACAGCGAGCGTGAGATAGAGGTACAAATATGTAAACAGATTATGGAAAGATGTAGGAGCAACAGGGTGGTGGTGATAGGAGATTTTAATTTTCCCAACATTGACTGGGATTCACTTAGTGTTAGAGGTCTAGATGGAGCAGAATTCCTAAGGAGCATCCAGGACGGTTTTCTAGAGCAGTATGTAAATAGTCCAACTCGGGAAGGGGCCATACTGGACCTGGTGTTGGGGAATGAGCCCGGCCAGGTGGTTGATGTTTCAGTAGGGGACGACTTTGGGAATAGTGATCACAATTCCGTAAGTTTTAGAATACTCATGGACAAAGACGAGAGTGGTCCTAAAGGAAGATTGCTAAATTGGGGGAAGGCCAACTATACCAAAATTCGGCAGGAGCTGGGCAATGTAGATTGGGAGCAGCTGTTTGAAGGTAAATCCACATTTGATATGTGGGAGGCTTTTAAAGAGAGGTTGATTAGCGTGCAGGAGAGACATGTTCCTGTGAAAATGAGGGGTAGAAATGGCAAGATTAGGGAACCATGGATGACAGGTGAAATTGTGAGACTAGCTAAGAGGAAAAAGGAAGCATACATAAGGTCTAGGCGGCTGAAGAAAGACGAAGCTTTGAAAGAATATCGGGATTGTAGGCGCAATCTGAAACGAGGAATTAAGAGGGCTAAAAGGGGTCATGAGATATCTTTAGCAAACAGGGTTAAGGAAAATCCCAAAGCCTTTTACTCATATATAAGGAGCAAGAGGGTAACTAGAGAAAGGATTGGCCCACTCAAGGACAAAGGAGGAAAGTTATGCGTGGCGTCAGAGAAAATGGGTGAGATTCTAAATGAGTACTTTGCATCGGTATTCACTGAGGAGAGGGACATGATGGATGTTGAGGTTAGGGACAGATGTTTGATTACTCTAGGTAAAGTCAGCATAAGGAGGGAGGAAGTGTTGGGTATTCTAAAAGGCATTAAGGTGGACAAGTCCCCAGGTCCGGATGGGATCTATCCCAGGTTACTGTGGGAAGCGAGAGAGGAAATAGTTGGGGCCTTAACAGATATCTTTGCAACTTCCTTAAACACGGGTGAGGTCCCGGAGGACTGGAGAATTGCTAATGTTGTCCCCTTGTTTAAGAAGGGTAGCAGGGATAATCCAGGTAATTATAGACCGGTGAGCCTGACATCAGTGGTAGGGAAGCTTCTGGAGAAGATACTGAGGGATAGGATCTATTCCCATTTGGAAGAAAATGGGCTTATCAGTGATAGGCAACATGGTTTTGTGCAGGGAAGGTCATGTCTTACCAACTTAATAGAATTCTTTGAGGAAGTGACAAAGTTGGTTGATGAGGGAAGGACTGTAGATGTCGTATACATGGACTTCAGTAAGGCTTTTAATAAGGTTCCCCATGGTAGGCTGATGGAGAAAGTGAAGGCGCATGGGGTCCAAGGTGCACTAGCTAGATGGATAAAGAACTGGCTGGGTAACAGGAGACAGAGAGTAGCAGTGGAAGGGAGTTTCTCAAAATGGAGACGTGTGACCAGTGGTGTTCCACAGGGATCCGTGCTGGGACCACTGTTGTTTGTGATATACATAAATGATTTGGAGGAAAGTATAGGTGGTCTGATTAGCAAGTTTGCAGACGACACTATGATTGGTGGAGTAGCAGACAGTGAAGGGGACTGTCAGAGAATACAGCCGAATATGGATAGACTGGAGAGTTGGGCAGAGAAATGGCAGATGGAGTTCATTCATGGCAAATGTGAGGTGATGCATTTTGGAAGATCTAATTCAAGAGTGAAATATACAGTAAATGGAAAAGTCCTGGGGAAAATTGATGTACAGAGAGATTTGGGTGTTCAGGTCCATTGTTCCCTGAAGGTGGCAACGCAGGTCAATAGAGTGGTCAAGAAGGCATATGGCATGCTTTCCTTCATCGGACGGGGTATTGAGTACAAGAGTTGGCAGGTCATGTTACAGTTGTATAGGACTTTGGTTCGGCCACATTTGGAATACTGCGTGCAGTTCTGGTCGCCACATTACCAAAAGGATGTGGATGCTTTGGAGAGGGTGCAGAGGAGGTTCACCAGGATGTTGCCTGGTATGGAGGGCGCTAGCTATGAAGAGAGGTTGAGTAGATTAGGATTATTTTCATTAGAAAGACGGAGGTTGAGGGGGGACCTGATTGAGGTGTACAAAATCATGAGAGGTATAGACAGGGTGGATAGCAAGAAGCTTTTTCCCAGAGTGGTGGATTCAATTACTAGGGGACACGAGTTCAAAGTGAAAGGGGAAAAGTTTAGGGGGGATATGCGTGGAAAGTTCTTTACGCAGAGGGTGGAGGGTGCCTGGAATGCGTTGCCAGCGGAGGTGGTAGACGCGGGCACGATAGCGTCTTTTAAGATGTATCTAGACAGATACATGAATGGGCAGGAAGTAAAGAGATACAGACCCTTAGAAAATAGGCGACAGGTTTAGATAGAGGATCTGGATCGGAGCAGGCTTGGAGGGCCGAAGGGCCTGTTCCTGTGCTGTAATTTTCTTTGTTCTTTGTTCTTTGTTCTTTTGTTCAAAGTCATTTTGAGTATAATCAAAATATCCAGGCCAATGAGGACACTGATGCTGGAAGGCATTTCAACTTTCAAAATGGCTTGGGAGGGATCTGACTTTTGAAAGGATTTAAAGACTTTTAACTTTTTTCTGATACAATTTTAAAAAATATGCATAAATTTATGATTCTTTAAAATGACTAATGGCACTTATCCGGCATATAAAAATATGTATAAATGTATTGTTAAATGACTGACATTTATCTGACTTTTTAAAAATATGTATAAATTTATGATTTTTAAAAATTATTCTGTTCAAATTTATCTGACTTCATCCTTTGGTCCAATGCCTTTTTTTTTTACATGAATCATTATTTCATTTACTGACAGATTCTGAGGGCATGGCTTCTATTCGCCACACCATGTGCTCTATCCTTTTCACCCGCATTCGAGAATGCTACAGAGCTGAGGTCCACGCCACAAGGGAATTCACCCTACTTGCAAGAGAAATTCGCACCCCCACCATCATGTTAGGTAAGTTTGCACTTTACTTCGAGGTCAGAGGTGAGCGTCATCACTTCACCATTGACCGCAAAATCTGGGCCATTATTTCAAGGTGAACCATGACAATAGGACAAGTGGGTAAGATTCATGGCAAATTTAGGACTGATGTCAGGAAGAATTTCTTCGAACGCAGAGCAATTATCATTTAGAATAGATTTATGAGAAAAATATTGACGGGGAAAACTTCAGAATCATTCAAGAAACATAGAACCATATTAGATTAATGGCCAGAAGGAAGTCACTCAGCCCATCATGTCCTACTGGTTCTTTATCAGAGCAGCACAAAACTAATTTCACTGCCTAATTAACACCATAAACATGTTAACACTCTCAAAACATTAACACAATGATAATGAAATGCTCTTATATGGGGAAAAATATGTGAATGAAGTTTTCCATTTTGACGTTCCCTCAGCAATACAGGACAAATGGAACATTTATGTGCATTGATTATTCTGGATTGGTAATATTAGGCAATTACAGTTGACATTTCCAAAAGCCTGCCTTTTCCCTCTAACAAATAAATATGAATAAATATACTGGCCATCATACTGATATGAAAATACAATACAACACATGCTAAGGCAGTTTTCTCCCCAAAATGAAAAAGAAAGAGGAGTAATTTACCCATAATTGGTGGCATTACCAATGGGAGATTAGAAAAAATGTTGCTCTTAACAAGCAAGGCTTCAGTAACCTAATGAATGCATCAGTGAATCAGCGTTTGGCCGATGTTGCACATGTTGACTAATGTGATGCAGCAAGAATAGTGTTGCTGGAAGTGTATGGCAAAGGGATTTGAATTGCAAGGAACCAACAATAAAGCAAACCAATAAGTTTGGAAAAACTTCAGTATGATATCTCCCAAACAGCAGGAAAAATCAATTAGTCACAAGTTTAAGGATTGCTATTCTGCAGTGAGCATGGCAGCCTTTCAGTGCTGGTTTAAAACAGGTATTCAGCCAATGAAGGGCTGTGCACAAGACCATGGAGAAATAACCATGGGAACAATTACTGCCAGTTTACGTCATCTTAGTGGCTCCAATACAGCCCACACACACTTGAAAAGTGTCCTCAAAAAATGTAATCTTTCCTCTCACATAGAATTGAGCACCAAGTGCTCTTTGGGCTACTGCCTGATTCCATGGAGCTCGCAACAACTGGGCAGGGCACAACTTCTTGAGTACAACAATGAAAACTATGACATGATATTCCCACAATACCTATGATCGCTATTTTCATATAGTGAGTGGCTTGATCTAATATGTTTATTGCAGTAGCAACTTATGACATCACACATTTAGCATCAGAATTGGATTCATTCGTAAATTCCTATATCTGTGCCTATAATAAACACACTACTGTATTTCCTTTTAGACAATGGGCTGTCATGTAATAGTGCAGTGCACAGAATGTCCAATTGTCTTGTCTAAAAAGGTATATCATGGAGATGGAAAAACATTGAAAGCGAATTATCTATAGTAACTTGATTTTAAGGAAATAAATAGGTTTTGGAAATTACAGCGGTTAATGGTCAGCACTCATCGCAGTGCAGATCCATCTGACATTTGGAGCAACGTTCAATTGCTTTAGCTTAAAATGTGACTTTCTTTGATGTATATCAATCTTAAAAATACTTACAATTCCACGTGTTTAAATATCTTTGGACAGTGTTGCTCTTGCTGTTCATAATAGTATTCCCTATATTACTGTTCTATTGACATTTTAGCAGAGTGACTGACATGAACAAAATACTTCACTCTACAATCTGAGAGTGGATCAAGCTGGGTCAACTCAGTGAGACTCGTAACAAGCTGAGGAGGTGAGAGAGAAGCTGCTGCAGTGAAAATCAATGGAATGATAGGAAAATGTCATATCGGGCTTCTATGATTAAGGGACTCAGCCTTAACATACTGGCAAAGGCATAGTTTTTTTTAGGTTTGCACAGTATTAATGCTAAAATGTGTCTAAATCAAATGAATGTAACATTTCAATGCATACATATTTCATCAGGCTCTAAGCACTCTAGTAGACTGAAACCTCAGTGCTTCTTCACATGAGTTTAAATTTGTGACAGTGTGATCTGCTGCAGGCATATCACAAACACTATGACTGGGGCCTCATTAGCACACAGTGGCCCAGAAGACAGTTATGCAGGTAACAGAGCAACCTTGAAAGGCATGGCGAATAGCAGGGCATATCAAAATATAGGTTAATGCCATTCAAGAATCAATTTATTCCACAAGTGCTTTCAAAAAAGTAATTATGTAGTAAATGAAGACAATAACAAAATGTTATCACTATTTTTCTTTTTTATATTTATTAAATCCTTTATATATATATATATATATATATATGGTACAGCTGTCATCTGGCAATGCATAGCACGATTGTTACGATCAGACCTTCAGTCATCTCTCCTCGACATTTATTCGAAAAATTGTTATTATTACATACTGGTAAGGGAATTGCAGTGAGGAAACAAGCTTATACATTGAGGAACATTATTCATCTCTACACATTTCCTAGCAGTAATGACATGCTAAAATTATGCACAGGACTGCAAGGTACAATCAATTCAAGATATAACATTTTAAGGAAATTCCTTTGAGCCCATCAAAATGTGTCATTTTTGAGGACATTTGCACTCAATTAATTTTATGCTGATGATATTTCTACATGAAAAACAACAGCAGTGAAACGTAATAATTGATGGGTTGCTAGGATTTTCAAAAATGATAAATTCTCTAATTATATGAACAAATAATAATTTCTTGCATTTTTTGTACAAATAATAATTGTTAACACTTAAAACAATCCTGTTTTTTTTAAATTTTCCTTCAGGCATGATTTGAAAAGGCTATAAAGAATATCGCAGTTCTGATTCTAGTAGTTCCGAGTTCCACTATGTGAATTGGGTTGCTGTAAAAAAGGAGCAACTGGGGTAATGAAGGCAATACCTCACCGGCAGGGATAGCCCAGACATTTTTATTAGAAAACTCATTGAAGCATATGAGACTAATGTTTGTTGTAATGCAGATGGCTGGATCAACTTTGCTTATGCATGCTACACAAAAAGGTACACACAGTAACTTCAATTTGGAACATTATTGCCCCAGTATGATGATTTTTTTCGATCTGCATACTATGCATGATTCCCACCATAATGGTACTGAACACAGTGCAATCATCAGTGAACATTCCCACTTCTGACCTTATGATGGAGGGAGGTCATTGATGAAGGAGCTGAAGATGGCTGAGCCTAGGACACTCCCTGAGGAATTCCTGCAGTGATATCCAGGGACTGAGATGATTGACCTCCAACAACCACAACCATCTTCCTTTGTGGTAGGTATGACTCCAACCAATACCAACATATGAAATAGGCCATTTGGGCCTGAGAGCCTGCTCCGCCATTCAGTAAGATCATGGCTGAACTGTTTGTGTCTCAAATTCCACACTACCATCTACCCCCGATAACCTTTGATTCCCTTGCCAACAAGAATCTATCTACCTCCGCCTTGAAAATATTCAATATCCTCGCCTCCACCACCTTCTGAGGCAGAGTTCGAAAATCACACAACTCTCAGAGAAAAAATTTCTCCTCATCTCTGTCCTAAAAGGGTGACCCCTGATTTTAAAGCAATGCCCATAGTTCTGGAATCCCCCACATGAGGAAACATCCTTTCCACATCCACCCTGTCAAGACCGTTCAGGATCTTATATACTTCAAACAAGTCTCCCCTCACTCTTCTAAACTCCAGTGAAAACAAGCCCAGTCTTAGAGTCATAGAGTCATAGATTTATACAGCACAGAAACTGGCCCTTCGGCCCATCATGTCTGTGCTGGCCATCAAGCGCCTATCTATTCTAATCCCATTTTCCAGCACTTGGCCCGTAGCCTTGTATGCTATGGCGTTTCAAGTGCTCATCTAAATACTTCTTAAATGTTGTGAGGGTTCCTGCCTCTACCACTCCTTCAGGCAATGTGTTCCAGATTCCAACCAACCTCTGGGTGAAAAAATGTTTCATCAAATCCCCTCTAAACCCTTACCTTAAATCTATGCATCCTGGTTATTGACCTCTCCGCTAAGGGAAAAAGTTTCTTCTTACCTCTAACCCCTTACCTTAAATCTATGCATCCTGGTTATTGACCTCTCCGCTAAGGGAAAAAGTTTCTTCCTATCTACCCTATCTATGCCCCTTGTAATTTTGTATACCTCAATCAGGTCCCCGCTCGGCCTTCTCTGTTCTAAGGAAAACAACCCTAGCCTATTTAGCCTCTCTTCATAGCTGAAATGCTCCAGCCCATGCAACATCCTGGTGAATCTCCTCTGCACCCTCTCCAGGGCAGTCACATCCTTCCTATAATGTAATGATCAGAACTGTACACAGTACTCTAGCTGTGGCCTAACTAGCATTTTATACAGCTCCATCATAACCTCCCAGTTCTTATATTCCACACCTCGGCTAATAAAGACAAGTATCCCATATGCCTTCCTAATCACCTTACTACCTGTGCTGCTGCCTTCAGTGATTTATGGACAAGTAAGTACACCAAGGTTCTGACCCTCTGTACTTCCTAGGGTCCTACCATTGTTAGTCCTCCCAAAATGCATCACCTCACACTTCTCAGTGTAAATGCCATTTGCCACTGCTCTGCCCATCTTGCCAGCCCATCTATCTCGTCCTGTAATCTAAGGCTTTCCTCCTCAGGCCCAGTGCGCAGTGGTTAGCACTGCAGCCTCACAGCTCCAGGGACCCGGGTTCGATTCTGGGTACTGCCTGTGTAGAGCTTGCAAGTTCTCCCTGTGTCTGCGTGGGTTTTCTCCGGGTGCTCCGGTTTCCTCCCACAAGCCAAAAGACTTGCAGGTTGATAGGTAAATTGACCATTATAAATTGTCACTAGTATAGGTAGGTGGTAGGGAAATATAGGGACAGGTGGGGATGTTTGGTAGGAATATGGGATTAGTGTAGGATTAGTATAAATGGGTGGTTGATGGTCGGCACAGACTCGGTGGGCCGAAGGGCCTGTTTCAGTGCTGTATCTCTAATCTAATCCTCACTATTTACGACACCACTATGTTTCGTGTCATCTGCAATCTTACTGATCATACCTCCTATATTCACATCTAAATCATTAATGTACACTAAACCGATCCCTGCGGTACACCACTGTTCACAGGCTTCTAATCGCAAAAACAACCCTTGACTCTGCCTCCTGCCACTAACCCAATTTTGGATCCAATTTGCCAAAATGCCTGGATCCATTGGGCTCTTACTTTCTTAACCCATCTCACATCTCTTATCAAAAGCCTTACTGAAGTCCATGTAGACTACATCAACTGCTTTACCCTCAACTACATATTAGTCACCTCCTTGAAATATTAAATCATGTTTGTTAGACATGATCTCCCCCTAACAAAGCCATGCTGGCTATCCTTGATTAATCCCTGCCTCTCCAAGTGGAGATTAATCCTGTCCCTCAGAATTTTTCCCAATATTTTCCCGACCACTGATGTTAGATTCACTGGCCTGTAATTACCTGGTTTATCCCTGCCACCCTTCTTAAATAATGGTACCACATTTGCAGTCCTCTGGCACCTCTCCTGTGGTCAGAGAGGATTTGAAAATTTGTGTCAGTGCCCCTACTATCTCCTCCCTTGCCTCACATAACATCCTGGGATATATCTCATCTGGGCCTGAAGATTTATCCACTTTTAAGTCCCCGAAAACTGCTAATACCTCCTCCCTTTCAATGTTAATTTGTTCATGTCTGTCCAACCTTTCCTTATAAGACAACCCGCTCATTCCAGGTATCAATCTAGTAAACCTCCTCTGAACTGATTTCAACACATTTACATCCATCCTTATATAAAGAGACCAAAACTGCACACAGTATTCGAGATGTGGTCTCACCAATGCCCTGTATAACTGAAGCACCTCAGAATTCTGCAATTGTTCTCCATTTAAGTAATATTCTGCTTTTCATTCTTTCTGCCAAAGTGAACAACTTCACATTGTCCCACATTATACTCCATCTGCCGGATTTTTGCCCACTCACTCAACCTATCTACATCAGTCTGCAAGCTCCTTATGTCCTCTTCACAACATACTTTCCTACCTACCATTGTGTTATGTGCAAATTTTATCTACCATGCCAGCGCTCCCTTTATCTGTCGTTGATATAAATTGTAAAAGGTTGAGGCCCCAGCACAGACACGTGCTGGACTCCACTCGTGACATCCTACCAATCAGAAAAGGACCCATTTATGCATACTCTCTGTTTTCTGCCAGCCAGTCAATCCACTATCCATGCTAATATGTTACCCCTTACACTATGAGCTCCTGCTTTGTGCAATAACCTTTTATGTGGCACCTTGTCAAATGCCTTCTGGAAATCCAAGTACAGTACGTCAACAGGCTCCCCTTTATCCAGGGCATATGTTACTCCTTCAAAGAACTCCAATAAATTGGTTAAGCATGACTTCGCTTTCACAAAACCATGCTGGCTATTCCCGATTACCTTGAGAGTTTTTCTAAATGTCCAGCTTTAGCCTCCCTAATGATCAATTCTAAAACCTTCCCCACAACGGACGCCAAGCTAACTGGCCTATAGTTACTTGTTTTCTGCCTTTCCCACTTCTTGAATAGAGGGGTTATATTTGCTATTTTCCAGTCTGATGGAACCTTTCTAGAATCTAATGAATTTTGAAAAAATAACACCGAAGCATCTACTACCTCATTAGCCACCTCTTTTAAGACCCTAAGATGAAGTGCATCAGGACCCAGGGACTTGTCAGCCTGCAGTTCTATCAGTTTTCTCAGCACCGCTTCCCTGATGATTGTAATTTCGCCAAGTTCCTCTCTTCCTTCCACCTCCTGATTTATCGCTATTACTAGAATGTTTTTGTATCCTTTATAGTGAAGATAAATTATCTATTATTAACTTCCCATTCTCACTCTCTGGAGGACCAGCACTCACTTTACTTACTCTTTTCCTTTTTAAATACTTGTAGAAACTCTTGCTATCCATTTTTACATTTCTAGCTCGATTCCTCTCATACACTAATTTCTTTCTCCTGATTAACCTTTTAGTCATTCCCTGCTGTTTTTTATATTCTGACCTGCCACTCATCTTTGCGTGAGAGCAGGGGGGAGTGTTGAAATGGCAAGCAACCGGAAGCTCGGGGTCTGAGCAGAGGTGTTCAGCAAAGTGGTCACCCAATCTGTGTTTGGTCTTCCCAATGTAGAGGAGACCACATGGTGAACAGTATACTAAATTGAAAGAAGTACAAGTAAATCGCTGCTTCACCTGAAAGGAGTGTTTGGGGTCTTGGATAGTGAGGAGAGAGGAAGTAAAAGTGCAGGTATTATACCTCCTGCGATTCCATGGGAAGGTGCTGTGGGAAGGAGACGAGGTGTTGGGGGTAATGGAGAAGTGGACCAGGATGTCACGGAGGGAATGATCCCTTCTGAATGCTGACAGGGGAGGGGAGGGGAAGTTGCATTTGGTAGTGGCATCACGCTGGGCGTAATTTCAGTCCCTCAAGTCTTTCAGATCCCACAGCAGGACCTCCAGGGAAAGTGGGAGGGCAAACTTCCCAGGTCTCTTCTCCATTCCTGTGCAGATCAGCCATTCTGACCCCTACTGGGGTCTCCTTAACTAGGAATCCTTCCTTTAACAGATGATGCAGTACATTATCTCACATTGTATTGGTATTAAGTGGAATTATAGAACAGTAGTATTATGTAACATTTAAGCCAGTAATCCCACCATCCACTGTGATTAGAGCCCTACAGGTATAAAAAGCTGTCTGGTCAGCAAGTTCTCTCTGGAGACCAGTTAATCTCAGAACCATATTGTTGATTCTTGCCAATCATTCAGGACTCCTCAAATTCTGATCTCCACATCCTGCCATAAATTAATCTGCAACAGCTGGAAGAATGTCTGAACTCAAGGGGAAATGATGTTTCACATTCTTGTTGCAATCCTTCTTCTAAATACAATGCATTTCTTGCAGAAGTTCAGCTGACAATACTGTTTATATCATGATGGGGAGGCCTCCTGAGTAATGTAGGCTACCAATGTCATGGATATAATTTTTCACTGAACTACTTTTGAAGTTTGAAGCTAAAAGATGCATTGTGTGATTGGGTTTGACACTGGAACAAACTATCTGCTCTAGAGACCCAATTGAACATTGAAATGTTGTTACATAATCAGAAAAGTATAAATTAAAACACAAGACTGCATCGACTCATTGCAGAGGCAGTTTGTCTTTAACAAAGATGTGAAAATATTGATTCACAAGCACTTCACTAATGAAATTCTTCCAAGATATCTGTGCTCCTCCAATTCTGGCCTCTTGTGCATCCCTAATTTTAATCAAAAACAAGAAATGCTGGATTCACTCAGCAGGTCTGGCAGCATCTGTGGAAAGAGAAGCAGAGTTAACGTTTCGGGTCAGTGACCCTTCTTCGGAACCGAAGAAGGGTCACTGACCCGAAACGTTAACTCTGCTTCTCTTTCCACAGATGCTGCCAGACCTGCTGAGTGAATCCAGCATTTCTTGTTTTTGTTTCAGATTTCCAGCATCCGCAGTATTTTGCTCCTAATTTTAATCACTTCACCTGTCTTGGCCCCAAGCTCTGAAATACCCTTCCAACACATCTCTGCCTCTCCACCTCACTTTTCTCCTTTAAGACACTCATTTAAACCTACCTCTTTGACCATGCTTTTGGTCATTTGACCTAATATCTCCTTTTATGGCTTGGTGTCATCCTGTGACGTGCCATCGGAGGTTTTATTATGCTAAAGGTTCTATGTAAAAGTGACGGAAACCACACCTGCCAAATGGAAACACATTGATTTTGTCATATGGAACATTATTTGAACCTTGAACAAACTTGTTTAAAAAGACCACAGGACTGAGTGGCTGAAAACATAGCTGCACATTTGCATTCTGAGAGACAGTTGCCCAGAGAGACAATGGAAGTTCTCCCTGATTCAATTAGCCAGATGGGTCTTGTCAATAGCGATGATCAAGAGACATTGAGAGTCATTGAATGTGTAAGAGCCAGCATTCCATACCACCCCGCCCCCACCCCGTCCCCTACTGAGAGTGTCTGGTAAGCTTTGAGAAATCCGCAAACCTCGCAAGCGAGGCTGTTACATGTGACTAACCTGTTGGTCAACCTGGGAATTGATTAAATTGTGCATACAATCAAGTTTTGCAGACTGCAATTGAACTTCAAGAAGAGCACCTCTCTCTCTCTCTCTCTCTCTCTCTCTCACGCAAAGTTCCAGGGACCCATGGAAGTAACTTAAGCCTCAAGACAGAAGACTCCTGCAGCCTTCTGGTACCAGCTAAACAAGTTTGAAAGTGTGCCCCAACAAGAACTGCAAGACTTAACTTCAATCAAAGACTTTACATCCAACCCAAAACCAGTAACTGAATTCCATCTACTACTTCAAACCTTCCCCCCTTTAATTCTTTCTCCTCCTCTGTATGTGCATGTGTTTATTGTGTATGCATGCTAGTGTGGTCGTGTCGCGCATTTTAAGTAGTTTTAACTGAGCTAGATTTTTAAGGTTAATAAACTTACACCTTTCTTGTTTATATCTGAGAAAACCTGTCTGGTTGATTTCTTTACAATTACAATTAGAGATGAGTGAGCAAGGACTCACTGAGTGGAAGCTAAAACACTGTGATTTAAAAGATAAATCCTGTTACGGCCAAACTAGGAAAAGGCTGAGAGGGGAGCCCTAGACCCCTTCCTCACCTGGCCATAAACAGTAAAGAGAAGATGTTGATGTTGAAAACAATACCTTTATGTGACACATGAACTCAGCTATCTATGGGTTGAGTCATAAGGCTCCTGCCAGGTACAAATAGGACAGCAGCACCCCGAAAGTGTGGAGAAAGACCTACTGCCCTGTTGCTGCCATTGCTGTGACTGAAGCCATCCTCCCTGGGGCTTACTGCTGGGAGGCCGGAGTGGCTTCAAGTCAGGTGATAGGCCTATTTAAAATGCAAATTGGGATCCTATGTTGCATACAGGAGCCTGATTTCTATTTCTGGATTGAACTGGGTGGGGTGCCCACCGTGCAGTATCAACTGGCCTGAATAGAGCATTTCAAAGGAAATTCCTTCTTTATACTGTGGAGTGGGAAGTAGTGCAGTTCTCCTCCAGGCTCCACAAAACCAGTTTGGGCTGCTCGGATTCACTCTTCCCTGGATACTAAGGCCTCACCCACCACTTCTTATCAACTTTTTGTGACCTGGAGGTTGATCAGGTTGCTCGACATTGTGGCAGGCCAGAACCAGTGGGCCTGGCACAGGTCACAGGAGAAACTCACATGTTGCTCTGAAAATTAGGTCGAGGATATTTTAACTCCTGGCCTCAATCAATAAAAACCTGCCAGCTTTGAGTGGTTGTGCATGTTACCTGCTCTTTCAAACAGGTTAAAACCATGGCAGATCAGCTCCCAGAGGTTACAGGATGGATAAGTTGCCTGCGTGAGTGGAGTCATAGAGTTATACAGCACAGAAACAGGCCCTTCGGCCCATCGTGTCTGTGCTGGCCATCAAGCACCTATCTGTTCTAATCCCACTTTCCAGCACTTGGCCCATAGCCTTGCATGCTATGGCGTTTCAAGTGCTCATCTAAATACTTCTTCAATGCTGTGAGGGTTCCTGCCTCTACCACCCCTCCAGGTAGTGTGTTCCAGATTCCAAACACCTTCTGGTTTAGGCCGAAGCAGCTGAATTTCAACTTCATGCCACACGCAACTTAATGTTAAATTTCACAAAAAACCTGAATTTGGAGGTTTATATCACCCTTTACATTTTGGTCCCTCTTTGTCATTCTATTTTTTCCTGGCCTCTTTATATCTTTTGTTTTTCCACTCCTGGTCCTAACTGTTGCACGCAATAAATTACCTCTTCTTGTAGGGTTGGTCTGTGCTAGCTGCATTCTGCTCATGAAACCTGCTGTGTAAAGTTGGGGGACGAGGATGTTTTTTCAAAGGTGGGTGTAAATTACCCTTTACGTGTCAGTGTATCATGCAAGACAGTATATAGCTGTACGGCATAGACATGTGATCAATGACTTACTGTAATTAATTAAATGAATTAATTCAACTCACGATATTTCCCTCAGACGGTTACATTGGAATCACCTCCCCTAAGGTTATTAAAAAATGGAACTTTCTCTCTTTCCAATGCAATGTTATGTGTGTGAGTCTAAAACAGTAGCAAATGTGCTCTTTCACTGCACTGGTTTACAGTTAAACCTGCAACAGCAACAGTAAAGTTTAATGCAAAAAACATCTTCAGATGTTTCAAAAAAGCCTATGGAAGAACTGTAGATAAGCCAAAGGTGAAGTTAGCAAAACTATGATAACAGCTTGATTTTAAGGGGTAACTTAAACCAGGAAAGGGAATTAGCAAAGGGGGTTAAGGAGGGAATTCCAGAGAGGGTAACCTAGATGGCTAATGGGGGCAAAGGGACAAAGAGACAGAGAGTAATGTAAATAAGTTTGCTGACGATATAAAGCTTGGTGGGAATGTAAGCTGTGAGGAGGACACAAAGAGATACAGGTATTGAGGTCCTACAGTCAGATTTTCAGGAGGTAGGGGGGAAGTTAAAGAGTAGGACCTTGAAGGTAGTAATCGCTGGACTACTCCTAGTGTCACACGTTAGTCAGAGTTGAAATAGGAAGATAGGGAGGATCAATGTGGGGCTTGAAAAATGTTGCCGTAGGGAGGGCTTCAGATTCTTGGGGCATTAGGACCAGTTCTGGGGCAGAAGGTACCTGTTCTAAGGGGCAGGTTGCACATCAACAGGACTAGGACCAACATCCTCGCGGGGAGGTTCACTAGCGTGGTTGGGGAGAGTTTAAATTAAATTGGCAGGGCGATGGGAATAAGCCTATACAAGTAGAAAAGAGGAATAAGGTGTATGATGTGAGCGTGTTGGACAGTACTAGAGAAGGGAGCAGTTCCCTATTAGATAGGAGCAGACTGAGAAGGGCTATGAGGAATGCAAAGACAGGATTACAATGCAATTATGTAAATGCACAAAATGCAGCGAACAAGCACAAATAGCAGCATGGGTATGTGATGGAGTGGCAATAATGGAAATGTGGCTTAAAGATAATGAGGACTGCATGCTTAATATACAAGGATATAAAGTGTTCAGAAAAAATAGAGAAGGGAAAAAGGGAGATGGTGTGGCAGTACTGATTAGAGAAGGCATTGCAGTGTTGGAAAGGGGGTGTCCTTGAGGGGGCAAGGACAGAATCGATTTGGTTAGAGTTGAGAAGCACAAAGGGTTTGATCACGCTACTAGGGATATTCTATAGACCTTCAAATAGTGAGAGATAGAGGAACAAGTCTGCATGGAAATCACAGAGATGTGCAAGAACTGTAGAGTGGTGATATTGGGGTATTTTAATTACCCAAATATTGATTGGGATAATTTTAGAGTAAAGGGAAAAGAGGGGGGAAAAATTTCTGGATTGTGTTCAGGAGAACTTCCTTGATCAGTACAACTAGGAAGCAGGCATTGCTAGATCTGGTACTGGGAAATGAATGGGGGGGGGGAGGGGATTTTATGCTTTCCCTGTGTTGGGATTGGAGACAGGGAAAGCATAAACTCAGGTGAGATGGTGGTAGTGGAGCAGCTCCTGCCACCATCCCGCCTCCGCCAAAATTTAGTCCAGGACAGGAAGGCTTGCGAACAGACTTCCTGCCACGCCACCAACTGAGGTCCTTAACTGGGCAATTAACCCCAATTAAGGGCCTCATCCCGCCGCTGCTGCAATTAGCAATTAGCCGTGCAGCGGGTGGACCTGCCGCCACACAGGAAGCCCGGCAAGAAAAACCATGTAAGCTGCTTCCCGGCTCTGTGGAGGGGAGGGTGGGGGGTTCTATCATTAAAAGGCACTTAGATCCTGAAGGAAGGACCCGGCATCAGGAAAGGGAGGCTGCTGAGAGCCACCCGCCATGTCCTTGCTAGCGACACCCTGTGACCTCTAACCCCCTCCCCGCCCTCCCAACCTGACCTACCCATGGCCTGGGTCCAGCGACGTTCCTGGGCCTCATGGAGGTGCTCCACCAGCAGCAGCCACCGCCTCTGCGATGGTACTGCTCATTGGAAAAACCACCAGCCTCTGATTGGCTGGCAGCTCTCCAAGGGGGGGGGATTTGCAGCTTCGGGGTCCTTGATCCTATGGAAGGCCCATTGCTGTCCACTTAGCTGCCCGATTGGCATGAGATTCGGTGGCAACAAAAACAAAAAGTGCTGGAAATGCTCAGTAGGTCTGACAGCATCTGTGGATAAAGAAGCAAAGTTAATGTTTCAGGTCTGTGACCTTTCATCAGAACTGGCAAAGGTTAGAAAAGAATTAGATTTTAAGCAAGTGAATGGGAGGGGAGTGGGGGAGAGAGCAAAGGGGAAGGTATTTAATAGGGCAGGAGAGATTAAGTAACAAAGCTGTCCTGGGACAAAGGCAAAGCGTGTCTTAATGCTTGTGGTGAAAGACAAAGTGACTGTTAATAGCCCAATAATGAGCAGCTCTGTCCACATGAAAAGCAGACACATGGTTAAAAAATAAAATATTTTAAAAAGTTCAGTCATGTTCTGAAGTTATTGAACTCAATGTTCAATCTGCAAGGCTGGTAGAGTGCCTCATCGAAAGATCAGGTGCTGCTCCTCGAGCTTGCGCTGATGTTCACTGGAATACTGCAGCAAGCCCAGGATAGAGATGTGAGCATGAGAGCAGGGAGGAGTGTTGAAATGGCAAGCGACAGGAAGCTCGGGGTCATGCTTTCGGACTGAGCGAAGGCGTTCCGCAAAGCAGTCACCCAATCTGCGTGTGGTCTCCCCAATGTAGAGCAGTGAATACAGGATACTAAATTTCAAGAGGTACAAGTAAATCACTGCTTCACCTGAAAGAAATGGTTGGGGCCTTGGATAGTGAGGAGAGAGGAGGTAAAAGGGCATGTAATACACCTCCTGCGATTGTATGGGAAGGTGCCGTGGGAAGGGGACGAGGTGTCGGGGTTAATGGAGGAGTAGACCAGGGTGTCGTGGAGGGAACAATCCCTTCATAATGCTGACAGGGGAAGGGGGGGGGGGAGATGCTTTTCGTGGTGGTATCACGCTGGAGGTGGCGGAACTGGCAGAGGATGATCCTCTGGATGTGGTGGCTAGTGGGGCGGAAAGTGAGGACAAGGGGAACCCTGTCGTGGTTCTGGGAGGGACGGAAGGTGTGAGGGCAGAAGTGTGGGAAATGGGCCGGACATGGTTGAGAGCCCTGTCAACCACAGTGGGGGGAAATGCTCGGTTGAGGAAAAAGGAAGACCCATCGCATGCAGCGTTGTGGAAAGTTGCATCACCAGAGCAGATGCGTCAGAGACGGAGATACTGGGAGAATGGAATGGAGTCCTTACAGGAGGCAGGGTGTGAAGAAGTGTAGTCGAGGAAGCTGTGGGAGTTAGTGGGCTTATAATGAATGTTAGTAGACAGCCTATCACCAGAGATGGAGACAGAGAAGCCGAGGAAGGGAAGTGAAGTGTTGGAGATGGACCATATAAAGGTGAGAGAAGGGTGGAAATTAGAAGCACAGTTGATAAAGTTTTCCAGTTCGGGCAGGAGCAAGAAATGGCACCAATACAGTCATTAATTTACTGGAAAAAGATTTGGGGAAGGGTGCCTGAGTAGGACTGGAACAAAGAATGTTCGACATACCCCACAAAAAGACAGGCATAACTAGGATACATGCGGGTACACATTGCAACACCTTTTACTTGAAGGAAGTGAGTGGAGTTGAAGGAGAAGTTGTTTGATTTGAGAACAAGTTCAGCCAGGCAGAGGAGGGTGGTGGTGGATGAGGACTGGTTGGGCTTCTGTTCAAGGAAGAAGCGGAGAGCCCTCAAACCGTCCTGGTGTGGGATGGGGGTTTAGAGGAACGTCCGTAGTGAAGAGGAGGCGGTTAGGGCCAAGAAACTGGAAAATGTCAAAATGACATAGGGTGTCAGAAGCATCACAGATGTAGGTGGGAAGAGACTGGACCAGTGGAGAAAATATAGAGTCAATCTAGGAAGAAATAAGTTCAGTGGGGCAGTAACAGGCTGAAACGATGGGTCTGCCAGGACAGTCTGTTTGTGTACTAGATTCGGCGGCCTTCTGGAGAAGAGGCAACATGGGGTTCTCAGCATCGCTTTTCCCAGGTGCCAATACCCCTTTCGCCAGCATAAAATCCTGGCCAAGGTGGGTCAAATGGACCAAGTGTATGTGAGGGAGCACTTGGGTAAAAGTGATCATTGTATCATAAGGTTTAGATTCATAATGCAGAAAAGCAAAGAACAATATAAGGTAGAACGGTTAGATTGGAAGAGGGCTAATTTCAATGTGATAAGAAGGAATGTAGCGAGAGTAGAATGTAACCAAAGACTGACAGGAAAAACTGTACTCAACAATGGGTTATCTTTAAGGAGGTAATGCTTCAGGTAAATGCTAGGTACATTCCAACAAGGATGAAAGGTAGGGAAACCAATACAGAGCTCCTTGGATGACGAGGGCGATAGATTATGATGAAACAAAAAAAGAGGGTGGATGATGCATGTCAGATGAATTCTTCCAGTGAGAACCAGGCCAAATACATTAAGTTAAAAGGGGAGGTGAAGAGGAAAATAATACTGGCAAAGAGAGAATATGTGAATAGAATGGTAGTCAAAAATCCCAAATGGAAACCAAAAATCTTCTACTGGCATGTAAATAGTAAGCAGGTAGTTGGAGGTAGAATGGGGCGGCACAGTGGCGCAGTGGTTAGCACCGCAGCCTCACAGCTCCAGGGACCCGGGTTCGATTCCGGGTACTGCCTGTGTGGAGTTTGCAAGTTCTCCCTGTGTCTGTGTGGGTTTTCTCCGGGTGCTCCGGTTTCCTCCCACAAGCCAAAAGACTTGCAGGTTGATAGGTAAATTGGCCATTATAAATTGTCACCAGTATAGGTAGGTGGTAGGGAAATATAGGGACAGGTGGGGATGTTTGTTGGGAATATGGGATTAGTGTAGGATTAGTATAAATGGGTGGTTGATGTTCGGCACAGACTCGGTGGGCCGAAGGGCCTGTTTCAGTGCTGTATCTCTAATCTAATAATCTAGAATGGGGCCTATTAGGGGCAAAGAGGGTAATATATGTTTAGATGCGCTGGGCAATTCTAGAATACTTCATGAGTACTTTGTATCAGTGTTTACTAAGGAAGAGCAATCTGACAAAATATCGGCAGAAGCAGAGAGGGTAGAGGCAATAGATAGGGTAAAAATTGAAAGGGGGGAGGTACTAAAAAGGCTGGCTATGCTTAGAGTAGATAGGTTACCTAGTTTGGATGGCTTGCATCCCAGGTTGCTAAAGGAAGTTATCTTGGAGGTAGCGGAAGGGCTTGCCATAATCTTCCAATTTTCCCTAGATGTGGGGAAGGTGCCAGAGGATTGGAGTCTGGCAAATGTGACACCCTTATTCACGAAAGTGCGTAAGGACAGACCTAGCAACTACAGGCCAGTTAGTTTAACAGCAGTGGTGGGTCAGGTTTTAGAAACAATAATCAGGGAAAAAAACGAACAGACGCTTGCAGAGGTTTGAGTTTATTAAAGATATCCATTTTGTTAAAGAAAGGAGGGAGTGAGAAAACAGGGAACGACAGACCTGTTAGCCTGATGTCAGTAGTAGGGAAAATACGAGAATCCATTATACAGGATGTGATTGCTGGGCACTTAGAAAATAATGGTCTGATTGGGCAGGGTCAATATGGATTTATGAAGGGGAAATCATGTTTGACAAACTTATGCGTGTTTTTTGAGGATGTTGCTAGCAGAGTGGATAAGGGGGTCCAGTGGATGTGGTGTATTTGGACTGTCCGAAGGCTTTTGCTAAAGTCCCACATAGGAGATTACTAAGCAAGATTAAAGTGCATGTGATTGGGGTAATTTATTAGCATGGATTGAGGATTGGGTAACAGGCAGAAAACAGACAGTAGAAATAAATGGGTCATTCTCAGGTTGGCAGGCTGTGACTAGTGAGGCACTGCAAGGATCAGTACTTGGGCCTCAACTGTTCACAATCTATATCAATGATTTGGATGTGGGGACCAATTGTAATATTTCCAAGTTTACAGATGACACAAAACCTGGTGGGAATGTGAGTTGTGAGGAGGATGCAAAGAGTCTTCAAGGGGATTTGGACAGGCTGAGTGAGTGGGCAAGAACATGGCAGATGGAATATAATGTAGATAAGTGTAAGGTTATCCACTTTGGTAGGAGGAACGGAGGTGCAGAGTATTTCTTAAATGGTGAGATTGGAAAGTGTTGATGTCCAAAGGGACCTAGGTGTCCTTGTTCATAAGTCACTGAAAGCTAGCATGCAGGTGCAGCAAGCAATTAGGAAGGCAAATGATATGTTAGCCTTTATCACAAGAAGATTTGAGTACAGGAGTAAAGAAGTCTTGCTTAATTGTATAGAGCATTGGTGAGGCTGCACTGTGTGCAGTTCTGGTCCCCTTGCCTGAGGAAGGATATTCTTGCCAGAGAGGGAGTGTAGTGGAGGTTCACCAGACTGATTCTTGGGATGGTGGGATTGTCCTATGAGGAGAGATTGAGGAAACTGGGCCTGTATTCTCTGGAGTTTAGAAGAATGAGAGGTGATCTCATAGAAACTTACAAAATTCTTAAAGGGATAGATAGGGTAGATGCAGAAAGGATGTTTCCCCTGGCTTTGAAGTCTCGAACCAGAGGACACAATCTCAGAATAAAGGGCAAGCCATGTAGGACTGAGATGAGGAGGAATTTCTTCACTCAGAGGGTGGTGAATCTTTGGAATTCTCTGCACCAGAGGGTTTTGGAAGCTTAGCCACTGAGTAAGTTCAAGACAGAGATCGATAGATTTCTAGTCGCTAATGACATCAAGGGATATGGGAATAGTGTAGGAATATGGCGTTGAGGTAGATGATCAGCCATGATCCAGAGTGGCGGAGCAGGCTCGAAGGGCTGAATGGCCTACTCCTGCTCCTATGTCCCTATGTTCCTATGTTTAATCTGTGTGAAAAACTGCAAGAAAATTTTTGTGCAAATTCTCTTATCTAGCCATGTTGGAATATATAAATCTGCTTGCTGATGGAAATATCCAGTTCCTGACTGCAAATTGTTATCTTTCAAAGAAGTGCATACAGAATGCTTATTGGATTGTGGTGGTTGTCTCATGATGGGATCTTGAGAAATTAGAAAACTCATGAGTGATAACAAGAGGACGTTGTGTGCATCACAAATTGCATATACAAAAAGATAGTCTGTTGCAATATCCAAATAGGTTTGCCTTCCTGGACTCTATTCATGTTTCAGTACTACATTATATCATACTCCTCAGGCTTCAGAGAAGCTAATTATGGCACAAAGAACCAGTTTTGATGTTGATGTAGCTTTTTTATGTTTCAAAAACAGATAGCTAACGCGTGACCATTGCCATCTGATTTAAGTAATGGGATACGATGTACTGCATAAGCCTTGCAACATAATTTAAAAACGCAAGAGGCCTAGAAGGTGACAGAAGTTAGAATACAAACATAGGAAATTGATGGGCAGGAAAAGCCCAGTTGGTCCATCAGGTCTGTCCCACACTATGATGGCTGGAGCATTATGACTGGACACCTTCGTAGCCTAGTGAGCTGTGTAAACTTCTGGAAGAGGCAAAACAAAAAGAACAAACTTAGGGAAAAATTCTTCTGTAAAATTCCTCTCTGATCCCCTTAGGCAATCACAACCAGTCCAGGAGATCAGATGGACCAAGTGTTACCTATAAAGACACTTAACTTCTATATGGTGCCATCACTGTCCTAATCAAAACTGGTCAAGCTCCTTCATAGAACATAGAACATAGAACAGTACAGCACAGTACAGGCCCTTCGGCCCATGATGTTGTGCCGAACCTTTAACCTACTCTAATATCAAACTAACTACCTACCCTTCATTCTACTATCATCCATGTACCTATCCAAGAGTCGCTTAAATGTCCCTAATGTATCTGCTTCTACTACCACCGCTGGCAGCGCATTCCACGCACCCACCACTCTGTGTAAAGAACCTACAACTGACATTTCCCCGAAACCTTCCTCCAATCACCTTAAAATTATGCCCCCTGGTGATAGCCCTTTCCACCCTGGGAAAAAGTCTCTGGCTATCCACACTATCTATGCCTCTCATCATCTTGTACCCCTCTATCAAGTCACCTCTCATCCTTCTTTGCTCCAATGAGAAAAGCCCGAGCTCCCTCAATCTTTCTTCGTAAGACATGCCCCCCACTCCAGGCAGCATCCTGGTAAATCTCCTCTGCACCCTCTCTAAAGCTTCCACATCCTTCCTATAATGAGGCGACCAGAACTGAACACAATATTCCAAGTGAACAAGAGCTGCAGCATAACCTCGCGGCTCTTAAACTCAATCCCCCTGTTAATGAAAGCCAACACACCATACGCCTTCTTAACAACCCTATCAACTTGGGTGGCAACTTTGAGCGATCTATGGACGTGGACCCCAAGATCCCTCTGTTCCTCCATACTACCAAGAATCCTGTCTTTAAGCCTGTATTCTGCATTCAAATTCGACCTTCCAAAATAAATCACTTCACACTTTTCCAGGTTGAACTCCATCTGCCACTTCTCAGCCCAGCTCTGCATCCTGTCAATGGCCCGTTGCAATCTACAACAGCCTTCCACACTATCCACAACTCCAGCAACCTTCGTGTCATCGGCAAACTTGCTAATCCAGCCTGCCACTTCCTCATCCAAGTCATTTATAAAAATCACAAAGAGCGGAGGTCCCAGAACAGATCCCTGTGGAACACCACTGGTCACCGAGCTCCATGCTGAATACTTTCCATCTACTACCACCCTTTGACTTCTATGGTCCAGCCAATTTTGTATCCAGACAGCCAACTTTCCCTGAATCCCATGCCTCCTCACTTTCTGAATGAGCCTACCATGGGGAACCTTATCAAACGCCTTGCTAAAATCCATATAAACCACATCCACTGCTCTTCCTTCATCAATGTGTTTTGTCACATCTTCAAAGAATTCAATAAGGCTTGTGAGGCATGACCTGCCCCTCACAAAGTCATGCTGACTGTCTCTAATCAAACCATGCTTTTCCAAATAATCATAAATCCTGTCTCTCAGAATCCTCTCCAATAATTTGCCTACTACCGACGTAAGACTGACTGATCTATAATTCCCAGGGTTATCCCTATTCCCTTTCTTGAACAAGGGAACAACATTTGCCACCCTCCAATCATCCGGTACTACTCCAGTGGACAGTGAAGACGCAAAGATCATCGCCAAAGGCGCAGCAATCTCTTCCCTCGCTTCCCGTAATATCCTTGGGTATATCCCGTCTGGCCCCGGGGACTTATCTGTCCTCATATCATTCAAAATTTCCAGCACATCCTCCCTCTTAACCTCAACCTGTTCGAGCATATCAGCCTGTTCCACGCTGTCCTCACAAACGACCAGGTCCCTCTCACTAGTGAATACTGAAGCAAAGTATTCATTTAGGACCTCCCCTACCTCCTCCGACTCCAGGCACAAGTTCCCTCCACTATCCCTGATCGGCCCTACCCTCACTCTGGCCATCCTCTTGTTCCTCACTTAAGTGTAGAATGCCTTGGGATTTTCCTTAATCATACCCGCCAAGACTTTTTCATGTCCCCTTCTAGCTCTCCTAAGTCCATTCTTCAGTTCCTTCCTGGCTACCTTGTAACCCTCTAGAGCCCTGTCTGATCCTTACTTCCTCAACCTTAAGTAAGCTTTCTTCTTCCTCTTGACTAGCTGTTCCACATCTCTTGTTATCCAAGGTTCCTTCACCCTACCATCCCTTCCCTGCCTCATCTGGACAAACCTATCCAGCAGTCGCAGCAAGTGCTCTCTAAACAACCTCCACATTTCTGTTGTGCATTTCCCTGAGAACATCTGTTCCCAACTTATGCTCCCCAGTTCCTGCCTAATATCATTGTAATTCCCCCTCCCCCAATTAAATATTATCCCATCCCGTCTGCTCCTGTCCCTCTCCATGACTATAGTAAAGGTCAGGGAGTTGTGATCACTATCACCGAAATGCTCTCCCACCGAGAGATCTGCCACCTGACCTGGTTCGTTGCCAAGCACCAAGTCCAACATAGTCTCCCCTCAAGTCGGCCTATCTACATATTGAGTCAGGAAATCTTCCTGGACACACCTGACAAAAACTGCTCCATCCAAACTATTTGCACTAAGGAGGCTCCAATCAATATTAGGGAAGTTGAAGTCACTCATGACAACAACCCTGTTACTTCTGCACCTATCCAAAATCTGCCTCCCAATCTGTTCCTCCGTGTCTCTGTTGCTATTGGGGGGTCTATAGAAAACTCCCAACAAAGTGGCTGCTCCTTTCCTGTTTCTGACTTCCACCCATAATGACTCAGTAGACAAACCCTCCTCGATGACCTCCCTTTCTGCAGCTGTGACACTATCCCTGATTAGCAATGCCACTCCCCCACCTCTTTTACCTCCCTCCCTATTCCTTTTGAAACATCTAAACCCTGGAACATCCAACATCCATTCCTGCCCCTGTGATATCCACGTCTCCGTAATGGCCACAACATCGTAGCTCCAAGTACTGATCCATGCTCTAAGTTCATCACCCTTATTCCTGACACTTCTTGTGTTAAAATAGACACACTTCAACCCATCATACTGGCTGCAACTTTGCTGGAAAGGTCATTGACTTGAAACATTAACTCTGTTTTTCTCTCCACAGATGCTGCCAGACCTGCTGAGTATTTCTAGCACTTGCTGTTTTTGTTCACAATGTATTCCAGAGGCTCCCTACTCTCTGGAAAACATCTGAAACCATCTGAAATCTAGCCAATTTCTAATGTTATCCCCCTAGTTTAAACTCATTTTCACTAGTCCCCTCCAATTTGTTAAACTGGAATAGCCTCAGAATCATGGAATGATATAGCAGCAGAGGAGTCAAATCAGCCCATTGTGCCTGTGCCAGCTCTTTGAAAGAGCAATCCAATTAGTTTCACTCTCCTGTCTTTTAACCATAGCCCTGCAAGGTTTTCCCTTTCAAATATTTATCCAATTGGCTTCTGAAAGTTATTATTGAATCTGTTTCTACCACCCCTTTTTTTCACCCTTTCATGATCATGCATTCCAGATCACAACTTGCTGCATAAAAGAAATTTTCCGCATCTCACCTTTTGGTCCTTGTGCCAAGCACCTTAAATTTCTGCGCTCTGGTTACTGACCTTTCTGCCGCAGGAAAGAGCTTCTCCTTTTTTTCTTCTTTGGCCTCCTTGTTTCGAGAGACAATGGGTAAGCGCCTGGAGGTGGTCAGTGGTTTGTGAAGCAATGCCAGGAGTGGCTATAAAGGCCAATTCTAGAGTGACAGACCCTTCCACAGGTACTGCAGATAAAATTGGTTGTTGGGGCTGTTACACAGTTGTCTCTCTCCTTGCACTTCTGTCTTTTTTCCTACCAACTGCTAAGTCTCTTCGACTCGCCACTCTTTAGCCCCACCTTTATGGTTGCCCGCCAGCTCTGGCGATCACTGACAACTGACTCCCACGACTTGTGGTCAATGTCACAGGACTTCATGTCGCGTTTGCAGACGTCTTTAAAGCGGAGACATGGACGGCCGGTGGGTCTGATACCAGTGACGAGTTCGCTGTGTAATGTGTCCTTGGGGATCATGCCATCTTCCATGTGGCTCACATGGCCAAGCCACCTCAAGCACCTCTGGCTCAGTAGGGTGTATATGCTGGGGATGTTGGCCACCTCGAGGACTTCTGCATTGGAGATACGGTCCTGCCACCTGATGCCAAGGATTCTCCGGAGGCAGCGAAGATGGCATGAGTTGACATGTTGCTCTTGGCTGACATCCGTTGTCCAGGCCTTGCTGCTGTAGAGCAAGGTACTGAGGACACAGGTTTGAAACACTGGGACCTTTGTGTTCCGTGTCAGTGCGCTATTTTCCCACACCCTCTTGGTCAGTCTGGTCAAAGCAGCAGACGCCTTTCCCACGTGCTTGTTGATTTCTGCATCAAGCGACAGGTTACTGGTGATAGTTGAGCCTAGGTAGGTGAACTCTTGAACCACTTCCAGAGCGTGGTCACCGATATTGATGGATGGAGCATTTCTGATGTCCTGTCCCATGATGTTGGTTTTTTTGAGACTGATAGTTAGGGCAAATTCGTTGCAGGCAGCCACAATTCTGTCGATGAGTCTCTGCAGACTTCTATGTGGGATGTTAATGCAGCATCGTCAGCAAAGAGGACTTCCGTACTTTGGTCTTCACTCTAAGACAGGCAAGGTTTAATAACAAAGTTGAATAACTGGGAACCAGTTCCGAGGAAGGGTCACTTACCCGAAACGTTAACTCTGCTTCTCTTTTCACAGATGCTGCCAGACCTGCTGAGTAGTTTCAACATTTCTTGTTTTTATTTCAGATTTCCAGCATCCGCAGTATTTTGTTTTTATTTTCGTAAAGGGGCATCTGTTGTTCATGGCATTTCTCCTGTAGCTGGCAAAGGGAGAACAGCATGTCAATGGTGGATCTCTCTGCTCGAAAGCCGCACCATGACTCAGGGTGGACACGCTCAGCCAGCTTCTGGAGTCTGTTTAAAATGACTTGAGCAAAGACTTTCCCCACTATGCTGAGCAGAGAGATTCCACGGTAGTTGTTGCAGTCACCATGGTCACCCTTGTTCTTATAGAGGGTGATGATATTGGCATCGCGCATGTCCTGTGGTACTGCTCCCTCATCCCAGCACAGGCAAAGCAGTTCATGGAGTACTGAGAGTATAGCAGGATTGGCACTCTTGATTATTTCAGGGGTAATGCTGTCCTTTCCAGGGTCTTTTCCACTGGCTAGAGAATCAATGGCATCACTGAGTTCCGATTTTGTTGGCTGTTCGTCCAGCTCATCCATGACTGGCAGAGACTGGGCTGCATTGAGGGCGTTATCAGTGACAACATTTTCCCTGGAGTACAGTTCAAGGTAGTGCTCCACCCAGCGGTCCATCTGCTTGCATTGGTCAGTGATTGTTTCCCCTGATTTAGACTTGTGGGGCGCGATCTTCTTGATGGTTGGCCCAAACGCTCTCTTAATGCCATCATACATTCCTCTGATGTTTCTGATCTCCTTATTAGCTCTGTCAAAATCCTTCATCATTTTGAACAACTCTATTAACGTCTTCTTAACCTTCTCTGTTTCTCTAGTCTCTCCACTAAACCAAGTATTTTATTGTGGTACCATTAGAGTAAATCTCCTCCGCACATTCTTTAAAGCCTTGTCATCCTTCGTAAAGTGCAGTGCCCAGAATAAGACACAATGGCCTGGATTTTATCCTGGAGGTGAGTTCTGTGCTGGGGTGCTGCTGTGAGGTCAGGAAACCCAGAAGAATGGGTTTCCTGAATACTATGCAGTTTTTAACTGAAGGGCTCCTTGAAATGTTTTTCTGTCAGGTTGCTGCCCACAGGCAGTCTGGTTGACAGGCTAGAGGCCTTTCAGGTGGGAAGCCTGTTTCACAAGGGCGAAGCTACAGAGATCATGCACATTTAGTGGTAGGGTCCCAAATGTGGGAGGGGTGTCCCGATCACAGGGAGGTCCCAATTGTGGGGTGGGTCCTGATCACAAGGAAGGAATCCAATCTGGGGAGGGGGTCCAATCACAGGGAAGGTCTTGATCATGAAAGTGGGTTTAATTAGTAGTCAGGGAAGCAAATGGTGGCCAGGAGGTAGGGTTCAATAGTGGTCAGGGGAACCAGAGAGATTGCAGAGGGTGAGATTTACTGGGTAGCTTGTTGGGCCTGGAGGAAGCACTCTCGCTCCTCCTGGTACAAATGTGGTGTTGCATAGGCATTACCTTATGAATTCAGCTCTTCTTGCCTATTTTCAGCTGTCAGATTTCCCGAGGCACGAGAAATATGGCCAACATCTTACATCCCCAGGTCTCTCTGTTCCTTCATCCCTTTTAAAATTGTACCATTTAGTTTATGTTCTCTCCCCTTATTCTTCCTACCAAAATGCATAATTTCACACTTCTCTGCATTAAATGATCTCCCTCATGTGTCTGTTCATTTCATCATTCTTCCTGAAATCTGTTACTATCCTCTCCAAATCTTTACAACATTTCTAAGTTTTGTGCCATCTGCAAATTTTGAAATTATGTCTGGTCCTGCCAAGTCCAGATCGTTAATATATATCAAAAAATATATATTTAGCAATAGGGATGCTATCCAGCCTTTTAATTATTTTATAGACCTCAATCAGGTCACCTCGAAGTCTGCACTGCTCTAAACTAAATAAACCAAGATCTTTGAGCCTATTTGAGTAGCCGAGGTTCTTTAAGATAGGACTCAATCTTATAACTCTCCTCTAGATATTGTCCAAGACCGCTATATCACCCACCATGCAGAGGACCAAAACTGGCCACATTACTCTAGATGCATTCTGACCAGCGACCATAAATTGACAGAATGGTGTCTTTCGATTTGTACTGAATTGTTCTATTTATAGATCCCAGCAAGCTGTTAGCATTAGCTATAGCTTCTTTACTTTGGTCATGAACTTTCAAGCATCATAAACATTACTGAAAATTTATGAATTTGCTCATCACCAAATTTGTTCCTAAATTAGCCATTGACTTCTCGTGGAAGTGAGTAATTACTCATTTGTTTAAAGTAGATCTCTGGAGCCACTTGTTCTTTATACACCAAAAAATAATTATGGAAAATTTCCATTTTCATAATTCATGGTTGTGGTGGATGACAAATTTCTCTACTTGCCATTTGGTACATATTTCTCTTTTATGGTAATTAGAAAGGAGAAAAAAATCATTGAATTGTGTTCTGCTAGTATTTAGGTTAACTTATCCAAGAGGAGACAGGAGTCTCATTTTTTAAACCAGGAAATAATTGAAACCAGATGGACAGGTATATGAAATTTACAATTAATACAATGAGGATCAATGTTCTCATCCCAGGTCAATTAGCCAGGATGGCCCATATTCAACTTGGAGAATAGCAAGTGAAGTCCTCTTTACCTCTGTAATCTCATACCCAAGGCGGAGTCACAGTCATGGAAGGGACATAGCGACCCATGGTAAACAGCTTATAAACAATTGACTGTAACAAACCTCCCTGCTCCTGGAGATGGGAGCTAAAAATTGCAGGTAGTTTTTGTAATGAGAAGTAGTCTGAAGGAAAAGCAATGCTAAAAACAATGGCGTAAGCCCATGGAAGGACAGGGGTTGTGGCTTATTAATTTTATCCATGTTTCTGAGGACAGAAAATTAAGTTAACTGTTAATCTGCATATTCATGTGCTATTGGTGATAAAGAAGCTAAATGATTTGAATCTGCTCTTATCTCACCAAGTGTTTCAACACAACTTTGAAAAGATTGGGTAAGTGCAGTTGAAGGCATATGTAAAATATAGAGGAAGTGAATGACCTTAATGTCGACTCCTGTTGTGCCTCACTAAACTTGGTAAAAAGTCATTGCAGAGCAGGAGCAGCCCTGAAGGAACATTCTACCCCATAATTTCCAACTCAGGTCATTTCCTATTGTCTTTTTTTACCTTTTGGGCCTCCTTATCTCGAGAGACAATGGATACGTGCCTGGAGGTGGTCAGTGGTTTGTGAAGCAGCGCCTGGCTATAAAGGCCAATTCTAGAGTGACAGGCTCTTCCACAGGTGCTGCAGAGAAATTTGTTTGTCGGGGCTGTTGCACAGTTGGCTCTCCCCTTGCGCCTCTGTCTTTTTTCCTGCCAACTACTAGTCTCTTCGACTCGCCACATTTTAGCCCTGTCTTTATGGCTGCCTGCCAGCTCTGGCGAACGCTGGCAAGTGACTCCCACAACTTGTGATCAATGTCACAGGATTTCATGTCGCGTTTGCAGACGTCTTTAAAGCGGAGACGTGGACGGCCAGTGGGTCTGATACCTGTGGCGAGCTCGCTGTACAATGTGTCTTTGGGGATCCTGCCATCTTCCATGCAGCTCACATGGCCAAGCCATCTCAAGCGCCGCTGACTCAGTAGTGTGTACAAGCTGGGGATGTTGGCCGCCTCGAGGACTTCTGTGTTGGAGATACGGTCCTGCCACCTGATGCCAAGTATTCTCCGGAGGCAGCGAAGATGGAATGAATTGAGACGTCGCTCTTGGCTGACATACGTTGTCCAGGCCTCGCTGCCATAGAGCAAGGTACTGAGGACACAGGCCTGGTTTCCTATTGTAACACACCTGTATTATGCTATTGTTTAGCTAGATATTGGGCAGTATGGGAAGATACTTAGAGTGACCAGCACTGCTGTTTCCAAGAGGATATCTAAGGATATGCCTAAAAATTGTGAAGGACACTTAAAAGATTTGCATTTTAAAAATTCTTATTTTATTACTTGGAGTTTCCTTTAAAATGTTCATGGTTTAATCTGTTCATATAAAATTCTAGATTTTTTTTGGCCATGGGATGTGGGCATCGCTGGCTAGGCCAGCATTTATTGCCCATCCCTAATTACCTTTGAGAAGGTGGTGGTGAGCCACATTCTTAAACTGCTGCAGTCCATGTGATGTAGGTACACTCACAGTGCTGTTAGCAAGGGAGTTCCAGGATTTTGACCCAGTGACAATGAAGGAACAGTGATACATTTCTAAGTCAGAATGGTGTTTGACTTGGAGGGGAAATTGCAGGTGTTGGTTTTCTTATGCACTTATTTTTCTATATAGTAGAGGTCACGGGTTTGGAAGGTGCTATCGAAGGACCTTGGCGAGTTGTTGCAGTGCATCCTGTGGATGGTATATATTGCTGTCACTGTGTGTCGGTGGTGGAGAGAGTGAATGTCTAAGATAGTGGAAATGGTACCGATCAAGTGGGCTGCTTTGTCCTGGATGGCGTTGAACTTCTTGAGTGTTTCTGCAGCTGCACTCATCCAGGTAAGTGGAGAGTATTCCATCACACTCCTGACTTGTTCCCTGTAAATGGTGGACAGGCTTTGGGAAGTTAGGAGGTGAGTTACCCGCTGCAGAATTTCCAGCCTCTGGCCTGTTCATGTTGCCACATTATTTATGAAGCTGGTCCAGTTGAATGTCTGGTCAATGGTGACCCCAGGATGTTGATGTTGGGGGGTTTAGCAATGATAATTCCATTGGATGTCAAGCGGAGACAGTTAGACTCTCACTTGTTTGAGATGGCCATTGCCTGCTACTTATGGGATGTGAATGTTACTTATCATAGTTCGAGAGCACAAGTCTTTAGTAGTACAGCCAAGAATTTGTTGGGGCCCAGACACTTTGTTGTATCCATGTGCTCTGCCATTTCTTAATATCACATGGAGTGAACTATATTGGCTGAATACCATCTTCTGTGATGGTGGGAACCTCAGGAGGAGGACAAATTGGATCATCCACTCGACACTTCTGGCTGAAGATAGTTGCAAATGCTTCAACCGTGTCTTTTTCACTCACGTGTGAGGTTCCATCATCATTGAGTGTGGGGGTATTCATGTTGCTTCCTTCTCCCATTAGTTGTTTAATTGTCCACCGCCATTCACAACTGGATGTGACAGGACTGCAGAGCTTAGATCTGATCTGTTGGTTGTGGGATCGCTTAGCTCTGTCTATTGCATGCTGCTTCTGCTGTTTAGCATGCATATCGTCCTGTGTTGTTGCTGCATTAGGCTGAACCTCTTTTTTAGATATGCCTGGTGCTGCTCCTGGCATCCTCTCCTACACTCCTGATAGAACCAGGATCAATCCCCCAGCTTCATGGTAATGGTAGAGTGAGGGATATGCTGGGCCATGAGATTACAGATTGTGGTTAAATACAATTCTGCTGCTGTTGATGGCCCACTGTGCCTCATGGATGCCCAGTTTTGAGCTGCCAAATCTGTTCTGAATCCATCCCATTTAGCACGGTGGTAGTACCACAGAACACAATGGACAGTGTTCGCAGCATGAAGATATCCCACAAGGACTATGTGGTGGTCACTGCCACCAATAGTGTCATGGACAGGACCAACTGCAATAGGTAGATTGGCAAGGACAAGGTCAAGTAGGTTTTCCCCTCATGTTGCTTCTCTCATCAACTGCCGTAGGCCAAGTCTGCCAGATATGTCCTTCAGCACTTGGCCAGTATTGGTGCTATCAAGCCACCCTTGGTGATGGACATTGAAGTCCCCCCCCAAAGAAAATTCTGTGCCTTTGCTACATCAGTACAATTTCCAAGTGGTATTTAACATGAAAGAGTATTGATTCATCAGTTGAGGAAGGGTGGTAGGTTGTAATGTGCAGGAGGTTTCCTTGCCCATATTTGTTCTGCTGCCATGAGACTTCAAGGAGTCAAGAGTCAATGTTGAGGACTCCCAGTGCCACTCCCTCCTGACTGTATACCACTGTGTCACCACCTCTGGTTGGTCTGTCCTGCTGGTGGGTCAGGGTATACCGAGGGATGGTGACGAAGAAGTATGGGACATTGGCTGAGCTGAAAGGTATGATTTGGTGAGTATGACTATGTCAGCCTTTTGCTTGACTAGTGATATGCCCTGTAAGGCACAAAGAATTTTGATTCTGATATTTCATGCAGGCGCCCACTTAAATAGAGGTGGCAGAGCGGCCACCCCCGATGACGTAAGGAGGTGGCCGCCACATTCCCAGCAAGGGCATCCATGCCACTGTGCAGGCACTGGTGCCATTTTTAAAGGGCTTTAAGCCCTCAGAAATCATTTTACATTTTAAAGGTACAGTAGACAGGAATTGTCTATTAACACATAATAAAGTTATGGAGGCCCTTCCCCAACCACACCCACCTGCCCCAGTGGTCTTTTAATTGGCCCTTATTGACAAAAAGCACCTTCTTCCCTACTCGAACTCCACCCCCCCAACCTTCAATCATTTGCCCTTCAACCCCTTCCCACCATTCACACAACCAATAATAATTGATTTCGCCACTCCTCCACCCCTCCCACCCTGAAAATGTTATTCCTCCCCTCTCCTCACCAGGTTCTTGCCTGGAACTCCATACAGAGTTCTGAAAGCGTGCGAGCTGCATTCAGAGCCAGTAAAATCGGCGTGGGATGTCCATTGCTTGCAGGTAAGTTTATTAGCATGCAATTTAGATTCATTTGAATATTTAGATGAAAGGGGGCTGCACTGAGGTCCCCCTGCTGCTGGTAATATGCGACAAGCCCTTCTCGACGTCGCGGGTTGAGGCGGGCCTCTCTCCGTTGCATTTTGCCGGACCCCGCACCGCTACCTGCGGCATCGAGGGGCTGGTAAAATTCAGTCCAATATTGCTGGTTTTAGAAGAAACTAACTTATGTCTGTATTTCATATAAAAGTTCAGCCAGAATAAGCCTTTTGCTTTCAGAATTTTTTAATTAGGGATACTGCTCCTTTAATTATTCTTTTAATTAATGTTTTAGTCATTGTGTGATTATTTACTATATTCATGTTTAGTTCAGTGCAGAAAATGCAAATTTACCATAATTATTGCTTGTTAGGGCTGTTGCTAAATTAGCTACACAGCTGTAGCAATAAATAGCCAATAATGTTACCACAGGAAAAAATAATTCTTGCACTTGTTTGGTAAACCGGTTCATTTTTTAAAACGCACTTTTTCTACAAAGATGTATGTAATGTTTCATTGGCACTCCTATAAACAAACAAGACTATGAACACAGGAGTGTTAACACTATGCTAGTAAGTGAACCTGTACCTTCCCTCTCTGTTGCAGGTAGACCATCCTTTGAAGAATCCTTTGCAAATCATCCTGGTCCTCGGTCTCCCAGAAGATGAGTAGAATTTGAAAAGAAGACTTATATTACCAGCAGGGGCTGCTGCAATGTGAAGTCGTAAAAAGAGTACAAGTAACTAAAGTCTAAATCAAACTGACCAGCAAAACAAAAAAACAAAAGTAACAAAAGGAAACAAAAAAATGGCAAAAACCATGAAAACAAAACACTCACAAAGCAACTAAGCACAAAGTACCATACAGTACACAACACTGATATTGCGCTATAGACACAACCAGATGGATAGTTGCAGGTTGGGAGACTGGCGCTCTATTTGCGTTGTTGTTGACATCTAATGAGCTTCATCCACAGACATAGTGGTGAACCTCTTGTTTTCCCAGTGCTGTCTAGTTAGAAAATACCAGTGGTTCTCGTGATGTTCAGTTTCTCCCCGAATATTCTAACCGCTACCTTGTGTGCTCGCACTGTCAGTGCAGGGGAGCGGAAAATATTCTCCATGTTTCATATCTCGGTAAAGTTTTTAATTAATACAGTAATAAGTAATTCAATCTAGCGTTGCCTCCATGTTTGCTATGAAACATTAAAAGGGGCAAAGTGGACCCTATGAACATGGAACATTTATAATCTTCCACAATCGCACATGCCTGACTGTGGCTGATGGTGTACCAATGTGATAGATACAGTCAAAGCACTGTAATCTCATAATGTAATCTCAGAGTAAAAAAAGTTAAGTAATTACACAAATGTGAGTTTGATTTTGTCAGTCCTCCATCTATTACAAACTGACAGGGATGGAGTTACATTGGTAGACTAGTAATCCAAGGCATAGACTAATTCACTGTAAACATGAGCTCAAATCCCACCATAGCAGCTGGGGAATTTATTAAATAAATCTGAAACAGAAAGTTAGTCTCAATAATGGTGACCCTGAAACTACCTGAATGTCATAAAAACCTCTCTGGTTCAGTAATGTCCTTTAGGGAAATAAATCTGCTGTCCCTACAAGGTCGTTGACAATTAACTGCCATCTGAAATGGCCTAGCAAGCAACTCAATTGTATCAAACCATCACAAAGTGAGTCAAGCAAGAATAAACTACCTGGCATCAACCTAGACAGTTTAGGCCGGATTTTGTTCTCCTCCCAACAGCAGGTTTCGTGGCCGGGGGAGGGGGCGCACAGAGAATCGATGCAGCAGTGGCCAGCACGGAAACTGATGCCGGGATTGAAGGTCCCAATCTTTTCAGGGTCAGTGAAGCTCTGCGACAGGATTCTGCTTTAAATATGATAAACATCTCTTTATATCCATTTGCATGTAATTCACCACGATCTTACCATCCGTTCCAAATCTCACGCTCGACGTGCAGCACTCATGCACCTTCACTTTCCCGTCCATGAGATGCTGGCACCACCGAAGTGGGGAAGTGGTCAACTTGGCATTATGTATGGTTCGGCAGGGAAAGGGGGCAACTCTGCATTGTGTGTATGGATCGGGGGGGTGGGGTAAGGGGGCAACTCTGCATTGTGTGTATGGATAAGGGGAGGGGAAGGGGGCAACTCTACATTGTGTGTATGGATAAGGGGAGGGGAAGGGGGCAACTCTGCATTGTGTGTATGGATAAGGTGAGGGGAAGGGGGCAACTCTACATTGTGTGTATGGATCGGGGGGGGGGAAGGGGGCAACTCTGCATTGTGTGTATGGATAAGGGGAGGGGAAGGGGGCAACTCTACATTGTGTGTATGGATAAGGGGAGGGGAAGGGGGCAACTCTACATTGTGTGTATGGATCGGGGGGGGGGAAGGGGGCAACTCTGCATTGTGTGTATGGATAAGGGGAGGGGAAGGGGGCAACTCTACATTGTGTGTATGGATCGGGGGGGGGGAAGGGGGCAACTCTGCATTGTGTGTATGGATCGGAGGGGGGAAGGGGGCAACTCTGCATTGTGTGTATGGATAAGGGGAGGGGAAGGGGGCAACTCTACATTGTGTGTATGGATCGGGGGGGGGGGTGGGGGGAAGGGGGCAACTCAACGTTGTGTGTATGGATCCGGGGGGGGGGTGGGGGGAAGGGGGCAACTCAACATTGTGGGTAGGGATAAGGGGAGGGGAAGGGGGCAACTCTGCATTGTGTGTATGGATCGGGGGGGAAGGGGGCAAATCTACATTGTGTGTATGGATAAGGGGAGGGGAAGGGGGCAACTCTGCATTGTGTGTATGGATCGGGGGGGTGGGGGGAAGGGGGCAACTTTACATTGTGTGTATGGATCCGGGGGGGGGTGGGGGGAAGGGGGCAACTCAACATTGTGGGTAGGGATAAGGGGAGGGGAAGGGGGCAACTCTGCATTGTGTGTATGGATCGGGGGGGGAAGGGGGCAAATCTACATTGTGTGTATGGATAAGGGGAGGGGAAGGGGGCAACTCTGCATTGTGTGTATGGATAAGGGGAGGGGAAGGGGGCAACTCTGCATTGTGTGTATGGATCGGGGGGGGGGGAGGGGGCAACTCTACATTGTGTGTATGGATAAGGGGAGGGTAAGGGGGCAACTCTGCATTGTGTGTATGGATAAGGGGAGGGGAAGGGGGCAACTCTACATTGTGTGTATGGATCGGGGGGTCTAAGGGGGCAACTCTGCATTGTGTGTATGGATAAGGGGAGGGGAAGGGGGCAACTTTACATTGTGTGTATGGATCGGGGGGGTGAGGGTAAGTGGGCAACTCTACATTGTGTGTATGGATCGGGGGGGGTGGGGGGAAGGGGGCAACTCAACATTGTGTGTATGGATAAGGGGAGGGGAAGGGAGCAACTCTGCATTGTGTGTATGGATCGGGGGGGGGGGGAGGGGGCAAATCTACATTGTGTGTATGGATAAGGGGAGGGGAAGGGGGCAACTCTACATTGTGTGTATGGATCGGGGGGGGGAAGGGGGCAACTCTACATTGTGTGTATGGATCGGGAGGGTGGGGGGAAGGGGGCAACTCTGCATTGTGTGTACGGATCAGGGGGGAGGGGGGCAACACTACATTGTGTGTATGGATCGGGGGGAAGGGGGCAACTCTACATTGTGTGTATGGATCAGGGCGGAGGGGGGCAACTCTACATTGTGTGTATGGATCGGGGGGAAGGGGGCAACTCTACATTGTGTGTATGGATCAGGGGGGAGGGTGGCAACTCTACATTGTGTGTATGGATAAGGGGGGGAAAGGGGCAACTCTACATTGTGTGTATGGATTTGGGGGGAAGGGGGCAACTCTACATTGTGTGTATGGATAAGGGGGGGAAGGGGGCAACTCTACATTGTGTGTATAGATTTGGGGGAAGGGGGCAACTCTACATTGTGTGTATGGATCGGGGGGGAGGGGGGCAACTCTACATTGTGTGTATGGATAAGGGGGGAAAGGGGGCAACTCTGCATTGTGTGTATGGATCGGGGGGAAAGGGGCAACTCTACATTGTGTGTATGGATAAGGGGGGAAAGGGGGCAACTCTGCATTGTGTGTATGGATCGGGGGGGAAGGGGGCAACTCTACATTGTGTGTATGGATCGGGGGGGAAGGGGGCAACTCTACATTGTGTGTATGGATCAGGGGGGAGGGAGGCAACTCTACATTGTGTGTATGGATCGGGGGGGAAGGGGGCAACTCTGCATTGTCTGTATGAATCGGGGGGGGAAGGGGGCAACTCTGCATTGTGTGTATGGATCAGGGGGGAGGGGGGCAACTCTACATTGTGTGTATGGATAAGGGGGGAAAGGGGGCAACTCTGCATTGTGTGTATGGATAAGGGGGGAAAGGGGGCAACTCTGCATTGTGTGTATGGATCGGGGGGGGAAGGGGGCAACTCTACATTGTGTGGATGGATTGGGGGGGAAGGGGGCAACTCTGCATTGTGTGTATGATAAGGGGAGGGGATGGGGGCAACTCTACATTGTGTGTATGGATTGGGGGGGAAGGGGGCAACTCTGCATTGTGTGTATGATAAGGGGAGGGGATGGGGGCAACTCTACATTGTGTGTATGGATCGGGGGGGGAAGGGGGCAACTCTGCTTTGTGTGTATGGATCGGGGGGGGGAAGGGGGCAACTCTGCATTGTGTGTATGGATCGGGTGGGAAGGGGGCAACTCTGCATTGTGTGTATGGATCAGGGGGGAAGGGGGCAATTCTGCATTGTGTGTATGGATCGGGGGGGAAGGGGGCAACTCTGCATTGTGTGTATGGATCGGGGGGGGAAGGGGGCAACTCTGCATTGTGCGTATGGATCGGGGGGGGAAGGGGGCAACTCTACATTGTGTGTATGGATCGGGGGGGAAGGGGGCAACTCTGCATTGTGTGTATGGATAAGTGGGGAAGGGGGCAACTCTACATTGTGTTTACGGATCGGGGGGGAAAGGGGGCAACTCTGCATTGTGTGTATGGATCGGGGGGGGAAGGGGGCAACTCTGTATTGTGTGTATGGATCGGGGGGGGGAAGGGGGCAACTCTACATTGTGTGTATGGATCGGGGGGGAAGGGGGCAACTCTACATTGTGTGTATGGATAAGGGGGGAAAGGGCGCAACTCTGCATTGTGTGTATGGATCAGGGAGGGAAGGGGGCAACTCTGTATTGTGTGTATGGATCTGGGGGGGGAAGGGGGCAACTCTACATTGTGTGTATGGATCGGGGGGGGAAGGGGGCAACTCTGCATTGTGTGTATGGATCAGGGAGGGAAGGGGGCAACTCTGTATTGTGTGTATGGATCGGGGGGGGAAGGGGGCAACTCTACATTGTGTGTATGGATCGGGGGGGAAGGGGGCAACTCTGCATTGTGTGTATGGATAAGTGGGGAAGGGGGCAACTCTACATTGTGTGTATGGATAAGGGGGGAAAGGGCGCAACTCTGCATTGTGTGTATGGATAATGGGAGGGGATGGGGGCAACTCTACATTGCGTGTATGGATCGGGGGGAAGGGGGCAACTCTGCATTGTGTGTATGGATCGGGGGGGGGAAGGGGGCAACTCTGCATTGTGTGTTTGGATCAGGGAGGGAAGGGGGCAACTCTGCATTGTGTGTATGGATCGGGGGGGGGGAAGGGGGCAACTCTACATTGTGTGTATGGATCGGGGTCAAGGGGGCAACTCTGCATTGTGTGTATGGATAAGTGGGGAAGGGGGCAACTCTACATTGTGTGTATGGATAAGGGGGGAAAGGGCGCAACTCTGCATTGTGTGTATGGATAAGGGGAGGGGATGGGGGCAACTCTACATTGTGTGTATGGACCGGGGGGGAAGGGGGCAACTCTGCATTGTGTGTATGGATAAGGGGGGAAAGGGGGCAACTCTGCATTGTGTGTATGGATCGGGGGGGGAAGGGGGCAACTCTACATTGTGTGGATGGATTGGGGGGGAAGGGGGCAACTCTGCATTGTGTGTATGATAAGGGGAGGGGATGGGGGCAACTCTACATTGTGTGTATGGATTGGGGGGGAAGGGGGCAACTCTGCATTGTGTGTATGATAAGGGGAGGGGATGGGGGCAACTCTACATTGTGTGTATGGATCGGGGGGGGAAGGGGGCAACTCTGCTTTGTGTGTATGGATCGGGGGGGGGAAGGGGGCAACTCTGCATTGTGTGTATGGATCGGGTGGGAAGGGGGCAACTCTGCATTGTGTGTATGGATCAGGGGGGAAGGGGGCAATTCTGCATTGTGTGTATGGATCGGGGGGGAAGGGGGCAACTCTGCATTGTGTGTATGGATCGGGGGGGGAAGGGGGCAACTCTGCATTGTGCGTATGGATCGGGGGGGGAAGGGGGCAACTCTACATTGTGTGTATGGATCGGGGGGGAAGGGGGCAACTCTGCATTGTGTGTATGGATAAGTGGGGAAGGGGGCAACTCTACATTGTGTTTACGGATCGGGGGGGAAAGGGGGCAACTCTGCATTGTGTGTATGGATCGGGGGGGGAAGCGGGCAACTCTGTATTGTGTGTATGGATCGGGGGGGGGAAGGGGGCAACTCTACATTGTGTGTATGGATCGGGGGGGAAGGGGGCAACTCTACATTGTGTGTATGGATAAGGGGGGAAAGGGCGCAACTCTGCATTGTGTGTATGGATCAGGGAGGGAAGGGGGCAACTCTGTATTGTGTGTATGGATCTGGGGGGGGAAGGGGGCAACTCTACATTGTGTGTATGGATCGGGGGGGGAAGGGGGCAACTCTGCATTGTGTGTATGGATCAGGGAGGGAAGGGGGCAACTCTGTATTGTGTGTATGGATCGGGGGGGGGAAGGGGGCAACTCTACATTGTGTGTATGGATCGGGGGGGAAGGGGGCAACTCTGCATTGTGTGTATGGATAAGTGGGGAAGGGGGCAACTCTACATTGTGTGTATGGATAAGGGGGGAAAGGGCGCAACTCTGCATTGTGTGTATGGATAATGGGAGGGGATGGGGGCAACTCTACATTGCGTGTATGGATCGGGGGGAAGGGGGCAACTCTGCATTGTGTGTATGGATCGGGGGGGGGAAGGGGGCAACTCTGCATTGTGTGTTTGGATCAGGGAGGGAAGGGGGCAACTCTGCATTGTGTGTATGGATCGGGGGGGGGGAAGGGGGCAACTCTACATTGTGTGTATGGATCGGGGTCAAGGGGGCAACTCTGCATTGTGTGTATGGATAAGTGGGGAAGGGGGCAACTCTACATTGTGTGTATGGATAAGGGGGGAAAGGGCGCAACTCTGCATTGTGTGTATGGATAAGGGGAGGGGATGGGGGCAACTCTACATTGTGTGTATGGACCGGGGGGGAAGGGGGCAACTCTGCATTGTATGTATGGATCGGGGGGGGGAAGGGGGCAACTCTGCATTGTGTGTATGGATCAGGGGGGGAAGGGGGCAACTCTGCATTGTGTGTATGGATCGGGGGGGGCGGGGGAAGGGGGCAACTCTACATTGTGTGTATGGATCGGGGGGGAAGGGGGCAACTCTGCATTGTGTGTTTGGATAAGTGGGGAAGGGGGCAACTCTGCATTGTGTGTATGGATCGGGGGGGAAGGGGGCAACGCTGCATTGTGTGTTTGGATAAGTGGGGAAGGGGGCAACTCTGCATTGTGTGTATGGATAAGTGGGGAAGGGGGCAACGCTGCATTGTGTTTACGGATCGGGGGGGAAGGGGCAACTCTGCATTGTGTGTATGGATCGGGGGGGAAGGGGGCAACTCTGAATTGTCTGTATGGATCGGGGGGGGAAGGGGGCAACTCTGCATTGTGTGTATGGATAAGGGGGGAAGGGGGCAACTCTGCATTGTGTGTATGGATCGGGGTGGGGGAAGGGGGCAACTCTACATTGTGTGTATGGATCGGGGGGAAGGGGGCATCTCTGCATTGTGTGTATGGATCGGGGGTGGGGGGAAGGGGGCAACTCTGCATTGCGTGTATGGATCGGGGGAACGGGCAACTCTACATAGTGTGTATGGATCGGGAGGGAAGGGGGCAACTCTGCATTGTGTGTATGGATCGGGAGGGAAGGGGGCAACTCTGCATTATTAGAATTAGAATTAGAACATTACAGCGCAGTGCAGGCCCTTCGGCCCTCGATGTTGCGCCGACCTGTGAAACCATCTGACCTACACTATTCCATTTTCATCCATATGTCTATCCAATGACCACTTAAATGCCCTTAAAGTTGGCGAGTCTACTACTGCTGCAGGCAGGGCGTTCCACGCCCCTACTACTCTCTGAGTAAAGAAACTACCTCTGACATCTGTCCTCTATCTATCACCCCTCAACTTAAAGCTATGTCCCCTCGTGTTTGCCATCACCATCCGAGGAAAAAGACTCTCACTATCCACCCTATCTAACCCTCTGATTATCTGATTTGTCTCTATTAAGTCACCTCTCCTCCTCCTTCTCTCCAACGAAAACAACCTCAAGCCCCTCAGCCTTTCCTCGTAAGACCTTCCCTCCATACCAGGCAACATCCTAGTAAATCCCCTCTGCACCCTTTCCATAGCTTCCACATCCTTCCTATAATGCGGTGACCAGAACTGCACGCAATACTCCAGGTGTGGTCTCACCAGAGTTTTGTACAGCTGCAGCATGACCTCGTGGCTCCGAAACTCGATCCCCCTGCTAATAAAAGCTAACACACATTATGCCTTCTTAACAGCCCTATTAACCTGGGTAGCAACTTTCAGGGATTTATGCACCTGGACACCAAGATCTCTCTGTTCATCTGCACTACCAAGAATCTTCCCATTAGCCCAGTACTCTGCATTCCTGTTACTCCTTCCAAAGTGAATCACCTCGCACTTTTCCGCATTAAACTCCATTTGCCATCTCTCAGCCCAGCTCTGCAGCCTATCTATGTCCCTCTGTACCCTACAACATCCTTCGGCACTATCCACAACTCCACCGACCTTCGTGTCATCCGCAAATTTACTAACCCACCCTTCTACACCCTCTTCCAGGTCATTTATAAAAATGACAAACAGCAGTGGCCCCAAAACAGATCCTTGCGGTGCACCACTCGTAACTAAACTCCAGGATGAACATTTGCCATCAACCACCACCCTTTGTCTTCTTTCAGCTAGCCAATTTCTGATCCAAAGCTCTAAATCACCTTCAACCCCATACTTCCGTATTTTCTGCAATAGCCTACCGTGGGGAACCTTATCAAACGCCTTACTGAAATACATATACACCACATCCACTGCTTTACCCTCATCCACCTGTTTGGTCACCTTCTCGAAAAACTCAATAAGGTTTGTGAGGCACGACCTACCCTTCACAAAACCGTGCTGACTATCGCTAATGAACTTATTCTTTTCAAGATGATTATAAATCCTGTCTCTTATAACCTTTTCCAACATTTTACCCACAACCGAAGTAAGGCTCACAGGTCTATAATTACCAGGGCTGTCTCTACTCCCCTTCTTGCACAAGGGGACAACATTTGCTATCCTCCAGTCTTCCGGCACTATTCCTGTCGACAATGACGACATAAAGATCAAGGACAAAGGCTCTGCAATCTCCTCCCTAGCTTCCCAGAGAATCCTAGGATAAATCCCATCTGGCCCAGGGGACTTATCTATTTTCACACTTTCCAAAATTGATAACACCTCTTCCTTGTGAACCTCAATCCCATCTAGCCTAGTAGCCTGAATCTCAGTATTCTCCTCGACAACATTTTCTTTCTCTACTGTAAATACTGACGAAAAATATTCATTTAACGCTTCCCCTATCTCCTCTGATTCCACACACAACTTCCCACTACTATCCTTGATTGGCCCTAATCTAACTCTGGTCATTCTTTTATTCCTGATCTACCTATAGAAAGCCTTAGGGTTTTCCCTGATCCTATCCGCCAATGACTTCTCGTGTCCTCTCCTTGCTCTTCTTAGCTCTCCCTTTAGATCCTTCCTGGCTAGCTTGTAACTCTCAAGCGCCCTAACTGAGCCTTCACGTCTCATCCTAACATAAGCCTTCTTCTTCCTCTTGACAAGCGCTTCAACTTCTTTAGTAAACCACGGCTCCCTCGCTCGACAACTTCCTCCCTGCCTGACAGGTACATACTTATCAAGGACACGCAGTAGCTGCTCCTTGAATAAGCTCCACATTTCGATTGTTCCCATCCCCTGCAGTTTCCTTCCCCATCCTACGCATCCTAAATCTTGCCTAATCGCATCATAATTTCCTTTCCCCCAGCTATAATTCTTGCCCTGCGGTATATACCTGTCCCTGCCCATCGCTAAGGTAAACCTAACCGAATTGTGATCACTGTCACCAAAGTGACTGGGTTCATTACCCAGTACCAAATCCAATGTGGCATCGCCCCTGGTTGGCCTGTCTACATACTGTGTCAGAAAACCCTCCTGCACACACTGGACAAAAACTGACCCATCTAAAGTACTCGAACTATAGTATTTCCAGTCAATATTTGGAAAGTTAAAGTCCCCCATAACAACTACCCTGTACTCTCGCTCCTGTCGAGAATCATCTTCGCTATCCTTTCCTCTACATCTCTGGAACTATTCGGAGGTCTATAGAAAACTCCCAACAGGGTGACCTCTCCTCTCCTGTTTCTAACCTCGGCCCATACTACCTCATTAGACGAGTCCTCAAACAGTCAGGATATACAAATAGCATTAGAATTATTTCAGAGTAAAACTGAAAATTGTACTTCCAACTCCCTCCTGAATCAATGCCTGCCGCCCTTATGTAGCTGCTGGCTGGCCGACACGCCCCACGAGCCGATTTACGGACGTTAAATCAGACCTCATCGCATCATAATTTCCTTTCCCCCAGCTATAATTTTTTCCCTGCAGTATATACCTGTCCCTGCCCATCGCTAAGGGTAAACCTAACCGAATTGTGATCACTATCACCAAAGTGCTCACCTACATCTAAATCTAACACCTGGCCGGGTTCATTACCCAGTACCAAATCCAATGTGGCATCGCCCCTGGTTGGCCTGTCTACATACTGTGTCAGAAAACCCTCCTGCACACACTGGACAAAAACTGACCCATCTAAAGTACTCGAACTATAGTATTTCCAGTCGATATTTGGAAAGTTAAAGTCCCCCATAACAACTACCCTGTTACTCTCGCCCCTGTCGAGAATCATCTCGCTATCCTTTCCTCTACATCTCTGGAACTATTCGGAGGTCTATAAAAGACTCCCAACTGGGTGACCTCACCTCTCCTGTTTCTAACCTCGGCCCATACTACCTCAGTAGACGAGTCCTCAAACGTCCTTTCTGTCGCTGTAATACTCTCCTTGATTAACAATGCCACACCCCCCCCTCTTTTACCATCTTCTCTGTTCTTACTGAAACATCTAAATCCCGGAACCTGCAACATCCATTTCTGCCCCTGCTCTACCCATGTCTCCGAAATGGCCACTACATCGAGATCCCAGGTACCAACCCATGCTGCAAGCTCACCCACCTTATTCCGGATGCTCCTGGCATTGAAGTAGACACACTTTAAACCAGGTTCTTGCTTGCCAGTGCCCTCTTGCGTCCTTGTAACCTTATCCCTGACCTCACTACTCTCAACATCCTGTGCACTCTTGTGTGGATGGATCGGGGGGGAAGGGGGAAACTCTACATTGTGTGTATGGATCGGGGGGGAAGGGGGCAACTCTACATTGTGTGTATGGATAAGGGGGAAAGGGGGCAACTCTACATTGTGTGTATGGATCAGGGGGGAGGGGGGCAACTCTACATTGTGTGTTTGGATCGGGGTGGGGGGAAGGGGGCAACTCTGCATTGTGTGTATGGATCGGGGGTGAAGGGGGCAACTCTGCATTGTGTGTATGGATCGGGGGGGAAGGGGGCAACTCTACATTGTGTGTATGGATCGGTGGGGGAAGGGGGCAACTCTACATTGTGTGTATGGATCGGGGGGGAAGGGGGCAACTCTGCATTGTGTGTATGGATCGTTGGGGGAAGGGGGCAACTCTGCATTGTGTGTATGCTTTAATTTATAAGTCAGTTTCCCAGGGTAGAACCTTTCCTAGTGATCCCACAAATCTGAAAGGGACAAAGGGTGGGAAGCTGAGCAGATCCACTTAACCCATAATGGATTTTGATCACATGACATTGAAGGTGTAATGAAGAGCATTCCAGAGACGTTTTACAATTTATATAAATGACGTAGATGAAGAGAATGAAGGCATGGTTGCTAAATTTGCTGATGACACAAAGATAGGTAGGAAAGTAACTTGTGAAGCGGACATAAGGAGGGTACAAAAGGATATAGATAGGTTAAGTGAGTGGTCAAAGATCTGGCAAATGAGTATAATGTGGGAAAGTGGGAAATTGTCCACTTTGCCAGGAAGAATAAAAAAGCAGCATATTATGTAAATGGTAAGAGATTGCAGAGCTCTGAGATGCAGAGGGATCTGGGTGTCCTAGTATATGAATTGCAAAAGGTTAGTATGAAGGTACAGCGCGTAATTAGGAAAGCTAATAGAATGTTATTGTTTATCGTGCAGGGAATTGAATACAAAAGTCGGGAGGTTATGCTTGAGCTATACAGGTCATTGGTGAGATCACATCTGGAGTACTGTGTACAGTACTGGTCTCCTTATTTAAGGAAGGATGTAAATGCAATGGAGGCAGTACAGAGAAGGTTTACTAAACTAATACCTGGAATGGGCGGGGCGGGCTGTCTTATGAGGAAAGTTTGGACAGGCGAGGATTGTATTCTAAGAGTTTAGAAGAGTAAGAGGCAAACTGATTGAAACATATAAGATCCTGACGGGTCTTGACAGGATGGATGTGAAAAGAATGTTTCCTCTTGTGGGAGAACCGGGGGTCACTGTTTAAAAATAAGGGGTTGCCCATTTAAGACAGAGATGAGGAGAAATTTGTAAAGGTACATTATTAACAAATAAAGATGTGGAGGCCCTTCCCCAATCCCTCAATTGTCATTTCAATGCCTGAAATGACCAATACTTGCCTTTCTCCCTACCCGAACTTCCCCCCCACAACCTTCTAACCTTTGCCCTTCAACCCCTTCCCACCATTCCCACATCCAATAAAAATTGATTTCCCACTCCCCCTCTCCTCCCCTCCCCTCCCCCCCTGGAAATTTTATTCCTCCCCCCTCTCCACCAGGTTCTTGCCTCGGAATTCCCCACGAAGTTCCAAAGGTGTACGACGGACGAACAGCAGCTGTAGAATCGGCATGGGACAGCCGCCGCCTGCAGGTAAGGTAGTTTAAATATCATTTAGGTTCATTTTAATATACAGATGAAGGGCCCGCCACTAGGCAGTGGGGTGGGGGGGGGGGATGCTGCATCGAGGTGGCCCGCCACCAGTTATATGCGGCAGGCCCTTCTTAACATCACGGGTTGAGGTGGGCCTCTCCCCGCAGAATTTTACCAGCCACCCACCCCCCCTCCCCCGCTGCGACCCACAGCAGGTAAAATTCAGCCCTAGGTGTGCTAACATTAGCTGAGGTTTTTTTATTCCTCTGAAAATCTCTACTCCTATTTCTGTTTGTTACCTCTTTTGGAATTGTGGGTGCCTGGTGAGGGAAATAAAGTCATTTGAGTTCCCTTCTCTCCCCTGACCTTCCCCCTGATCCCCCACCCACCCCCAATGTCTAATAGCCTGCTGATGCTCACTGATTTGGCTTGCACTTAGATGAGATACCAGATCCTGCCACTAAATTCCCATCCTAATGAGTTACTGCCATCAAGAGAGGATGGGAGAAAACATATATCATAACACATTGCTTATTATAATATTAAACTTGCAATTGCTAGCTTACTGTCCGCTACAGGAGCTGGTTCATTATTTATCATGGACATTTTCCTGCCACCACACCATAAAACTGCTCAGAAAAGAGAAATTTCTTAGGCAAATTAGGATTCAATGCTGGATAAATGGCCAGTATGTTTACAACGAAAAGAACCGCTATAATGCGGTAAAGAATTCCATTCACCGACAGCCCACTATCATTCAATCATCAAAACCTCATTATTAGACTCTCCTCTCTGTCAGCTCCTGTAATTCTCTTCTCAGTCTCACTCTTTTATTCAAGGCTTTGAGGCACATTTCCACCATCACAGCTTTGGTCTTCCACATGGTATTTTTGATCCAACATTCCATTCCAGCACCTTCCAAAGGTATTGGTCTTCATCCACATTGTACACATGTTCTGACCAAATCAGTCTTCTCTCTGTAATATGTTTTGTTACTGCTACTTATTATTTCAAATGTCATCACTCTGTCTTTCTAGTCAATATTCACCCTTCTCCTTGGATAGTCTCTTACCTTCTATTTTCATATACCATGAAATGTCCCTCCTTCATCAGAGTAACTTCATTGTCATCTAATAAAAATTTCCAATTGTCCCATCACTCTGCCTCTTCCAACCCTTTGGACATATTGGGGCAGAACTTCAAAAGGGGTTCTGCAAACACTGCCGTAACTGTCCATCCCTGTAGTGAGCAAGTAGGTCTCAAACACTGAAATCCATCGCTCCCAGCACAAGAGAGGATTTCCCAGCATTGAAAGAAATGGTTCTGGAGCTGATAAAATTAAATTTTGCTGAATCATCCTCATTGCCACATTTTTGTTGTGTTTATGCTGGGTTGCTGGATATTTTTAAATATCTGAATTTTCTCAGAGCAATGCACATATCATACTTGTATTAAATCACCAACTGGTTTATTTACAGTACTTTAAAATATCCCAGAATTTATAAGATCTGAGTACAATGCCTTTCTCAGAACAGCCTCTCTTTCTAGAAATTCCAACCTGGCTCTTTTAGTTTCAGTTTCAACTGGGCTTTAAAACAATCAGATACAGTGAACACTGATCAATGGACAGACTAATACAATCAAACACATATCAAACCATTGAACATTATATTTTTACCCCTTTTAATTAAAGACATTATTTTGAATTAAAGTTATAAACAACAAACATATAAGCATCAAGTTATTTCTTAGTGTTCAACTAGTCTGTTTTCTCTAAGTGTAGAAATAGTCTTTGAGATAGGAAGGTCTCTTAGGTCTGTGATTAGATTTATGAATTTGAGGTTGTAGATCTGTTTGATCAGCTTGATGAGGCAGATTATTAACATCACTCCTGGGAAAAAGAAATGTATTCTCATAACCACTATCCTCAAAATATCCTGGTTTGCTCCCTATCAAACGTCTCGCATTCCACTTGGTGTTGTCCACACTAGGCATTGGTACCGAGCAAAGGTTTAATCTGCTTTGGACCTGATACTGATGAAGAAGTTTGTGGTCATGATTTGGCTGTTTGATTTGAACCTAATCACCAAATTAAATTGTGGTTCCCTTGTGCCAGTACGTTTGTCAAAGTATGCTTTTGCTTTACCTTGTCGCTTTGCGATTTCATCTGCTTTCACTTTGACATTCTCATTAACTGATAGTGATGGCTTAAGAATGGTCAGTGTAATGCAAAAGTTACGACTTATCATAATTTCAACTGGTGTCTTTCTAATCAGAGTGTGTAGGCATTACTCTAGCTGCTGTCACTCTGTAACCTATAAAGACATGCTACAAATGTGCATTGTCCTTGTTGAGCATCAAATTGTGTTTTGCGGGTTGAGTGAGCACTGCTGATGTTCGTTGATCATGTTCAGCTTTGTCCCTTCCGTGGACAACGATGTCATCAAGTAGGTCAAGTGTCCCCTCAACATCTGACAAGACTGGAGAAACGATCTTCTGGAATGTGTTAGGTGCTGAACTTAGTCCATGGGACATTCTGTGGTATTGAAACATACCATCGTGAGTAACAAAAGCTGTAAAATATTTGTTTTGTTCTGCTTGAAGTATCTGAAGATAGCTCCTTCGCATATCAAGCTTTGTGAAGACCGTGGAGCCATGAAATGCTGACAGTTCTTGAATTATAGGAAGTGGATACTTGTCTGGTATGATTACATTAACCTAAAGGCAGTCAACAAAGCTTAGTCTAAGTTCACCATGTTTTTGTCGTGCAATGCCTAGATTTGATATCCATGGCGATGAGTCGATTTGCTTAATGATACCATCTGCTTCTAGTCATTTCAACTCCTGTGACACTTCAGCATGGATTGCAAATGGCAACTGTCTCAAATATTGTGAAACTGGTTGAATTGTTGTGTCAACACGAGGAGCATGACAGTACCAAATCCAGTAAATAAGGAAGGATATTGGCGTATATTATCTGCATCATCAGTCACATTAGTGTGTGCTCTGGTGGGGTCTTCAAGATGGAATCCAAACCCATCAAAAAGGCTTTAGCCTTTTGCTACATAGAAAGTGAATGTCTAGGGTAACATTTTTGTAGCATAATGGAACTGTGATCGTCCCTGAAACTGAAATGATAGTGTCTCATAAGTCTGATCATAAGTCTGAAGAGTGTCTATGGCAGGATTGAGAGAGAATTGCGAAAAATACTGATGGTAGTGTTTGTCACTCAAAATAGATACTTTCGCGCCAACATCGATAAGAAGTGATGCTGAGATTCCTGTGATCTCGACTGAGCGCTCCTTAAAATTACTTGGTGCTTTACTTTTTGTGATGGTAAATACATGTTGTACCTCACTGTCAGGAAGAAACTCCCCCAAATGTCAAACTGATGAAGGCTTTTTCTTCAACTACCTGTACATCTTTGCAAAATGGTTCCACTTTAAGGATGAATTGCACTTTTTTTCCGTTGAGCTGGACATGGCATTGTGACTTGATGAGCATTTCCACAATTTGGCACAATTGAGGGTAACTGACCGTGATGGGGTGCATTTTGATGAGGTTGCTGAGGTCTACTTGTCTGTAGCCCTTGCACTGAAGCTGGTTGGGCAAGCTGTGTCTGCAACCCTGAGTCTAAGGGTTCATGTGTGTGCACCTTTGAATCCAACATGGCAGGTTTGATCTGGACTGCCAATGTTATGGCTTTTTCCAAGGTTAAATCATCATCCTCCATGAGGAGATGTTCCCTAATTCATAGAATTGAAGGCTTTTCAATTAATTGGTCACAAATTAGTTGGTTGGTCAGTGTGCCAAATTTACATGTAGACGCAAATTGCTACAATGCTGTCACGTTTAATGGGCTCACCATGACCCTGGGCTCTCCGGCGGAATGTGTAGCGCTCGATCATCACAATTTTCTTTGGCCCGAAGTATTTTTCGAGAGCACTTGCCACCGTATCAAACATAGACATTTCTTTTGTGAACTGCTTGAATATATCGCTGGCCTTCTGCTCCAAGACAATGTACAAGTATCGCTTTCTTACGGTTTGCTGCTACATCTGGGCAGTCCATCCCTGTTGCGAGCAAGTAGGTCTTGAACCCTGAAATTCATTGCTCCCAGCACAAGGGAGGATTTTCCAGTGTTGAAAGAAATGGTTCTGGAGCTGATAAAATTAAATTTTGCTGAATCATCCTCATTGCCATGTTTTTATGTTTACATTGGGTTGCTGGATAAATTTACATATCTGATTTATCTCAGAGCAATGCACACGTCACACTTGTATTAAATCACCAACTGGTTTATTTATAGCACTTTAAAATATCTCAGCACTTACAAGATTTCAGTACAATGCCTTTCTCAGAACAGTCTCTTTCTAAAACATTCCAACCTGGCTCTTTTAGTTTCAGTTTCAATGAGGTTTAAACAATCAAACGCAATGAACACTGATCAATGGACAGACTTAATACAATCAAACACACAATCAAACCATTGAACACAAATGAGCTATTGGTTATGTTTGGTGAAACCACTGAGGGAATTTGCATAGGATCAGGGCACTGTTAAAAGGAAATCATCAATTACTTCTAAACACCCTCTTCTATTTATTTGTACAATACAGTGATGTTAATCATGGTAAAGTCAATAAAATTCACTTGTGTATGATCTCAACAGGTCAAAACTGGCACACAGAACTTAGCCAATGATTTATTTTTAATTAAGAATTACAGTATTTTAAGGAATGATAAAAATAAATTTTTCAATATGAAAGACACATATATGTAATAGATGTTATTGAAAGATTCAAAAATATTCAAACAGAATAGAATTTGAACAGAAGAAAAGGAAGAAGAAAAATTCAAAGTTAACTGGTGAGAATAACAAGAGCATAGATGGAACATATGAACAGTAGGAAAATTGACTAGAAAAGTATTTTTTTTGGGTAAATTACAACATGCATGACCAAGAGCCAAGGTGAATTTAACTTTTTCAAGTAATAATATTGTCCAATGTGTTTTTGCACCAGTTACTTTGAAACTGTGGGAACCAGCACAAGATAAGGCATAAGCCATCAGTCAAGGATAAATATCCAGATGCTATAAATGATCTACTATTTATAAATGTTCACTTCTAGTTAACTAAACTATCAACAGATAAACAATTTATTATTTTTGATTCATGGTGCTTCATGCTTCAACTAAAGACCTATGGTAAACAGTAGGTTAATCCCAGACGGATTCAGAAAAGGGGAACTGAATGTACATAGAACAATTGAAGCTTTCTTAAAAGAGGATTGGCCGTTTTTGAGGAAGCATGTTGATGTATTCTACATGTGTTGATCTTAGATTTCTAAGATTTTGGACGGAATATGTCCGTTTATCATTTACAGTGGTGAGTGGACACAGATCTAGGGAATTTCTAGTAGTATATGCACCCAAATTATCTTGAATACAAGAGGAATTTTAAAAGAACTTTGTAGTTCTCTGTCCTATATCATCACTATTTAAAGTTAACTAAGTGAATTCATGTGTTTGCAAGAAAAAAATGTTTTTGTTCATGAAGATTTCATTGCATTGTTTTGTTTTTAATATTTATATTTCCATCTGTCATGGCTAATACATCACAACATGTACCTGTGAGGGGATACATTTTTGTGTTAAAGTAACAGCTGAAGTCCACTCTGTTGAAGTAGTAGAATAGTTATTATACTTCATCGGTATGGAAACAAGATTTGATTATGGTAACATTATATAGAAATGTCTATTTTAGTATGTTAACTGTTGGGGTCCTGATGAGCATTAGCCTGAACTTTACATCTGACCAATACCAATTTTTCGATATATCTGGGTTGGACAGGACAGAAAATTGCCAGGGGATGATAAATTGCTTTGGTACCATCATGCCAATTAGTTGTCTTGTCAAATGGTTTTGTGCCAAGAAAAGCTTATTTAAGTTTGACTTCTCTCCTCTACAGTGTAATCTGGTCAAAGTCTATAAAGTTGGCTGACTGAGATTACAGAATTTAAATTGCTAATCAAACTATATGGTGTGATATTGGCCTTGGGCTGTCACGCAAAACAAGCGATAATGAATAGGCAGACTGCTTTACACCCCGCCCAATTTTCTTTTCTATTTGAAGAATACCATATGAATGCGTTAAGTATAGATCTGTTAATATCAGCAACAGTAACTTCTGGGTTTTGTTAAAAATGGAGATGGTTTTAATTTTGGCCATATCACTAATGCAGGAAATCCTGATCAAAAATCAGTCCCTCATTTAAGAATGAAATGCAATTGCTGTTAATCTGAGTGTTTGCAGCAATACCAGTACTTAAATTGTTCATGTTGCAGTCTGATGCCATGAACAAGACCATCTCTGCCAAAAGACTAGAATATAACAACACCACTGACTGCCGGAATCCAGCACCATAAATTACGGCCCCCCTTTTTATTTTTAGTTATTTTTTATTTTTAGTTATTTTTTATTTATTTGTTTATTTTATTTTAGTTTGTTTAGTTTGTTTCTACTGTGCCTACCCACTGTTTTTTCATGTTTGTGCTTGGGACCAGGGCTGTTAATCTTTCTGTCAATTAACACCCTCTCTGTACCAACGCTTTGTCTTTCACCATACCATTAACATACCGTTTACCTTTGTTCCATCACCTTCTGGTCAGTTATTCTCTATGACCTTGTCCTATCAACACCTTCTCTTTTGTTATCTCTTGGGCCACCCCCGCTTCACTTGCTTAAAACCTTTTACATTTCTAATATTTGTCAGTTCTGATGAAACGTTAACTCTGCTTCGCTCTTCACAGATGCTACCAGACCTTCTGAGTATTTCCAGCATGTCTTGGTTTTATTTCAGATTTCCAACATCTGCAGTATTTTGCTTTTATATTACCATAAATTATGTATTGAGTGATGCTTGAGACCTTCCTGTTTCTTTTGGGAATGAGTCGATGACATTCACATCGAATTAAATATGCCCAGGCCTCCATGAACAATACCATTGATTTTGGTGACTGATTTCCCCTGTTTCTGGAAATTAGGAAATACAAGATTTGTAGGTTTCTGGACAGCAACACATAGCATCAAAGTCAAGCTCTGGGCCATTACTTTCAGGCATAGATTCAACAACAACAATGAGTTGGATTTTATAGGCCCTGAAGCTGGGCCGGAGGCAGGGGTGGGGTGCACGGAGAACCACCATGGGTGGGAGGGGGCAGAGGGCCCACAGCCTCGCCATCAACAAGCGATCTTACCAGGGGTGGGATAGGCCGACATTGGCCTTCCCGTCTAGAGGCTAATTGGGGCCCTTAAGTGGCATATTAGCTGCCAATTAAAAGCTTCTTCTCATCACTGCTGGGATCATACTAATGGTGAGGAGTGTCTCCGCCATGTGGGGAGGGCGCCTTGCAAAATGAGGCACCCTCCCTGTGGACTTGGGGTGGGGTCCTTCCTCCATGGGCAATCTGTAGCCCCTGGAGGACCCCCGCCGGGAACCACTTCACCCCCGGGGCCCCCTCCCACTGGACTGCATGATCACCCCCTCGCCCCCCTCACCGGGGCCTTGCAGATTGGCCCTGGTGACCCTGCCTCACCTACCTCTGATCTTGGGCCCTTTGATTGGCTGGCAGCTCATGGAGGCAGGATCCCGGCTCATGAAACTTTGATGTAAAAGGACCGGAGAATCATCCAGGAGTGCCAGGGGTGAGGGTGGTGTGCAGGAAAAGGCCGAGGCGGGATTTTCCCCCTGCCTTTTTGGCCCGGCACCAGGAACCCCAACTCCTACACAAAATACAGCCCAATGTTTAGGGCAATCCTGCCAACTGAATTATTGAAATGGATCCTCAAATCCCAGACTTTTAAAAAGTGAAGATATTTACCTCTAGCAATACAATGTAAAATGTAATCTAAGGTTAGTGTGGACACAATTAGAAAGTAATTAATGCTGTGATATCACTTTAACAATATAAGTACCCCACACAGCATCACAGGAAGTGATGATAGTCACGTGATCAGTTAGTTGGAGTTGAGCAAGACACCTATTTGCACGTGCCAGACAGCGGTCGCTCGTAAATGTGTTACCATACAAATAAAGAACCCACAGTTATGACCACTGGACTCAAGATTATTTGGTTCCTTATTGTTACATAAAAGCAATAACACAATATGGTGGCAGTGATGAGATCAATGGCTTTGGTGACAGTGGTTGGTTTCACACCGTCATCGACATCACGGTAGTGTGTGGTCTTTGAAGCAGCACACCATTTGCAATATAGTGATAGCGACACGCAGGGAAGATCACAGCTTTGAGGTAACACTATTGCAGAGAGGCTCAGGAACAGTGCTAATGAGGTCCAGTGATCTCGGGCAGGACATCGAGACCAGCAATCTCTCCCATCGCAGTCCAACATGGACAGGGAAGCACAATTCATCGTCAGGGGCGGCATCGATTCGGCACAGGCAAGTTCAACGACCTTCCATAAAGTGGGTGCTCAGGACACATTGAGTACACGAAGGGGCTTGTTCACATCGGAAAATAAAAGCAGGATCGGGCGGAATTGTGCTTGGAACAGCAAGCAAGGTCGGTTCTCGTCAGGGCTGCGGATCGGCATCACCATTACATGTTGGGTGTTCCCCACCACCCCCCCCCCCCCGTTAGTGCTGCATGGATGGTGCCTCCCCGATCGCAGGCAGAAAGTCCACGCTGCAAGCACAGGTTCTGGACATAGCCAAAGCTCACTGCTGCAGACACAGTAGACCTGCAAGTTTTTTTTTCCCTCCAGGGAAAGGCCCAAGAAAACAAAAAGCAAAGGCAGTAAAGGCTGCAATTTAAAGGGGCAAGTTCCAACTGCAGTTTTGAAGCTGGGAATTCAGCACCACATGCACTAATTATCCTTCCATGAACTGGAAAGCACAAGAACTTCTCCACATGTTTGAACATTTTAAACAAAGAATGGAGTTGTGTTTTTTTGTTCTGGCTGTCACGGAGCTGGAAAAACAAGCACTCAAGATAAAAATAGCAATCGGTAATGATTTGCTACACTGGATTAACACCCTGGGACTTTCTGCAGTGGAGCAGAAGAACCCAGTGAGACTATGGTCTACATTAGAGGACCAGTTCAAGGTCATGACCAATTTCAGAATTCACCGCCTAGAGATGATGACATACAGGCAGGAATTAAGAAAGATCATTGACCAATTCGTTAGCAGGTGCTGAGAAAAGGGCAAGCTCTGTGACTTCTCAGAGGTGGAATTAACAGAGCACATTATGGAGTTGGTGATTGCATCTACCCCAAGAGAAGCTTTTCATAAAGTGCAACTGGACAGGGAAAATGGGTACGATGTAGAAAGTTTAAGAGAAGGCAGGAAGTTTAAAGCAATTGCTGCAAGTAGGCAGTGCATACATGCACTTGGCATACAGCTGTAGGTGAGGTAACCAGGACACTTCAGCCAGGCAAGATATGTGGCAAGTGTGGCCTGATGCACCAACCAAGGAATTGTCCCACCTTCATGGACAACTGCAAGGTGTGTGGCCAGAAAGGGCACTGGGCAAGGCTGTGCAAGAGCTCCAAAAATGGAAAACTGGCCAGGAGTCACAGCAGACCCAGATCTGATAAGAAGTAGACACCACCTCGTGGAAGAAACAGGGATATATCTGCAAAAGGCCAAATCAACTGCAGGCTTGTCCATGAGATTGATAGTGATGTAAAAAGCATGCAGGGCAGTGAAGGTGAGCAAGCCTTCTAAACAGTAACCCTTACACACCAAATGGATGTGGTCACACAGCATTCTCAACAATTGACATGTGCCCAGAGAAAAGTGGTCAATATACGTTAAGGCTTAAAGTTGATACAGGGGCAAGTGCAAACATTTTGCTGCTGTGAATAGTGAAGTACATGTACCTGGAGAGATGGAAAACCATGATATAACCAATGAAGGCAAGACTCAGTGTGTACAATGGTGCTCTAATCAATTGTATAGGTACTCTAGGGTTAAAGTGCAGGTATAGAACCTCAGTTTGTCCACAACAGGTTTTTTACATCGTTGACACAGATAGTCCAGAAGTTGCAGGTGTTCTGCATGTAATGAGCTCCGAATCGTAACAATCCGTGGGATCAGTGGCATACCGAGGACACACGACCAGAACAGGATCGATCCTATTGAATCCATCCAAGATTTACAAAGAATGTACCCAGATTGTTTCAACAGAATGAGAAGTTTCAAAGGAGAAGCCGTGCTAATTGTGAGGGATCAAGTGTTTCCTTTTATAGATCTGCCAAGGAACTGTAGCGTCCACACCATGGCCAAGCAGAAAACAGAGCTGGATACTATGGAGAGGCAAGGAATCATCAGGCATGTTCAACAGCACAATTGTGGTCCCTCACGATTAGGACGGCTTCTCCTTTGAAACTTCCCATTCTGTTGAAACAATCTGGGTACATTCTTTGTAAATCTTGGATGGATTCAATGGGATTGATCCTGTTCTGGTCGTGCGTCCTCGGTATGCTACGGATGTCCAAAAGCTTTCAGGTTAAAAAGATTATCCCCCACACAGGTCAACTATTCCAATATAGAAAGGGAAACTGGTGTTTGGAATCACAAGGTTTCACACTTATTTTTTCGGGAGACACTTTGTAGTCAAAACAGCTCGTAAACCATTAGTAAAGATCTGGCAAAGGCTGTTGACGAGCATACTTCCATGGCTGCAAACGCTGTTGATAAAAGTACAAGGATATGACTGCAAGGTCAAATACAGATTGGTGCAGCTTGATAACAGCTGTAGTCAAAAAGGATCCACCATCTGGGTGTGTTTGGACCCCAGAAGACTAAATGAGGCGTTGAAATGTTGACCTCACAAATCCCCAGACGAGAAGAGCTGAATCTGAAACTCCCGAAGGCCAAGTTTTTTTCAAAACTAGATGCAAAGCATGGATACCGGTCGGTCCATCTCTCCAAAAGTTCACAAGAGTTGACTACTTTCAGGTCTCTGTTTTGGTGATATTGCTTCTTGCACCTACCGTTTGGCTCATTAGTAAGCCAAGATTTGTTTCAGCAATACAGATCACATTACAGAGAATGTGCCCCAGGGTGTATATGTATCGCTATTGATATTGCAGCTGTGGGCACCACAAAAGAACAACATGACAGGAATTTACATATCCTGATGGAAAGAGCCAAGAAAGACGACCTCGTATTTAACAGTAAGAAATGTGCCATAAACACAAGACACATTCACTTCTTTGGCTCCATTTATTCAAACACGGGCATTAGACCAGATCCCAGCAAGAGAGAGGATATCCGGTCCGTGCCAAGCCCACAAGACAAAGAATACCAGCAAAGAGGTCTGTCTCTTCAATTCCTGCGATCCTTACATTTCACATTTCTCAGAGAAATCTTCAAATTCAAGAGAACTCCTCAGAACGGAAATGCCATTTCTGTGGCATGAGGACCACCAGCATGCACTCGATTTGCTGAAGCAGTCATTATCAATGGATACATGTCAGTTGCCAGCATTCGCCAGAGCTGGCGGGCAGCCATAAAGACAGGGCTAAATTGTGGCGAGTCGAAGAGACTTAGTAGTTGGCAGGAAAAAAGACAGAGGCGCAAGGGGAGAGCCAACTGTGCAACAGCCCCAACAAACAAATTTCTCTGCAGCACCTGTGGAAGAGCCTGTCACTCCAGAATTGGCCTTTATAGCCACTCCAGGCGCTGCTTCACAAACCACTGACCACCTCCAGGCGCGTATCCATTGTCTCTCGAGATAAGGAGGCCCAAAAAGAAAAAAAAAGATATTTGCAGTACTACAATCCCAGCTAGGATAGCATTCTTGAAGTAGATGCCTCTCAAAAAGGCTTGGGAGCGTGTTTGCTGCAGGACGGATGTCCAAAAGCTTTCAGTTTAAAAAGATTATCCCCCACACAGGCCAACTATTCCAATATAGAAAGGGAAACTGGTGTTTGGAATCACAAGGTTTCATACTTATTTCTTCGGGAGACACTTTGCTGTCAAAACAGCTCGTAAACCATTAGTAATGATCTGGCAAAAGCTGCTGATGAATATACCTCCATGGCTGCAAACACTGTTGATAAAAGTACAAGGATATGACTGCAAGGTCAAATACAAGCCAGGGAATCTCATGGTGACCTCTGAGGCTTTAAGCAGACTATCTAATCCTGTAAAGTGCAAAGATGTTCCACTAAACGTCCAGGTTGACGAGGTTGACATGGGGCTAAAAGAAGTAGACCAGATCGATTTATTGCATGGAGTAGAAAAAGCATGAAGAATTATGGGAAGCAACTTCAACAGTCTTGAAGACGCAATGGCAAATTTCCAGTAACACGTCAATTAAGGGACACTGAGCAATGGTACTGGGTAATAAACCTGGCCAGGTGTTAGATTTAGATGTAGGTGAGCACTTTGGTGATAGTGATCACAATTCGGTTAGGTTTATCTTAGCGATGGGCAGGGACAGGTATATACCGCAGGGCAAGAATTATAGCTGGGGGAAAGGAAATTATGATGCGATTAGGCAAGATTTAGGATGCGTAGGATGGGGAAGGAAACTGCAGGGGATGGGCACAATCGAAATGTGGAGTTTATTCAAGGAGCAGCTACTGCGTGTCCTTGATAAGTATGTACCTGTCAGGCAGGGAGGAAGTTGTCGAGCGAGGGAGCCGTGGTTTACTAAAGAAGTTGAAGCGCTTGTCAAGAGGAAGAAGGCGGCTTATGTTAAGATGAGACGTGAAGGCTCAGTTAGGGCGCTTGAGAGTTACAAGCTAGCCAGGAAGGATCTAAAGGGAGAGCTAAGAAGAGCAAGGAGAGGACACGAGAAGTCATTGGCGGATAGGATCAGGGAAAACCCTAAGGCTTTCTATAGGTATATCAGGAATAAAAGAATGACTAGAGTTAGATTAGGGCCAATCAAGGATAGTAGTGGGAAGTTGTGTGTGGAATCAGAGGAGATAGGGGAAGCGTTAAATGAATATTTTTCGTCAGTATTTACAGTAGGGAAAGAAAATGTTGTCGAGGAGAATACTGAGATTCAGACTACTAGGCTAGATGGGATTGAGGTTCACAAGGAGGAGGTGTTAGCAATCCTAGGATTTATCCTAGGATTCTCTGGGAAGCCAGGGAGGAGATTGCAGAGCCTTTGTCCTTGATCTTTATGTCGTCATTGTCGACAGGAATAGTGCCGGAAGACTGGAGGATAGCAAATGTTGTCCCCTTGTTCAAGAAGGGGAGTAGAGACAGCCCTGGTAATTATAGACCTGTGAGCCTTACTTCGGTTGTGGGTAAAATGTTGGAAAAGGTTATAAGAGACAGGATTTATAATCATCTTGAAAAGAATAAGTTCATTAGCGATAGTCAGCACGGTTTTGTGAAGGGTAGGTCGTGCTTCACAAACCTTATTGAGTTTTTCGAGAAGGTGACCAAACAGATGGATGAGGGTAAAGCAGTGGATGTGGTGTATATGGATTTCAGTAAGGCATTTGATAAGGTTCCCCACGGTAGGCTATTGCAGAAAATACGGAAGTATGGGGTTGAAGGTGATTTAGAGCTTTGGATCAGAAATTGGCTAGCTGAAAGAAGACAGAGGGTGGTGGTTGATGGCAAATGTTCATCCTGGAGTTTAGTTACTAGTGGTGTACCGCAAGGATCTGTTTTGGGGCCACTGCTGTTTGTCATTTTTATAAATGACCTGGAAGAGGGTGTAGAAGGGTGGGTTAGTAAATTTGCGGATGACACTAAGGTCGGTGGAGTTGTGGATAGTGCCGAAGGATGTTGTAGGGTACAGAGGGACATAGATAGGCTGCAGAGCTGGGCTGAGAGATGGCAAATGGAGTTTAATGCGGAAAAGTGTGAGGTGATTCACTTTGGAAGGAGTAACAGGAATGCAGAGTATTGGGCTAATGGGAAGATTCTTGGTAGTGTAGATGAACAGAGAGATCTTGGTGTCCAGGTACATAAATCCCTGAAAGTTGCTACCCAGGTTAATAGGGCTGTTAAGAAGGCATGTGGTGTGTTAGCTTTTATTAGTAGGGGGATCGAGTTTCGGAGCCACGAGGTCATGCTGCAGCTGTACAAAACACTGGTGAGACCGCACCTGGAGTATTGCGTGCAGTTCTGGTCACCGCATTATAGGAAGGATGTGGAAGCTTTGGAAAGGGTGCAGAGGAGATTTACTAGGATGTTGCCTGGTTTGGAGGGAAGGTCTTACGAGGAAAGACTGAGGGACTTGAGGTTGTTTTCGTTGGAGGAGAGGTGACTTAATAGAGACATATAAGATAATCAGAGGGTTAGATAGGGTGGATAGTGAGAGTCTTTTTCCTTGGATGGTGATGGCAAACACGAGGGGACATAGCTTTAAGTTGAGGGGTGATAGATATAGGACAGATGTTAGAGGTAGTTTCTTTACTCAGAGAGTAGTAGGGGCGTGGAACACCCTGCCTGCAACAGTAGTAGACTCGCCAACTTTAAGGGCATTTAAGTGGTCATTGGATAGACATATGGATGAAAATGGAATAGTGTAGGTCAGATGGTTTCACAGGTCGGTGCAACATCGAGGGCTGAAGGGCCTGTACTGCGCTGTAATGTTCTAATTCTAATTCTAAAAAAAAATTGAGCATATCAGTTGCCAATACCATTGGTGCAATTTTCAGCTTGTTTGGTCCCCCAGAAGAGATAATACCAGACAATGGTCTGCAATACATTGCCAAGCCATTCTGAGACATGTGCAGAAGGTGGGCTATAAATCACATCACTTCTTCACCGCATTATCTTAGATCAAATGGCTTAGCAGACAGAATGGTGCGTGCAGTCAAATCGTTGATTATAAAATGCCGTGAGATGAAGCAGGATCTACTTTATCAACATGCTACACCTGAGGGCAACACCAATCAACACAGGGCTGCCATCCCCTACAGAAATCATATTTGGAAGACAGGTTAAGTCAATATTTTCAAGTCATCATCTCGTGAAATCCTCCTCAATACAAGATAGGCTCATAACTAAACAAGATAAGATGAAGACGATGCACGATAAGCATGCAGGTGTGGAATTACACCGTTACAGTTAGGGCAGAAAGTCAGGGTAAATAATCCGCAAGAAAATAAAAATGTGGTTCCTGCAGAAGTGTCCAAAGTCAGCAACGAACCAAGATCTTATGAAGTGATCACCCCTAACGAAGTAGTGCTAAGAAGGAATCGCAGTCAGCTAAGAGAACTAGCTAACAAGACTGTGCCTGACAACCCTTTTCCATCGAAAAGGTTATACTCAGATCTGCCGAACATAGCAAGAGAAGATGACTAGTATAACAATCGAGAACTTGATGACTGTCAGAATACACACTAAAGTCAAGCAAAGAAAGCCGATAAGTCTCCTTCTTCTTTGGCCTCCTTGTCTCGAGAGACAATGGGTAAGCACCTAGAGGTGGTCAGTGGTTTGTGGAGCAGCGCCTGGAGTGGCTATAAAGGCCAATTATAGAGTGACAGACTCTTCCACAGGTGCCGCAGATAAAATTGGTTGTCGGGGCTGTTACACAGTTGGCTCTCTCCTTGCACTTTTGTCTTTTTTCCTGCCAACTGCTAAGTCTTTTCAACTCGCCACTTTTTAGCCCGCCTTCATGGCTGTCCGCTAGCTCTGCCGATCACTGGTAACTGACTCCCACATCTTGTGGTCAATGTCACAGGACTTCATGTCGTGTTTGCAGACGTCTTTAAAGCAGAGACATGGATGGCCGGTGGGTCTGATACCAGTGACGAGCTCGCTGTACAATGCATCCTTGGGGATCCTGCCATCTTCCATGCGGCTCACACGGCCAAGCCATCTCAAGCGCCGCTGGCTCAGTAGGGTGTATATGCTGGGGATGTTGGCTGCCTTGAGGACTCCTGCGTTGGAGACATGGACCTGCCACCTGATGCCAAGGATTCGCCGGAGGCAGCGAAGATGGAATGAGATGAGACGTCGCTCTTGGCTGACATACCTTGTCCAGGCCTCGCTGCCGTAGAGCAAGGTACTGAGGACACAGGCTTGAAACACATGGACTTTTGTGTTCCGTGTCAGTGCGCCATTTTCCCACCCTCTTGGCCCGTCTGGACATAGCAGCGGACGCCTTTTCCATGCGCTTGTTGATTTCTGCATCGAGAGACAGATTACTGGTGATAGTTGAGCCTAGGTAGGTGAACTCTTGAACCACTTCCAGAGCGTGGTTGCCGATATCGATGGATGGAGAATTTCTGACGTCCTGTCCCATGATATTGGTTTTCTTGAGGTTGATGGTTCGGTCAAATTCGTTGCAGGCAGCCACAATCCTGTCGATGAGTCTCTGCAGACACTCTTCTGTGTGGGATGTTAATGCAGCATCGTCAGCAAAGAGGAATTCCCTGATGAGGACTTTCCGTACTTTGGTCTTCGCTCTCAGACGGGCAAGGTTGAAGGTTGAAGTTAGAGAACAGGATGAATGTCAGAATACACACAAAAGTCAAGCAAAGAAAGCTGATAAGTCTAGATCTTCGTCAAGTTACACTGTAACAAGATAAACTCAAGTCAGTAGACCACCTGTATGGTTCAGGCACACGTGATTAAACAACATTACAGTCAATGAATGTGTAAATATTTTTCAGTCATTTCATTCCATTAATAACCATAAGACATGGCACAAGAGGTGTAAGAAGAGTTGGAGGATTATTATCCTAAGTTACCAGAAGCTAAAGGCCTGCTGAGGTCAGGAAAAAAAAACCCGACCCGAACCCAAGAGAACCACATTGGGCCCAAGCCCGACCCAATCCGAGTCCCTCCATTTTTTTCCCGTGCCAGACGCGACCCAAGCCCGACCCGACCACTGGAATGTTCACTTTACCTACCTTCTGACTTTGAATCTGCAGGAAGCTGCAGTATGAGCGTGATGACGTCATCGAGATGCTCACTCGCTCACTGCACAGACTCAGATTTTCCTTCCTTGACGTCCCGGACTCCTAGCTCAGGTATGCTTTTCAACTTTTGACACTTACCAGCAGAGCAAAATGCAATACCTACTGCGTGTGTCCGACCAGGACCCGGCCCGATCCGGATCCAGAAGAGCGACCCGACTCAGTACATGTCGTCGGATCCCGTTGGGTTCAGGTCGGGTAGCAAGCATTTACCAGAAGCTCAGCAGCCACTGTGGATTAATTAGGTTCTGTTTGGGCAGCAATTTCGTTGAGGGCTGCCATTATGCTTCATTGTTCTTTTTTTAAAAGTCATTGTTCTGTCATGTTGTTCATGTGGAAACGGCTAATTTCAACAGTTAATAATTAGTTTAAGTTTAAGCTGCTGTGACTTTATTTAAAATAATGTGAAATTTAATGTGGTGTGCTGCGATCCTTACCTACTGTGGTCCATGAAATAGTGAGCTGTGGTACTTGTATTCCTGGTATATGTGGAAACTTCATGAGAAATCTGCTGCGCAACTTGTAATTCAGCTGGCTACTTCAATTGATATGTAACCCGGATGATCCCACCTGTGCACCAGGATAACCTTATCCTTTTCCAGTTGCAAGGTTTTAGTTGCTTTTATGGTTAACCTTTCGCTTGCCCAGAAGTTGTTTCAGGCAAGGAACTAGTGGGTTAACAGCCACCCATCTGTTCCTGGCATCTAGTCTCATGCCATGCTGGAGCCCAAGACTTTACAAGGACCACCCAACAACACTGCTGACACTTTCAAAGGCTGTAAACATTTCCCTCTTCATTTGGTCCAACTCCTCCATCAGATGATCGATAGAGGAGGTCATAGCCTTATGCATGGATTGAAGCAGTCCAGTTACGCAAGATGTCTAGAGTAACATTAGTTGTTGGAAACTCCACCACAGATTGACCTGGAACTCTCACTTAGTCTGAGGCAGTTTGAAAGCCTTGCATTCCTTGCAGTAGAATCCCACCCATGTGGCTAGTAGACTCCTCTATAGTAGCAGCTGTGTTTGAAAATGACAAGTAGATGCTCCAAAGCCGTACAGAAAATTCTCATGCTTGAACGGCATTCTATCTGGAGATCATGTTTTTCCTTAGTTGGGAAACTGTAACCTCTGATAATATCATTACATGTATCATGTTATAAAGACATAAATCAATTTTAAATCATATTATATCACCTAACTTATGCATAACGTATCCTGGATATAAGCCTCAGGATGACTAATTGGGAAATGCTTTGGATTTAGAATGAATTTCTAAAACTGAAAGTCAAGGTTTTGAGTGTTCTTCAAATTCTAGCACGAGATGTATTATAACATTGGATCAAGCACTGCTTAAGTTATTTGATTTTACTTAATTAATTCATCGGCTTTCACATCAGTAGACACTCTATTGTGTGGGGCAGGGGTGGTTTCTCCAATCTCTCTATATAAATTCAGCTGAAGATTAGTGCAAATGCCCATTTACTACATTTCTCCAGGGTTTCCCCCAACCTTCCACTGAAGGTACGGTGGGAGAGTTGAAGAATCCCCATGGATATTCTAAGTAAAGGAGTATTGCAATGTACAATTTATAACCAATTGCTATTCCCATAATGGTTGAAATTTCTTATTTGTATATATATCTTCATTTGTAATTCATAAATAATTTATCGATCAGTGTGGAATGCATCTAGTCTTTTACAGAAACCCTAGGCAGAGAAACATTTATCTACGCCTCAGATGAAAGGTTCCCTTTAAAAGCTCCTCTTAAATCACTTACAATGGTATTTTAAAATCCCAACTGTCTAGCCTTTGATCCTCCATTACTGTAGCCGTCAATCTGCTTAACCATTTCCTTATTTCCAGCCCTTGTCCCAAGTAAAGGCATTACTCATTATCTAGTATGGACCCCATCTTTTCTCCCCTAAATGCAGGCTTGACCATATCTGGCACATAACTGGTTTAGCTCTTCACAGCAAGATCTGGCTAGACCCTATCAAGTGTTATCGGGCTGCACTTTCCTCTGCCAGAACACAACACTACTCCAGAATTATCCTGCACACTGGTTGATTTTGCTCACCACAACCATCTCCTTAAACCTTTGCACCCTCCACCCTCACCTCCAACAAGTGTGAAGAGCTCATCGACATCTTTAATCATTAAAATTGTGATTGTCTAGTCATCTGTCTCTGCAGCTTACTCTGATTTTCCTTGCCTACCAATCCAAACCTCCTTCCAAGCTCACCCCTGCCCTTGACTTGAACCTGCGTCTTTCTCAAGTTTCTCTGCTATCTCTCCTTATGCCCTTTCTGAGACCAGCTTGTCCCTGAAATCCACCTCCTGCTCCATTCACCCCATTTCCATTAAAAAGAGGGTAAAATGTTTGGATTAGGAGACAGAGAAAAGGGAGGCACAGAGTCATAGAGTTATACAGCACAGAAACAGGCCCTTGGGCCCATCGTGTCTGTGCTGGCCATCAAGCACCTAACTATTCTAATCCCATTTTCCAGCATTTGGCCCGTAGCCTTGAAAGCTATGGCATTTCAAGTGCTCATCTAAATACTACTTAAATGTTGTGAGGGTTCCTGCATCTACCACCTCTTCAGGCACTGCGTTCCATATTCCAACCACCCTCTGGGAGAAAAAAATTTTCCTCAAATCCCCTCTAAATGTCCTGCCCCTTACCTAAACCTATGCCTCCTGGTTATTGACCCCCCCACTAAGGGAAAAAGTTTCTTCCTATCTAATCTATGAATGCACCTCATAATTTTGTACACCTCAATCATGTTCCCCCTCAGCCTTTTCTGCTCTAAGGAAAACAACCCTAGCCTTTTCAGTCTCTCTTCATAGCTGAAATGCTCCAGCCCAGGCAACATCCTGGTGAATCTCCTCTGCACCCTCTTCAGTGCAATCACATCCTTCCTATAGTGTGGTGAGCAGAACTGTACACAGTACTCCAGCTGTGACCTAACTAGAGTTTTATACAGCTCCATGATAAGTTCTCTGCTCTTATATTCTATGCCTCGGCTAATAAAAGCAAGTATCCCATATGCCTTCCTAACCACCTTATCCACTTGTGCTGCTGCTTTCAGTGATCTATGGACAAGTACACCAAGGTCCCTCTGACCCTCTGTACTTCCTAGGGTCCTACCATCCATTGTATATTCCCTTGCCTTGTTAGTCCTCCCAAAATGCATCACCATAATGAAATGAAAAGTAAGAAAAAATCATGTTCAATTTAAAAATCCAAATTTACCATCTGTAGGAATGAGACTCCACAGTTTAAATTGTTCCCTCTCTTGGTCAGAGAGGTTGAGTGGCATTGCAGGAACATAAGTGCCCTCATTAAAAAGACACCTTACACTGTTAAATACCAGCAATAATGTTCTGCAGTGAGTTTAATTGGCAATATATGTGCAAATGCAGCAATTTCCTGAAACTCATGGGGAAATTGATGGCTATTTTCATGAGGCTAACGATAGAACTGTGCAAATCATTCAGCAATTTGTGGAAATTCATAACTCTCAGGGTATCTCTTCCTCGCTGCAAGGTAACGGACAATTTACACATTAAACACAGTGTGTGGGATAAACTTGATGTTACTTTGGCACCATATTCTGGCCCACTGACCTATGGAACAATTACCCAGAAAATGTAAAACTGTATATAGATCCTTCCTGAGCTCACAAAGTAAACCTAAACATATCTAGCTCTCCTAACCATTTTGAACAAAATATAAATACTTGCACTTTCTCAACTAACACTGAGTGCACAGTTAGTTCTCGCCTGTAATTCAAACCTGGTCAGACAGTGGAGAGCTGGTGAGTAAGAAGTAACAATTCAAATTACTATAAATGGTGAATTTGACTAATTTTTATATTCAAAATCATCTAATGTGCTGCAAAGGCAATTATGGGTCTATTCAAGATGGCAAAAACCCCAGATGGAATTGAGTATAACCTTGACTGAACTGTATAACTGAAGTAGAGCACTATTTCATAATTTTGGCTCATTTCCTCAACTTATTGGCAAAGGTGTAGTACCTTACTGAAAAATAGTAATGAAATCTGAAATTAATGGAGCATTTCATTCTGGCTTAGCTCAGTTAACCCAACCATTCTGGAGCTTGTTTTTCAGATAGAGTGCTCATTCTAATACAGACCATGCAGAATTATTAAATCTTTGAATGTTTTCTGTCAACTTATCACAAGTATTTCTCATCTTACAATCCTTATGTTCATGCTAAAAGGAAAAGAAAAGTTTATTCTTCACAGATGAAGAAAATAGTCAATATATCTCTGCTACATATTCAAATATGTACATATTGCAGATAAGTCTGAAACTGAAATCAACAGGTTGTCAGCTTAACAATTTTACAATTGTTGACCCTAATGAGAATATAAATATTTCATTTGCACTAGTCTTCTAAGCCAAGTAGTTATTCTGGTCACAGTCTAGAATCACAATACAGATTGCAGGCCACAGAAACAAAATCACTATTAACATTCTTCCTGTTCCATGGAATCATATTACTAGTTTCCCAAGTACACTAGAAGAAAATGTACCAGTTTATATTTATATCTCTATTTCTAACTGTATAACTTAGATACGGAAGACATACATTGGACAGTGCATTTAAACTGTACTTCAAACTGCATGTGCAGTTTACTTCTTAACTAAGCCAATGTGTCTCACATGTATTCAATCTTGTCTTAGTGATTCATGGAAAAAGAAATAAGGAATTTTTGAGTTAAAATTCTCAAGATTAGTAGTACCGAAGCTTCCTTCCCCAAAGAAAAACATCTGGGAAGTAGGTTTGAAGCAAAGTCAAGCAGATGGGATCAAAGGAGCTTAACTGAAATGAGTTTTGGGAAATTTAGCCCAATCTCTGTTAATACAGATCCACAAGGGAAAAATATTATATTAGATGACTTAATAGGGTGCAGACAGAGACAACTATGAAAACAATAGATGCCTCACAAATTGAACCTTCTGCCTGCTGGGAAAGTTAAAGGAAGTGGACTAGGATAACAACAGTTTTCCTGAAGTAAACTGCATATTTTAGTAATCTTAGTTCTACAAATGATAAGTTACCATGTGTTTAAACTTCTACAGAGAACCATGAGCATCACATATGGCCTAGGAGAGAGTAGTGTGCGAAGCTTAAGACACTGTCAAGACTCTTTCATGTAATCTTAAGGTGTAGCTGCAGCAGCTGTTACCTTCCTGTTATAAACACATTTTTATGTAGGTGCTGATAATTATTATAGTATTGATCCAGTCATGATCTTGCGGGGGATACCTAGACAACGTCTATCACTCAATGTTGTATAGAGTAGATTATGAAATAGAATAGGCCATCCCATCAAGTTCAGCAATCAGTGGATATAGGTTGTAATGAGTATAGGAGCAGGAGATAGGTTTCTCTGCAAACTGACAAACATATATAATCTTTTTTGAATACTGAAGTTCCAAACAATGACAAGTAAGGTCCAATTATGTTGACAGATATTGGCACTAACTAGCCATCTGACTCAGCTACAATAATTTGGATAGTCTCACAACACTGCAGCAATAAATACTTTCTTGTGGTTTAGTTGGAGCACATTGTTGGATAAGTGTATGAATAATGAGCTGTGAAGTGCCTCTAACATGTTTAAGATTCAACTTGGCTCTGTGGGAAAAAAAGAAAATATTTAACTTCTTAGCACTAATACTCCTTGCTTTAAGAAGCACAGTAGGACATAAATAGGATAAAATGAATCTGAGGAAAAGAAGGGATGAACAGATGAAAAGCACTTTGGCTCTACATTAAACGTGTTTGCCTTTCTTAATGCAAGTTTTTTGGATCGACATTCTTTTCAAATAAGTAAGAAATTTTAACGTTTTGTTTGCTTTATTTTTACTTACTAAGTAATGCGATTTCTAGAACTTTTACATAATTTTCATTTAGGTCAAAGAGTTTTCCGACCAATTTCAGAGCAAGATATTTCCTGTACTTACTTCAGTAATATGATCTTAATTGTATTAGTATAATAGCGCCAATTGCTACTGACAATTTCAGCATTAGGTTTCCACATGGTATATCACTTACATACAAGATTTTAGAAGGTCTTAAGCATTTCAGAATTGCAAAATGGAAGTAAAATTATATTCACTAATGCACTGTGTAAATGAATGATTTAATGAATGACATATCAAATGTCTGTTTTGTGAAATCTCTAGCATGTTCTACTAGCCATGAATTGTGTTTTCACAGACTTGGGCCAGGATTTTATGTCGGGACAGAAGCCCAGCCCAGTGAGTTAAAAGTTGGGGGCAAGCTCCCTCCACCTGGGAACCAAGCAGAGATTTTACATGGCCCAGGCCCTTAATTGGCCTTGGGGCAGGGAGAGTGTTGTGTGGGGGGGTGGGGGGGGGGGGTGGCGGAACTTACACCCATTTGAGGAGAAGTCCTGCCTCCAGGAGTTGCTGGTCAATCAGGGGCCAGAAGCTCCTCAATCCCAGCAGTGCGGTAGCCAGTGCTGGGACTGTACCCAGCTTTAGGAGATTCGTGGACGCCAGCGCTGGAAAAGATAAGTGAGATGTTGGGCTTCACCGGGGACAGTTGACTGGGCCTTGGCAAAGGGGGTGGGGATCAATCAGGGGGGTGGTGGGAGGTGCTCTAGTGGGGGCGGCAGGAGCTGCTGGCAGGGCCTCCGTGGAGCACAGGGTGTCCATCAGGTGTCCCTCCCCGGGCCCGCAAGGAGGCTGCCTGGTATTGCTGGGCAGCCTCCACAGCTGACAAAGTGCCTGCCCACTGTGGCAGTGGGGTTGGGAGAAGACCCTTAAGTGGCAATTATTTGACCACCTCAAGTGGCCTGGGGCAGGTGGGCCGTTTGTCACCTCTGCCGCTGCTCGTGAAATTGCAGCAGGGGTAGGAAGGTGATGGAAACAACACCCTCTGCCTGCCACACAATTTTATGCCCTTCCCACCCCACCTCCAGACCGTTCCCATGGGGCACATAAAATTCTGGCCTTGGTGTATTGTGATAAGTTTTGGATCCTTAAACCATCCTGGGTAATTATGGGCAGTCACTTGCAGAAGTGGGTTACAAATACTGGCCTTGAAACTCAACTCAGTGATGCTCAGTTTTTTGGTGGTACAGGTGCTGGTTTACCTCCAAAATGGTGTCGGTAGTGTGTGCGCACACTTCTGGTGCTACCCGTTCGAGATGTCATTTTGGTGAAGGCTTGACGTATGCAGAGTAGGCAAAGTAGGGAGAAATGTGATGTTAATCAACGTTTAATATTCATTTGAAGCCAGCACTGCTATTTCAGCTATTGCCTTAAAGACGCACAGCTGAACATGTATTCAGTAACAGGAAACACCGCCCACCAAAGTTATTTAAAGGAATCATCATTACATTTAGGTTTGTTGCTGATTAAATTCTGTCAGCTCTTGCTGTAATTGTAGAAGTGCTTGGTGGTTTCTGGAAATTGTAAATTTGCTAAAGTCTAAAGGGAGTAGTGTGACACGTGCTGAAGGACTTTGTTCTGAAGGCAAGGGACTGAATTTTCCAGGCCCCATGGAGATGGGTTAGGAGGTGGCCAGGAAAAGAGGAGGAAACCATCTTGGGACAGTTCCCCGATGCCTTCCCGCCTCTGTGGGAATTTTCTAGGGGAAGGCTTGGAACAAAGTTGGCAGACTGCTCCTCAGATGCAGGCAGCCAATTCGGCTAATTAAGGCCTCACATAGGGGCTACTTTTTGAGGGTGACAGCCTCATTAGAGTGGCCCCATGCTGAGTGCAGAGCCCAGCAGCACCTTTAGGCCGCAGCCAAAACTAATTCTGTGGAGGGGCTCCCTATCAGCTGTGGGCCTCTTCATTCACAAATTTGCAGAAAGTGTCCAAGAGCGGCTCCATTTTGAGACGTCCTCGTGATCGCCTTTCTGCCTCAGTAGTGCCCACCTCTCCTGTCGTGCCGCCAGCGTCTTCTGATTGGGCCTCTTGCCTAAGGAACCCATCTGCCATCCTTAATTGATGGCGAACATGGAGGCGGCCAAGTAGGAGGCTGCCTCCTGATAGTTCATGCCAGTGGGTGCCTTGACGACATACAAGGGCTTGGGGTCCCCTGTATCATCTCAACGTCAGGGTCCCAATGCCCAACGCAAAATTCAGCCCAAGGGTTCTGCACAAGCCACTTGCTCCCAGACCTGGATGCAATAGTTTGTATTCCCCTTGGACTGCTGCATGACAGGGTGAATGAGCAAAAGTGACACAGAGAAGATCAAAGTGCCGAAAGAGGGAGGGGGAGGAGAGGGGAGAAGGGCTCTCAGCAAGAGGCCATATCCATCCAGGATGTTCAGGGTGCAATTCTCCAACCTGAATCTCACTGAGGAACAGCGTCAGACATCTCCACTTCACTAAGGACATTCTCATTGAAATTTGACACCTGCTGCAGCCACAACTGCAGCCCCAATACAGGGAAAAGATGGCATTGCCAGTGGCTTTGAAGGTGACCATGGTGATCAACTTTTATGTGTCTGACTACTTCCAAGCTGGAGCAGACAATAGTTTCAACATCTCAGTTTGCTATCCACTGTAGTATAGGAGAGGTCACTGAGACTCTGTATTCCAAGAGAGTGGAACACCTTTCATTCTCTCTTGCTGGGTCAAACAGTTTTACAATGACTTCCAGCACTTGCTCCAGCCAAAATGAATCTCCCCTTTATGAGGTACAGGTTGGCTTTAAGTAGTGAAAACTAGCTTGAATTCATGCTAAAATCTCACAATTTTGCACCCCTGCTCAGACATGGAGCCTACTGAACAGCACGCGAACCACTGGCTGCATGCTACAATCATTTAATGAGCAGACAGTAATAAGTTGGCACACTGCCTGCATCAGTAGCAATGGTTGTGGGTTAATTGCACATTGTGATCCCTGCACCCATTTTCATGGGTTATCCAATTTTATAGCTATTAACTCTATGTTCTGCATGCCTCAGAGTTTAGTATTAAGAAAAATTAAATGAACAAAAAATTAGTTTGAGCTGGAAAACAATTTCCTGTAAAAGCACTGTCAGTTTATATGCAGCTGCACAGAATCAGTGACAAATGTGTTGACTGACATGGATATCATTGTACATATCGTGCACAAAAAAACTACATATAAAATATATGATTTCATATTTGGAAAACCTTAGCCATGAATAAACAAAGAAACTGGAACTTTTGGGGGGGATTTTCTATTATAATCCACAATTTTAGCTTTCCTCCAGTATTGCATTTGCACATTGCAGTCAAATAGTCATAAAATGTCTTGATATTAAAAAAAGCATTGACCATGTTAATAGACACAAGTACAACCTGAAGTGATTAGCTGCTGAGAAATTTAACAATTAAGAAAAATAGACATTCAGTGCAATTTGTATCTATGTTTTATTCAAAAATACAGAACCTTCCACTACAATATATGACTTATAATTAATGATTGAAGTATCTCAATGTAGTTCACTCATTACTTACCTTTCATAAATTTTTCAGTCCTCAAAAAAAGGTAGAAAAATCTAATTTCCCAAGATGCATCCAAGATACTTCATTAATTATCACAAGGAATTGGAAAACATATGCTAGTGGTAGCAACAGGTAGGCCAATGCTTTCTGTACACAAAACCCAGTTCCAACAACCGAGGTTCAAAAAGTTATAGTTTATTGCCTTAGAACTTTTGCACAAGGCCTCATCTACTGACAGAAGTGACTGAAGCCAGTATTCTATACACGCCTTTTTGTGTACAGAAAGCATTGGCCTACCTGTTGCTACCACTAGCATATGTTTTCCAAGTCCCTCTGATAATTAATGAAGTATCTTGGATGCATCTTGGGAAATTAGATTTTTCTACCTTTTTTTGAGGACTGAAAAATTTATGAAAGGTAAGTAAAGAAAATAGGCCTGAACTTAACCTTCCCACACCCAACAAGAAAATCCTCCTAAACATTCTATATCCTCTATATAACATTATGTACATTTACTGAGAAAAAAAGGCAATGTTTTACCAAAATCCATTTTCGACAATTTGATTAAATACTATGTGACAAAAATGTTTCACTAAAATTTGACATATTTAGATAAAGCTTATCATTTACACATGGAATTTCCATTGTGAGACGATATAAAGGTTTTCCATTACAAAAGCCTGATACAATTTGGGAACAGGAATTACATTCCATATGCAAGTTTTTAATAGTAAATATGGATGAAGGTTTTGATAGGATGAACAGAGAAAGAATGGAGTTGATTGTCATCTTTAATACCCGAGTGGTAAACATCGCTTGGGCAAAGTGCAGAAAGAAAACCTGGTGGGAAGGATTGAAAGCTCAAAATAAAATCCACTGAAATGAATAGGAGGAAATTCCAGCAGGTTCTGCATGATCCTCCCTGTCAAATTATCCTTGCTGCATTCACCCAGGCAGCGCTTAATACCCAAGTGGTAAAGATGAACATCTGTTCCAGTGTTTCCATTGTGAAAGATGTTATCAGTTTGTATATGCCTGCACTATTCATGTCAAAATGGACCACAAGCCAACAATTGCTCTAGTTATGAAAATTGTCCTCCACAGATACAAAGAATGCTGATCAAGCTACAGATGTATGGTCCGAGGGTGCTACAGGCAATGGGCGCATTTATGTCCAAAAATAAGTGGACTAGAATGCAAAAGATAAGGAAAAAACTGATTAGGGTATTTAAGAATGTCTCTGCCAGTACCTGACTACAAGATAAATTTAATCAGAATAGGAATAGAGAGGCATGAGGGAGCTGAATACCTACTGCCACTCAGGTACACTTCTACTGTAGCTCTGGGAGGACTACAGGGGGAAGGTCTACAAATTAGACTGGGACATAATATTTCTAGGTCCTTGTCTTTCCAAAAATTTTGTAAGGGGTGACATAGGAGGGGATGGGAGTTTCCATGAGTAAAGCCGGAGATCCCCAGGGTACAGCATTTGTGCCAAACCAGGCCAGGCACATCAGTCCACTGAATGGCACAAGTGGTTCCACTTATGGCTTCAGGCTGGATCATGGCTGAGTCCTGCAAAGAACTTGATAATTAAAGCAAGAATTCTTGATCCTCTTATAAAGAGTGGGAGGAAGTGGGTTTGTTGACTTTCTGTGTAGGCCCTTAAAATCCTCCTGAAACTAAACTCCTCTATCACAATTTTTTGCCTCTTGGAGCAGGCAGGTACTTGAGATGCAACAACCAAACCCTGTATGAGCAGAAACCTAATTGTACCATCCTCCTCTCCATGACTTTCCTGCCCAGTGCACCCACCAGGGGTTAACCTCCCTATCTTATCTCCCATCCCATTCACCCCGCCTACCACTGTTCCCTTGGGCTCTGCCAGTGGATCAATAATAGCTTCTCTCCGCATTCCCCTGCAGAACGTTCATTCACTTGCAAATAAGGCCCATGCAGTGTGGTATCTTAGTTTGGATTACTATACCGCTATTGTAGTTTTGACTGAAATTTAGCAAGGACATAGTTAAGAACTCAATTGCAATTTTCAGGGACACATGCTAAACATTGTCTGCCCATGTATCCTAAAAGGACTGCTGCTGATCATCCAGAAATATTTAATATAGAAAGAGAAAATGCTGAATATGCTCAGCAGGTCTGGCAGCTTCTGTGGAGAGAGAAACACAGTTAACATTTCAGGTCAATGACATTTCATCACCAGTCCAGAATTATGTTTTGGGTTGGTTTGTCTGGAGCCAACAGGAGCAAGAGTGCTTCTCTAGGCTCCACAAAAGTAATACGGGATGCTTCCTGCCTGGGCTGATTTCTCTTGACCTTCACCTCCCCCCTCAGAATCTACCTGTAGCCTGGCTCAATGTCCCAGTCACTTGACATGGTGCAGGTCCAGAGTCGGTAAGCTACAGCTCCCTGGTGAGTTGTAAATAAGGTCCAAGTTTAAAAATGGCTCAGGCCGCCTCACCAAGTTATAATCATTCAAAAGTGAAAATTTTCCCCTTGTATACAAACACCAAATAAAGTCCTTGTAAAGCACTTTTAATGCTGCCAATCACTGTAAGTCACTTGGATTTCACATATTTCGGTTACTTAAACCTTATTTTTGTTCTCCTGACCGGAAATCCAAAACAGAAAGATGATCAATTGTATTTGTCATTCCTCTACCGCAGTAAAAGATTTTTTAAATTTCTCTCAAACTGGAAGTATTTGAAAAGAACTGTGTTTTATAAATGATAGTGTGTTCCTACCCTAGACTATTTCAGCTGATAGTCCTCAGATGAAATGTGGTGTGAGGTGTATTGCAGCAATGATAATACAGGAATGTAAATCTGAGCATACTAAGTGGACAAAGGAGCTTAATTATTGTCAAAATCCAATGGTATTCCATTAAAATCATATCAAATGCTCCTTTGCTTCTGATTTTCTTCTATTAGCGTCAAGGGAACAGAATTGAGCTCATTCTTCAGATGTGCAAGCTCTATTATCTTTGGTAGACATTTTAATTCATGTATGCTTGTTATGAGTCACCAACACTCATAATTCACACTCACTTCCAAAGGCAGGCCACACTTCCAATGAACCCAGGCTGAACCTCATGTGTGCTGACTAGAAATAGCTTGCTCCAGGGTTAATAATCCATCATCTGCATGGGTGGGAAGTGGAAAATTGCCTTACGAGTTATTTACCAGTTCAGACCCGAAACAAAGACTACTGGAAATCTGTCTGACCCACTATCCCCTTTAGTGGCTGCAGCAATCACAAATTAACTTACATCTGCCTCTAGCCAGCCTTTTATATTTCCTCTGGATGTTCAATGCAAGGACAAAGGAAACCGTTTTAGTATTACAGCCATGTCTTCAATTTTAAAGACCCCAGTGCCCTGGCCCAGCTACAACTTGAATGAAAACTCATTGGGTGGAATTGTATAACTTGCAATAAGACATAACTTAGCATCGAATATTTCGACCTTAGTCCCTGTTGGAATGGTGCCACCATTTTCAGGTTTGGAACTCACTGAAATGCATGCCTGGTCATTGCTCTTTACTAGAGGAAACTAATTATCATCCCACCTCTGGGATCCCCGACCAATTAGGAAGAGCAGGTGGGATAGCGCATTGATTCGGTCAAAAGAAGGATTTCTAATGAAAGGATCATGGTGTGTTACAGGGGATCACCATAACTTGGATTTTTGAGGCTGCAGCAATTACAGGAATGGAGAGGAGATTGGAAAGGCTGCCCCCACCCCACTTCCTGTCCCCCAGTCTCACTCTTATCTGGAGTTCCTGCTGCAGGAACTGCAGTTCTGCAGTGAGCTGAAGATACAAGGAAGAAGACGCCATCTCCAACCAAGCAGGCATGGCTGAAAGTTGCTGAGGAAGTCAGCAGCAGGAGTGTGGTCCCTTCAGCCTGCAGACATGCACCAAGAGGATCCAGGACCTCAGAAGGGCAGGAAAGGTGAGTGGCATAACACTGTCAGGTCCCAAACCCCACACTCTACCTTTCCCAGCATTCTTCTGCACAGCACTCCTGAGGACAACACACCTTGCAGCTCCAATCAATCCTCTGTGTGCAAGCACCTCACATTCCCAACTGAACAGCCAACACTTAGGACCAGATTTCATTCCAATAGTGGGGGACCTGACAGTAGGCCGGAAAGCAAGAGGAAACCCCACCGCGGCCCTCCATCAGATCCTCATTATTTCACAGTGGACAGCAATTAACTGCCTGCCATCAGGAATGCCATCCCTTTAAGTTGCTAGCCAATTGGAAGGTTGACAGCTCTACAGTACTGGCAGTGCCAATGGGAGTAGTGGCCACTGCTGGTACTACAGGAGGGCCTGCAGTAACAAAGAATGGAGGAAACCATGGAGGACAGGTGAATGGGGTTGGGGTTGCCGGGGCCATTAAGGCAGGATCTAGCAACAAGGTGGCTAGTGAGGGTGGTGGAGGGAGAGGAGGGTCTTCCCAGTGAGGGGGTTGGCCATCACCATTGAGGGGGGGGGTGGTCCCGACGTGGCTCGGAGACTGCTCGGTTTTACCTGGCGACATCTCCATGTGGTGGCGGGCCCCTCCACCTTCAATAAAATTGGAGGCAGGAAGAAGCCTTTAAGTGGCCATTAATTGGTAATTTAAAGGCCTCAATTTGCCTGGGGCAGGAAGGCCATCTTTGGCCTTCCCCACCCTGGATAAAATGGCAGGGTTCCCAGGTAACATCAGGAACAGCACCCTTGCCACTCTGTTTGCTCTGCTTCTGTATCCATTCCCAAGGTCAGAATAAAATCCTGCCCTTACACTCACCTTCAGTCTATTGCTCTCTTGTTCCTATGCCTATCACCCTCTACAAATGTTGTCCTTCCCTCCTCTCTACACAATCATTACGAACACTCAGACCTCTCTGCTTTCTCTCCTTGCAGAGAAAGAGCACACAACTGGAGCAGAAGCAGAAACACGGCAGCGGGGCAGGTGGGGGGAGGGTGGCAGGGGTGCCCTACATTTCCAGGCATCTTGTCAGCCACTAGCAACACATGTTCACCTGCTCTACTGGGAAGGTAGTCTTGTTCCGTAAGGCTGCAGTTGTCAGCTGAGAGCCTGAGCCTGCTGGGGCTCTCATGTTCAGATATGTCAAGAGAGCTGATCCTGTGGCGGGGTGGTCTCACCTCCTCCTTTCAGTTGTATCTCAGTATCCATCCCCTCTGCCCTGAGGGATTGTGGGGGTGGTGCATGTGCCTGAGAGAAAGCAGCTAGTGCTGCAGTTGCTCCTACTGCAGGTGGAGCTGTTTGCAGTGGTGTGGTCTTTGTTGTTGACTGTCAGCAGAGGTGGAATATGCAGCTGTATAAACTGCTCCTATGCCATGGTGAAAGCTAGCAGCAGGGATGTGTAGCTGAAGGTGAGTAAAGTGCTCAACTAGTCTAGTGCCTTCCAAGAAGTTGTCAATCACCTGTCAAACAGTGAAAGCATTCTCTGAGAAGTGTTTTGAACAGCAGCCTCTCAACAGTCATATCTGGAGGTCTTCAGTATAACTGTTCAATGCCTACCCGGCTCAGTGACCCTAGTGAGTTGTTAACGGTCAGGAAACAAGTTCCCTGGATAGGGAAATCCACAATTCAGTGTTTAACCAGATCTTGCTTGTCTTCTTAACTACCTCAACCACCTCCAAATTACTTATCCAATAGATCCTGTTAATTCAGATTCAAGCCAAAAGGTGAAAAATGAAACTAAATACAGATTCTTTTCTTGATAATTAATTTATTGGCAGAATGCAGCATTACACATCTCTGCCTCCTGTTCAACCATCAATGTCCCAGCAGGCTCTCTTTATATCCCCTCTAAGTTCTTAATTAAACAATGCCCTTCACCTGTGTATCTTTAACAATATATTTAACCTACCATTAACAGATTCAAGGGGGTTCCCCACTTGTGGGATGATGTCAGGATCCCATCATCAGGTTCCAGGACTTTCCCACCCCGCATGCATTGGAACCCACCTTAACTGGCTGGGAAAATTCTGCCCTGAGTTTCAGTCACAATGCCTCCATTATATTATTATTATTGGTGTCATACTACTACTGTACATGAAGGGCCATGAGTGGGTTATGCTCATATTACTATTGAATTAGGGCAAGTATAGCACTGTGCAAGGTTATTTAAGCACGCACACAGCTCTCCTTACCAGCTTCCAACATCCGCTGATACACTTAAAAAAGAACTGACAAGATAGTGGGTGCTCTCCTAACATTAAAGGCTTGAGGGTAGTTTAGTACACGAGCTGAAATACTTTCTGAGTCTGATGTTGATCCTTAGCTTGACTCAGACAAGTTGACTTGGATGTACTGTCCTTTTAAGGTTCACTGATAGGTGTCATCATTTGTTGGAATGAAATTCTATTTAAAAAAAGGACTTGTTTGTGTTTATGATACCACCATGTTCATTTGAACTTTTAAAGTTTTCAAATGGCTCAAATACTAGCCTCTGGAGTTGATTTTTATTGGCTTAAAACCTTTTACAAAAGGAAAATAAATAGTTGCTCCCATCTCCAAAATGAATGGGAGGAGTCAAGCCCCATTCCAGGACTTGAACATATAGTGGGGTAAATACTGATTTCAATGGAATAATTAAACCAGATGAAGTTTGCTCTTTTTTCATCTAGCAATTCCTATGTAGGAGGCCTATGCCTGAGGTGAGGAACCATTTATAATGTCAGCTAACATGGAGGGAGCCAAGAAGGAAAGTTGGGTGGTTAGGAGTTTAATGGGAGCAGGGTTGAGAGTGCAGGAGGTGGGTCCCATGGATGAGATGAGCTTCGAAGGAGCATAAGAAGAAATGTATAAGAAACTAGAGAGAAACAAGAGTTCAGAACTAGGGTTGGGGAAGTCTGTTTGGGGACTTGGATTCCAAGATGATATACTTGGTGATAGAAGTTTGGAACCAAATCAACTCTTCATTGTCGCCTAGTGATCAGATCCCTAAACCAGGCAGCACGTATTTGTTCAGCATGCTGCCACTGACTGACTAGCCAGTCCTGATCATGTGTCCTGAAGGAGTGTGATATTATAACAATAACAACTTGCATTTGTGTAGCACTTTAATGCAGTGAAACAAAATTTGACACCAAACCACATAAGGAAATATTAGGAAAGTTCACCAAAAGCTTGGTCAGACGTAAGCTTTAAGGAGCATCTTCAATGAAGAAAGAGAGATAGAGAAATGGAATGGTTTCAGGAGGGAATTCCGGAACCTAGTGTGTAGCTCCCAATGTTGGGGTGAAGGGAGTTGGGATGTGCAAGGCCAGGATTGGACGAGCACAGAGATCTCGAGGGTTGAAGGGCTGGAGGGGGTTACAGAGGTAGGGAGGGGCAAGTCCATGGAGGGATTTGAAAACAAGGATGAACATTTTAAAATCGAGGCATTGCCAGGCCAATAGCCAATGTAGGTCAGAGAGCACAGTGATGATTGTTATATATTCACCTGTTTGCTGGATAATTTATATACCTGATTTGTCTCAGAGCAATACAGAGATGACACTAGCTCTAAATCAACAACAGGCTTATTTACAGTACTTTAAAATCTCAGCACTTACAAGATTTCTATACATTGTCTCAACAGAACTCAGTCATGTATTTACCAGAACATTCTTGTCTTTAGTTTCAGTTTCATAAACTCTTGAGCTACACCCATAGGCTGAAGCAATCAAGCACAGTGAACATTGATCAGTGAACAGAATAGCACAATCAAACACAGATCAATTAACCTATTGAGCACTACATCTTTTCCCCCTTTGGGCTAAAGACATTATTTTTGACATCAAACATATATACATCAAGTCATTTCTTAGTGTTCAACTTATCTGTTTTCTCGAAGTACAGAAATAGTCTTTGAGATGGTAAGGTCTCTTAGGTCTGTGATTAGATTTACAAATTTGAGGTTGTGGATCTGTTTGATCAGCTTGATGAGATGGATGATTAACATCATTCATAGGAAAAGGAAATGTATCCTCATAATCACTATCCTCAAAATATCCTGGTCTGCTCACTTGTGTACTCCCCTCATCTGGTGCACTTAGTTCAATAAAACTCTGGAGGCCTCATCAAAAAATGGGAGGTCATAGCGATATTCTGTGTGCGAACAAAAATAGACTTTAAACTGCTGCAGGTCTTTACAGCAGCACATGATTTCCCACTCACAACAAATGATCTGTCAATCTAAGACATTATTCATGCAGTGAGTTTCTTCACAGAATGCTAATTAGGATGACCCCAAGAATATCGTCGGATCAACATAATAATTATCCTGGTAGTTACACACCACCCAACATCTGCCCATATTGGATGCAAAAATTCAAAAATTTGCATTGATGCATTTTGAACACATTTACTTGTTTCAATACCAAAACTAAGTAAAATGCATTATTCTGAAATGGTTTATTATATGATTTGTCACATTGACATAATTCCTAACATATGAATTTAATACCAAGCAGGGCATTCTAAAGTGGAATCAGTTGAGATACAAGGATATGAACTGCAATAGCAATAATGTCATCTCCAAAGTGATCATCCATTATCAGACATCAATAAAGAGAAGCATCCGGCCGGAATCCTGTTGGTGATAAGCTTGCTGCCTGATTGTTCTATTTTTTAAAGAAAAGACACTTTACTTGATGCTGACAGCTTCCAGTGAGTGAAGTTCTCCCACTGTTAATGGTGGAGTCATCCAGTTACTGCTGAAAGGGCAGATTATAGTAATCAAGATTGGAATTACCAAGATGCTTCCTGATCTTTCATTTTTATGTGTCAGTGGCAATAGGTTAATGGGAACAATCAATCTATGTGTTCAGATAGCATGGAAGTTGCAGGCTATAACAAAATTTGTTTTTTGTTAGCTGCCTTCTCTCTTCTTACCCATTTAGCCTCCTATAATGACCATATTTCTCAATTATACTGCCAGAAATCCAGCCACTGATCAATAGAGCATTCCAATTACAACCATTGTGAAAAATAACCCCAACACAAGTAGGAATATTTACCTTCACTGTAACCTCTTGTAGACTTTACCATTTGCTTTGATTTCAAGGATAACACTTCACTTCTACAAAAATGAATTTGTTGAGGCCCTGTATTTCTGTGGACGGTCTTCTGATCTCCTTTTGTAACTTCAATAGCACCCCTCAGAGAAACAACATAAGCAGATTAATTTCTCCATGGATTTCACAAAAGCTCCCACCTAAAAATACAATGGCAGATCGGGACAATACCCAGAGAAATACAGAGCCTGGGTTCATAATGCTCCTATGCAAAGAGGGAATCTATTCTGATCATCTTTCTAAACACGTGTCCCATGACACTGAACAATCAACTAGTGTTACAGTAATTATGTTGATAAGATGTCAAGGTAGCATTATTATTTGTAACATCAACTATAATATCAATAAAGTGCATAGTCATCATATATTTACAAGACTTTCATCTAGCATGTGGCCATCACTTCATGCCTTTCAAAGGAATCTTTTTTGACAATATCACACATCAAGGTAATTAAGAGAGTGTACCTTAGAGTATAATATATTGTCATGAAGAACCCCACCAAGAATGAGGCATATTAATTTCATCCATTGAACATTAATTTTGAACTGTTGCTGGAGTGAAGAGACAACGTGTTTAAAGCGATCAGCAGTGGCTGGAAAGCATTTGCATACTAAGAGACAGTGCTTGAAAAGACAACGAGAACTGCTCAATGAATCAACTAACAGAGATTGGTCTGGGCAATAGTGATCCACATCTTGTCGGTGTAAGAGATAGCACTACACCCCCCACATCCCCGTGGCCCCACCACCCCCCCCCCCCCCCCCCCACCGAGAGCTTTGAAATCCACAAACCACAGGAGCGCTTGTCCTCAAATAAGGGGTTAGTCACATGACTAACCTGCTGGCCAACTTGGAGTTTTGAACTGTGCTGACAGGACAGTTTGAAGACAGAGACTGCAGATTGCAACTGAAATTGGAACAAGAGCCTCTCTCCTGTCTGGCTCTTTCTCTTTCATTCATCCCTGGATCCACTGAAGTCACTTAAACCTCAAGAGAGAAAAGATTCCTACATTGAAACAAGTTTTAAAGTGTGCACTGGGCCCCAATGAAACGGCAAGACTTACTGGCAACTAAAGACTCTACATCGAATTCAAAGGACCGTAACTAGAAACCCAGCTATTGCCTCAAACTTTTCCCCTTTAAACTTTCTACTTTTTCTGTCTCTATCTGTGTATGTGTTTATCGCGTATGCATGCTAGCATGGTCAAATCGCGTATTTGTAGTCGTTAACTGAATTAGAGTTTAAGATTAATAAACTTCCACCTTTCTTGTTTAAATCTAAGAAAACCTGTCTGATTTGATTTCTTTGCCTTACAAGTGGAAAGCAGTGAACAAGGATTCACTGAGGGGAGCTAAAAACACGGTGTTTTAAAATTAAACCCTGTTACGGTCAAACAAGCCAAAGGCTCAGAGGGAACCCCTAGACCCCTTTCTCACCTTGTAACATATATACTCAGGCTAAAAATAGTGCTTAACTGAAATAAAGGGTTACCTGTTAAATTATTCATCAAATATTTGACCTTAAGATTTGGGATTTGATTCATAGTTAGTATTGAATGTACTGCTATGAGCAGGCGACACTAGGGATACTACAGTTTGGCTGAAAGAGAAGAAAATTATTGAGGCTTCCATCAAAAGACCATTATCTGGTGATGATTATTGAAAGCTGCATGAGAGCATTAGGTGAGCCAGTCATCTGTAGTTCCATTTGAATGTGTAAGTACCAATCCCTCACCTAATGTTCATGCAGCAGTACATTAGTTCCTACCCCTGCCCCACCAAAAGTGTGATTTTTAAAAATTCATTTTTGGGATGTGGGTTTTGCTGGCACGGCCAGCCTTTATTTCCCACTCCTAATTGCCCTTGAGAAGATGGTGGATCGCTGCCTTCTTGAACCAATGCAGTCGATGTGATGAAGTTATTCCCACAGTGCTGTTAGGCAGGAAGTTCCAGGATTTTACCCAGCAATGATGAAGGAACGGCGATATATTTCCAAGTCAAGATGTCTGTGACTTGGAAGGGAAATTGCAGGTGGTAGTGTTCTTCTAGCTGGTAGAGATTGCAGGTTGGAGAAGTGCAATTGCTGAAACCTTGGCGAGTTGCTGCAATGATGGTGGATGGACCTAGGACACTGCCCTGAGGAAGTCTTACAGAGATGTCCTGCAGCTGAGATTACTGACCTCCAACAAACATAACCATCTTCCTCTGAACTAGATACGACCCCACCTTTCCCCCTAATTCTTATTATCTATAACTTTACTCAGGTTTTTGATGCCTCACTCAGTCAAATGCTACATCGATTTCAAGGGCAAACACTCTTAGCTCATCTCTGACATTCAGCTCTTTTTTACCATGTTTTGGCCATGGTTGTAATGAGGTCTGGAGCTGAGTGGTGCTGGTGGGTCCCAACCTGAGTACCAGTGAGCAGGTTGTTGGTGAGTAAGTGCTGCTTAATTGCACTGTTTACGACCCTTCTATCACTTTGCTGATGACTGGGAGTAGACTGAAGGGCAGTAATTGGCCAGATTGGATTTGTCCTGCCTTTTGTGATCAGGATATACCTGGGCAATTTTCCACTTCGCCAGGTAGATCCTAATTATCTATCGTGTCAGGAGTTTACCATCAATATAAAAGTTAGGCTGATGTGAGAAACTACATGCAGGCATTCCACTTCTTGTTAGGTAGATGTGAATCTTCCATTCAGGATTTTGTTCCAGCAGAAAATATAGATTACAGACTACTTGGCTGCATTGACAAACAGCAGTAATGTCTCCTGTTAGTGGAATACTCGTTTAGACTTCTAGTTGATTTACAGTAGCAAAGGGAGAACAAAGGAAGGAGAAAGAACATCTGCAGGATGAGGCAATGTTCTTTCGGAAGATTTTACCAGGAATAAATCAACTATGTGGCATGGATAGAATAAGTACTTTTTGTGTCGTTTCTGCCTCAATAGAGAGATGCTCACAGATGTCACTCAACTAGCAGCAGCTGCAGACAGACCTAAAACAACAGCCATTGATCATCAGTATGTTCCCCTAGCTACAAAGATTGCAGGAGTGCTGAATTGCCACACCGTTGGCTTCTTTCAGTCATTGATGGAGGATTATGTAGACATTTCAGTCTTCTACATGACCATCACATCAGGGCTGTGCCAATCAAGACAGAAATATAATTATAAAATACAGGAACATCAGACAAAGTGGACAAGTGTCAGACCTTTATCACTTCCACTATATGCTCAGAATGCACTGGGAGCAAAGCAATCGGGGATAACAACAAATCCCAAATTTTAATGACACTGTATAATCTCAGTTGATCTAGACGTGCAGCAACATGACATTATCTCATCTTAAATGCACTCAGGCTGAGCATAATAAGTAGAAATAGTTAGCTCTGCAGCTATTGTTCTCACCATACTGCAGCTCTCTACCTCGCAGCTCTAGAATGTTGCTGTTCCCTGGTATCTACATTCTACATTTTCATTAAAAATATAACCTTTAAAAGCCTAAATAATTGCTCATATTAACAATTATGATAAGCAGAGAGGTATATGGAGTTGGCTCGCAGATCAGCCATGATCTCATTGAATGACAATGCAGACTCGAGGGGCTAAATGGCCTACTTCTGTTTTTATTGTCCTTGCTATGTTCCTCTGCACTCTCAAAATTATTAATATTTTATTGCAATTATCTCTTTATTAAATGTCAATCACTTGAAGTCTCCTGAATGCACTGCTTGTGAAAACATCAGAATCAAGAAATCTACCTGGATATTTAAGTCTCCATTTTAAGAAGCTATACTACAATAGCAATGCTGAATTATTAGCCCACTGGCTATTACTGGAACATGCTTAGCTGGTAGTGGCTGAGACAAATGAGTCACTATCAAATCAGTTAATGAGGACCATAAAACTGATCAAGGTTTTAATTTCAGTCATTTTCACCAACATTTCCAAAAACTTTCCCATTATTCCACTGAGTGGCCATTCTTGTTTATGGCTTGGGCGCAGTTTGCGGTGAAGATACTATTCACACTGTTAATGCCGATTGTTTGAGGAAAGTAATATGCATCATAATGATGCACAAATATAATGATGGAGATTATCACATCAGGGTAATCAAATTACTCAGCTTTGATTTATTCCATTAAACCTACATATATGCAATACTGTTGCTTTCCCTTGGTGATCACTTTAAGTTTATTTTACAGAATCTTTATTTTAAAATCTAAAAAAGTCATCCACAAAATGTCATTTCTGGAACTCAGGCACATTCTTGCTTTCCATCATTCCATTACTGAGGCACTTTGGGATTCCCAACTCGCCATGCCTAAAAATCTAAATAATGCACCCAGGATAACAAAACATAAAAGTCGCAAAATTGGGCTCTGTACCAATGCCGGTGCCGGCGCTATGGAAGATTCCAAGGCCAAAATGGCATGGGCCATGCTTCCAGCCACTTCCGGTGTGGACATCAGCGCGGGCATGCCTTGATGTGCCAGAGGAGTCAGGAGAGGACCTATTATGACCTCCACTTCCACACTGGACATGACCATTCTGGCTGATATTATGCTTGTTTCAGAAACTAGGACTGCGCACTCATAGCTGAACATGCTTTCAGCTGCATGAGGGACCCTGGACCCACCTCACCTCACTAGCACTATTTACACAGCCAAGCATCCAACTTGCAGGAGGTGAGGTGCTTTTGACTTACTTCTGCTGTGGTAAAGTTAGTCAAAATTCTGTGGCTTGTTTTTGAAGGTCTGTTGGTGAGCTTGTGCATCAGTCAAGGAGGCCAAAGGATTTGGTCGCCCAAGTCTGTTACAGTTATGGGGGCTGTGCCTGCAGTGCCTCTGAGTTTGCAACATGATCAACAAATGAAGCAGAGGCTACAGAGAGAGGAAGCTGTGCGAAGAGGGAAGAGAGGGAGGGCTGTCCACAGAAAGCCCCACCCACCTACCAAGATCACTTCCCATACCTCCATCTCACCAGGAGCAATTAACGTTTCACTAAGGAAGTGGTCATAGGACTGTGCCACTTCCTTCACCATGACTTGGAAAATTCCACCAGGGTGAGGACCACACTGCCAGTGACTGTAAAGGTCACAATGGCATTGAACTTCTTTGCGAACGAAACTTTCCAGGTGAGAGTGCGCGAAATATCCAAATGCTCCCAGTATGCCATCCATTGATGAATCCAGGAGGTCATGGAGGCCATCTAAGCAAGGAGAAGTGAATACGTTGTGTTGTCTCTCAGCAGGAAGATACAGGATGAGAGGACATGTGGCTTTACCAGAAATTGTGATTCCTGATGGTACGGGGAGCCATTGATTGCACACATGCAGCTCTGCAAGCCAGCATGTCAATAGGGTGTAGGAACTGAAAGGGCTACCATCCTATCAATGTGCAATTGGTGTGTGACTATGCACAGTACATCATCCTATTGAATGCCCGCTAGCCCGGCAGCAGCCACAATGCCTTCATTCTGAGGCAGTCTGCCATTCCCACTATCCTCTGGCCTCCACGAAGACTACAGGATAGCTTCTTGGAGGCAAGAGATTCCCCGCCATACCAGGCTTATTACCCTGCTGGGCCAGTCAACCATGAGGACAGTGGGTGCAAAATGAGAGCCATGGTACATAAAGTAACACCATGGAGGAGACCATCAGCGTGCTATAGCAATGTTTCCAATACCTGGACTACTCGGGAGGGGTGTCCCCCAGCACATGTGCGAGCTGGTTTCCAAGTCCGTGGTGGTCTGCTGCCTCCTCCATACCATCGCCATCATGAGGGCACAGCCATCTCTACCAAGCATCCAGAGGCCACCTGGGTAGGAGGAAGAGGAGAAGGAGGAAGAGGAGGAGGCAAGAAGGATGCATGCAGGACCCTTTCATTCCAGGCAGGCCGTCTGAGAGTACCTGCTCAGGTGCAGCTTCCCAAAGCACAACTTCCCTTTACCACCATTCCCCACCTTACCATCCATCTGGGACACCCCATCACAGTGTCCCCTTGGCCAAGGTCCTGTAACAGAAGCCAGCAATAATAACCATACCAGAACACCTTTATCCAAAAACACAACCACCAAGATAAACAGAGATGAACTATTCGCCCTTATGCATTCCCCTAGCACCTGTCCTGCATTGTGTCTTTTCCTGTACCAGTGCTTCTACACTTTGCTACCCCAATAGCTACAGCATGGCTGGTGGATGAATTTCCCTGGGGGAGACTACAGATGGCCTTGCAGGGTGACCTCGAGCAGCTCTGGGCCTTGAGAGCCGGGCTTTGGACTGCATCACCTCAGCATGGGCGGCAGCAGTCTGGGCTAACTGGCTGACAGGCAACAGCAAGGGCACTGGCGGAGTGACTGTGGTAGGAGCATGAATGCTGTCACCCTGAGAGTGGACAGCAGGTTTGAGCTCCACTGTGCCATCTCAGTAATCCTAGTAATCTGCTGGAGGACAGATTGCTGAACTGTTACAAAAGCCTGCAAGCCACTTTGAGTAATGAGATAAGCAGACGTGAATGCATCAGTCACCAAGCATGGATCTCATGACCCCCATCTAAGCATCCACAACGGCACTTAGACTTTGGGTGGCTGCTGACTGTGCTGCAATGAAAGCTGAGACATTGGCCATCAGACATTGCATTACAGCTGGGTCCGCAAGTGCTGCCATGGAGTTGGCCACCTCTTCCGCGCTGGATAGGATGGGTTCTAAGCCCTGCATGATGCCCTCAGCTATGTTGGAGCTGGACTCCGCAATGCTTCTTGAAAGTGATAGGAGGCTGTCTGGTAGGCCTATCAATGCACCAAACATTTCAGTGTGTACCTCATCAGTGTTCTCCTCTATGCCGCCCCATCGAAGTCCTCATCTGTGTCCCCTCTAGCAGAAACCATCTGTGACCTCGCCCTTAGGTGAGCCGTCACACATGGCATCCTTTTCCCTTGGCCTGGCTGCAGCCCACTCGTGCCTAGTGACTCACCACATACTGATATCAGCTCTATATTAGTCATGCAGTGCCAGTATCTGAGCTGGTCACTGCAAGTGTCAGATCAAGTGACAGTGCTTCTTCCCAGGGCTGCTATGGCTGGGAAAGCAGCAGTACTTGGGTATCAGAAAGAATAAAATTAGAAAGGAAGGGTTGGTGTGAGGTGGGGAAGGAGGTGGATGGGGTATAAAGCAAGTGGTCCATTTTCACACAATCTGCATATCATACCAGAAAGCAGGATGAGGGTGAGGTGAAAGTTGAGAAGGGGCATAAGGCAACCTCCATGACGAAGGCCTCCAGTACTGCACCTGTGAATCGTGGATCCCTCTTTCTGTCCTGAGGCTCCATTTCCCCTGTTTACATTTGCCGCACTGATAGCAGCAGACTTTTTTCATTCAGTGCAGCTGTCCTTTAGGAAGGATAGGCTGCCTTTAATAGCTGGAGGCTAACTACAACATGTGCTAGTCTCGCACACTGTTAGGCCTTCTGTTGAGCATGCCTCCAGATAGCAGAGTGGGTTGTGCTGAGCTCCACACTCACATCATGAAAATGATGAGGTAGCACAAAGGTTACATGCTGCCCACCTTAACAGGAATGGGCACAGGCAGATCAAAAATCGCAACACACGTGCTCAAAACACGGGTACTAACAAAGTTTTAGCCTAAAATCACAACAGTCAATTGTATAAATAGGAAGATGCCAAAGACTTTAACCTAATAGCACGGGAAAGGAAAGGAGAGCATAGGACGGACTAAACTGAGGGAGGATGTAAATGCCCAGGGAATAAAGCAAGTTATAGAATAGTAGTGTAAAGGATGGTTAAAAATAAGGTAAGAGGAATTACTATCAAAAATAACAGGCCTGATTTTAACTCTGTGTAAGTGAATGAGTTAAAATGGAGCCTAAACCGTCTGGACAGTAATCCACACAGTAGTGAACTGAACTTAAGAGTGCCATTCCCATTCATCACATGGATGGCTGCCCCACCATGATTACGTGGCGGGCAGTCATTTTGCATAGGGGAAGCATGGGTCCTTCCCAATCATATGTCAGGGGCAGGAGGCAAATTATTGATTATGGCCTCAGATGACTCTGGAGCAGGTGCAGGTGCCATATTTAAAGGTCTGCCAGCCCTGCATTCATTCCTGCCTGAGACTCATTTGCAGCTTTGTGCAGCCTAAAACTCTGCCTGACTAAAACCCCCAACTACAAAGGAGGACAGCACAGGATGGCCGAGGCAAGACACAGGGTGGCCCCACGATTCAGTGATTCCTCCCTGTTGATTCTCCTCCAGACTGGGAATGATGGGAGGTTCTCTTCCCCCATGATGGCAAGAAGAGGTCCTCCTGCCAGATGAAGCAAGTCTGGGTGGAAATCGCAGAGGAGGTCAGAAGCCATGGGATCACCCAACACAACTGGGTCCAGTGCAGGAAGAGAGTGAAAGACCTGCCTCATTCTGCCAAGGTGAGTGTTCCATACCACTCTCCTCTTTTGGGTTTGCATGTGGCTACATACTAGGGAGCGCAACATGGGGAGGGTAGCACTTCAACAGCGTTGGCTGAGTGACTAAGTTTCATCTCATTCTGACAGATGCATGGCTGCATCTCGGCTACAGGCCACCTTCCTTCATAGTTCACTCCCATTAACTCCCCTGACAGTGAGTGTCAGCATTAGATACATCTGATACCCCAGTAGGGGATAGGGGCTGACATGAGCAGAACTGTCATGTTGATCTATCTGCCATTCTATAGTATCTCCATCCTTCCTTTTGTAGGACAGGAGGGCCCATAATGGGAGGGAGATGGCCCAGACTGGCGAGGCTCCCTGATCTGCGTCCACTCAGTACCGCCGAGGAAACGGCCTTGGAGCTGGTGTGCACCCAGGGTGGCTGTGCAATATCGGACAGGAAGACTGAAGTCCCTGCACAAGAGAGTGAAGATTGGCTCCCGTTGACATGAGCATTAATGTTGGAGACCCACATCATGCATCAGGAGATCTGCACAGCCTAACACACATATGTTTGTGTTCTCTCATGCAGGTAGCTGGTCGCAGGGGTCCGGAGCCACGGGCGACAGTGTTCCCACCTCTGAGGTGGAGGACCACTCAGAGGATACACCATCCCATGACTCTCCTGCACCTTCCACCAGCGCAGATACTTTCACCTTGGTGGGTAACTGCTCGGCTATAGAACCAAGATCACAAGCTGGTGAGAGCAACACACACATGTCCGAGCAGGTGGCTGAGGGTGAGACAGCTGAGGACTCTGACAGTCGGAGGACTGTGGGTGGCCAGGCTCATGCTGAGCCCCAGGATGATGATGAGTCTCTGGTGTCAACAACACAGGGCAAGCTGGAGTTAGCAGAGTGGTAAGGCAGATGCCAGAGGTCATGCACAGACATGAGCGGACAATGGAGGAGTCCATCCATGCCATGACTTCTGCCATGTCTCAGGCCTATGAGAGAATGACTTCCTGCATTGAGAAACTGGGGACCTTCATGAAGATCCAGATCCCACAGATGCATGCAGACCTGCACATCATCACCTTGACCATGAGCTCAATGTAGCAATAGCAAGGCAAGAGAAGGAACCAGAGTGTGGAGGCTTCTCCAGCTCCTGGTCCTTCTCTGGTGAGCAGGGAGGCCCAAGAGAGCCTACAAAGGCAGGAGGAATGGCTGCCATCCACATCTGGCAGCTCCCCTCAGGCTGCTATCAAAGTAGAATTTTGTGCTGGAGGTGGGGGTCTCGATATTGGGGGAAGCTGATGCTGAGACCCTTCTGTTGGCCCTTGTATGGAAGGCCTACCAAATCTAATGCCAATTGGGCACTTAAATGGATAGAGGCAGGCCTTCCGTATGATTTAGAACCCCACCGCCAGAGGTCTCAGCCTTGCAGAGCTGCTGACCAATCAGAGGCTGGCAGCAGCAGTGCCACTGTGGAGGAGCAGTGCTGGAACCAGGCTCAAAGTAAGTCAGGATGGGAGGGGTCTCACGGGGTGGGAGTTGCAGAGGGAGTTTCCCGATACTGGGTCCCTTGTTCCGGCATTAAGTACCTTTGAACGAGGGACACCCCACCCCCCTGCAGCTAGGAAACAGCCCGTACAGTTTTTCATGCTGTGCTTCCCATGTGTCCAGGGCTGCCCGCTGCACAGGTAATTGCGGCTGCGGTGGGAAGGCCCTTAATTAGGGTTTAATTACCCAATTAAGGGCCTCAAATAGTGGTGGGGCAGGAAGACTGTTCACGGGTCTTACCACCCCGAACTAAATTTTGGTAGAAGTGGGATGGTGGCGGAAACTCCCCTCCCCTCCCCCCACCACAATCCCACCCAATCTTACGCTCTCCCTGCCTCCAAACTGCTGTGGGGAGAGCATAAAATGCCACCTCCAGTGTCTCCTCCACCTCCTCAGTGCCTCCATCAATGAGCCCAGCTCCATCAGCCTCAATGCCTGAGGAGAGTCCTGCACTAGTCCAGGACACCCCCAGGCAGCCAGGGCTTTCCAGGCCACAGGCAGCCAGAGGATGCCTGCCAAAGTCATCACAGGCCAAGGTTCAGCCTGATCTGCAGACTGCCTCCAGCCCAGCTGCTACAGCAGGTATCACTCTGCATAGGAGCACTTGCAAACATATTAAGAAGGCCATCTAACCTCAGTTTGGGTCTCACGTCCGCACCATATATTTTTTGTGTAATTGATTAAAATATCCTTTGTTCAAGTATTCTGTGATCATTCTCTGAAAGCCATGTGCCATTATGCCTTAATTGTGAGCTGCTGACTTCCCCTTCCGCCTAAGAGCAATGCCAATGTGACACTCTGGACCCCCTTGCAGAGCCTCCAGTGTCCCTGGCCCCCTTGCAGAGCCACAGTACCCCAGAACCCCTTGCAGAGCCACAGTAGCCCAGACCCCCTTGCAGAGACCCAGGACCCTGGAACCCCTTGCAGAGCGTCCAGGCTTCCAGGATCCTCTTGCAGAGCTGCCAGGACCCCAGACCCCCTTACAGAACATGCAGAAATGCAGTCCCACAATGGCCTCCAAACCCCCCTCTTCCCCAATACAGCAATGCTCACAGCTGCCTACCCATCACAGCAATGTGCCCTCTCGCCTCAGTGCTGGCAGGTTTTACTGGTTGTAAATCCGGAGGCACGTTAGGACCACCCACGGTTCATAGAATCACTCACTGATCATTAAATCACTTTTAATTTATATTTTACTGCAGGTAAATCAGCATTTCAGCAATTTAAAATAGGTTCCCCAGTTTCGTTGCAGCAGCAATGCCGCCATTGTTTTTTCCCGCCACTCACAAAATCTGTAACTGACGTCATGTCACCAGATTTCCGGGTGGATGGTTGTGTTGCGATTCTCCAGCACCCCATACCACCATTCCCATCTTTGACAGCCATGTTAAATTCAGCCCAGTGCCCATAATAAAACAGGGGGAACTGGAGGAAGTAATACATTGCAAGGAACCAGATACAGTAGTGATTACTGAGACGTGGCTACAGAAAAATCAGGCCTGGGAATGAAACATTGCAGGGTATAACAGATTTGTGATCTCTCAGGGAATCAAGACATATGAGAAGTGGACAGAAAAGTGAAGCTGACACAGAATATTAACTACGATTGTATTAAGTGTGCCTGCTCCCTTGTTCTTCTAGAGATAGGTGGTAGAGGTCGTGAGTTTGGAAGGTGCTGTCATAGAATCATAGGATAATTACAGCACAGAAGGAGACCATTCGGCCTGTCGTTTCTGTGCTGGCTCTGCAAGACCAATTCATCTACTCCCACTACCCCACCTTTTCCCCATAGTCCTGCAAATATTTTCTCTTCAGATAATTATCCAATTCCTCCTGCCTCCACCACACTTTCAGGCAGTGCATTCCAGATCCTAACTACTTGCTGTGTAAGATAGTTTTTCCTCATGCCAAAGGAGCCTTGATGAGTTGCTGCAATGCATCTTGTAGATCGTACACACTGTGGCCACTGTGCATTGGTGGTGAAGGGAATGAATGTTGAAGGTTGTGCATGGGGTGCCAGTCAAGGGGCTGCTTTGTCCTGGATGGTGTCAAGCTTCCTGAGTGTTGTTGGAGCTGCACTCATCCAGGCAAGTGGAGAGTATTCCATCACACTCCCAACTGCTGGCATCCATCGGGAATGTAATATAGTCATTCGTCTGGCAAAAAGGACATTTATGAACTGCAGACTGAGAGATGCAAGAAGTATCTGTGGTAGCATCATAGAAAGAGCCTGAGCAAAGAAGGTAAGGGTGGTCAGGTACACTGTGCTGATTCTGGGCCAGGAGTTTCTACCCTGTTATCTCCAAATAGGCCCAACTTCTTTGCCTTATGGGCAGGGTAGCCTTCCACTGCTTCTTAGCACCCTTCATACAACAAAAGCAAAGTTCCAAGAATGATACTCATTGTAATCTGTATGCTTATTGTGGGTGCAGAAGCAGAATAAATGTAGAAAAAAGCAATTTCTAAGGCAAACTCTCCTGTGGAAATCTAAAAATCGCAAATCAAACAGGTATCTATGATACCTATGATGTGAGTGCTTGCAGGTAAGTACACTATTAAATGCCACCTCAAATGCCCCTATGGAAACCCACCTCACTCAATTTAACTCAGCTGTTTCAGCAATATCAGGATTGCTATTCGCATCAGGCATCTACCAATATTATAGGACTCATTTGTATTCATGCTTCCATCAGCAACTCGAGCACCTTAAAGAACTATATGGCTGAGATGGAAATGGGTGAGAATCAAGCAGTATAGGGTTGAAAGGCACCCGATGTAATTTTAAACTCTGCCACTGCCCTGTTCCCACTGGGTGGGAGAAGTTAAACTCACTGCTGTAATTTTTATCACTGTGCTAGAGATAGATCTTTCTCCTTTTAATAGCTTACATTAAATGCATGCTTAAATCTGAAATAGAGGTGTTAACAATTACTGCTTTAGGAATTGATCAAATGAAGAGGAGTAGGCCATTCAGCCTCTGGAACCTGCTTTGCAAATCAATCAGATTATGCTGATCTGTACCTCAACTCTATTTTCCTGCTTTTGATCCACATCACTTACCTAACAAAATTTAATCAATCTCAGTCTTGAAGATCTCAATTGACTCAGCATCCTGATTCCTTTGGGAGAGATAAAGACTTGCATTGGAGCCTGGAGGTGAGATCTGTGCAGGGTTAGGTGCAGCCTATTATGACATCGGCAAACCCAGAATAACAGGTTTCCTGAATGGACTAGCTCTAATTTGAAGGTTTTGTCTCCTTGGTCTGGATTTCCCCACCAGAGGAAGCAGTTGTTCTGAATCTACCTTATGGAATTTCTTTATCATTTTAAATGCATCAATTAGATTACCCCGCAACCTACTAAATTCAAGGGAATGCAAGCTATGTTTCAGAGAATTGTTACAGCGCAGAAGGAGGCCATTCGACCCATCGTGTCTGCACAGCTCTCTGAAAGAGCAATTCACTTAGTCCCATTCCCCCGCCTTCTCCCCGTAACCCTGCCCATTCTTCCTTTTCATATAACAGTCTAATTCCCGTTTGAATGCCTCAATTGAACCTGCCTCCACCATTCTCACAGGCAGTGCATTCCAGACCTTAACTACTTGCTGCGTGAAAATGTTTTTCCTCATGTCACTTTTGCTTCTCTTACACATTACTTTAAATCTGTGCCCTCTCACTCTCGATCTCAATCCTTTCACAGTTTCTCCCTATCTACTCTGTCCAGACCCCTTATGATTTTGAATACCTCTATCAAATCATCTCTCGGCCTTCTCTTCTCCAACAAAAATAGCCCTAACTGTTCCAATTCTGCAACCTGTCCAAAAAATTCAATCCTTTTTAGCCCTGCTATCATTCTCATAGGATTGTAGAAACTTACAGCATGGTAGGAGGCCCATCATGTCCGTGCCAGCTGACAAGTAGCCATCCAGCCTAATGCCACTTACCACCTTTTGGTCCGTAGCCTTGTAGGCTACGGCCCTTCAATTGCATTTCCAAGTACATTTTAGATGTTCTGATGGTTTCTGCCTCTACCACCTTTCAGGCAGTGAGTTTTAGAACTCCACCATCCTCTGGGTGAAAAAATGTCCCCTCAAATTCCCTCTAAGCCTCCTACCTCTTATCTATACCCTAATCTCACCAAAACTGAGTACCAGTTGGAGAATGAGATGCAGTTATGGATCCCTGCCCTGCCTGCCTGGTCCTACTTGGTCTTCTGGCAGTCACCAAGCTCTACCCGAGAGGCTAATTACACCTTCTACGGGCATGGAAACAGTGCTGAAGATCGCAGTGAACAATTGGCTGATAAAGTCAATTAAGCCGCCAGTAGCAACCTCGGAGCGCCTCATCTCCTTGTGGCTATCATTTGATAGAGGCACAGTCAAAATTATTTGTGTGTACGCAAAAACTCTGAAGACCAGCATCTCAGATAAAGAACAATTCTGTATGGTGACATTCTGAGGAACATCCCAAATGGTGAGAGGCTATTCACCTGGGTCACTTCAATGGACATGTTGGGCAGACAGTGATTCATGGCCAACATGCCTCAGTTGTCATGGGGTGGGCAAGATCAACGATAATGGATAATGCCTTCTTGAGCTTTGTGCCCTGAATGAACTCAGAAGCCCAGTGCGGTTTCCGTGCCAGCAGATCTACTGTGGACATGATCTTCTTCACACATCAGCTATAAGAGAAGTGTAGGGAACAGAGTATACCCCTTTACCTTACTTTTATAGATCTCACTAAGGTACTCAACACTGTCAGGAAAGCAGGGTTCTACAAGATTTTGGGAAAAATTGGCTTTCCACCGAAGGTCCTCAGTCTCATCCGCTCCTTCCATGACAACATGCACTGCACTGTACAGTTTGATGGCTCCACTTCCAACAGTTTTAGTGTGAAGAATGGAGTGAAACAGGGTTGTGTTCTAGCCCCCACTCTGTTTGGCATCTTTTTCTCCATGCTCCTGACCTTCACCTTCCCTGCAAAAATGGAAGGAGTCTACTTGTACACGAGGTCAGACATCAAGCTCTACAATATCAAAGCAGAAAGTGAAGACAAAAACACATTACATCCTATTCAGAGAACTGTTCTACACTTATGATGCTGCGCTAGTCGCTCACATGGAAACTCAACTACAAAGACATACAGACTGTCTCTCTCATGCCTGTAACTTGTTCTCCTTGATGATAAGTGGCAAGAAAACAATGGTCATGGGACAAGGTGTTGCATCTTCACCCCTGATCACACTAAATGACACCCCACTGGAAGCAGTTAGAAAATTCTGCTACCTTGGGTCCACGGTGACAGACAATCTGTCCCTTGAAGCAGAGTTCAATACACGCATAGGGAAAGCAGCTACCACCTTTGGCTGACTTGCAAAATGCACATGAGATAAAATCAAGGTGACCCTCAGGACCAATCAGATGGTTTATAAGGCTTGTGTTCTCAGCACCTTGCTGTATGGTTGTGAAACATGGACAATTTACAGATACCAGGAAAAGAAGCCCAATAATTTCCATCTTTGCTGTCTGCATTGTGGGTACATCCTGGCAGTACAAAATCACAAATGTGACAGTCCTCTCAAAGGCAGAGCTCCTAAGTGTGTTGGCACTAATCAAACAGAGGCAACTTTGGTGGATTGGACACATTTGCAGAATGGAAGATGGTCGCATACCCAAGGACCTTCTGTATGTGAGGTAGCCGGGGCAGACAACCAATGGGGCACCCATAGGTCTGCTTCAAGGATGCTTGCAAGCATCACATGATGGCCCCAAATGTCAACCATCACATCTGGGACTCACTAGCTGGCAAAAAAAGGAAAAGGTGACACATCCTGTGGACTGGCATCCACTACCATGATGACCAGTGGCTACAGCAGCCACAACAACTTATGTCAGCACTTGTGACAAAACCAGCCTCTCAAGGATTGGCCTTCACATCCATCAGTAAACGTTCACCAAGAGAAGACACCCCACCTAAATGGATTGTTTGCTATGTGTTCATCATCTTTTATAGATGGAAAGGTACCATCAACTGTGTTAAAAACCACTGGAAGATTTTCACTGGAATTACTTTTGCGTTTCCCACATGCTATCAGACCCACAACACCCACCCCCACCACCCCTGCTCTCAGCACATCCCAAATCAGAGCCAAAGTCTTCAAAGTTAGTGCCCACAGCAGCTTCTTATATTTTCATCTCCTCTTAGTAGCATTGTGGAGTTTAAAATCTTTAACTGTAGCCACTCCTCCAGTCTTTGGGAAACAATAATAATGTTTATGCATTGAGCTATTCAAACTTAATTGTTTTAATTAGTAGTTAAGTATCTGATAGTCTGTGGCAGTTTGTTTCCTTTTCTCACAAGACTAATGTTTACAGTGCAGTGGAGCTGATCGGTGATGTCTCCTTTTCTTCACCTGTGTTATTCTCATTGTTTTCCTTCGAGATTTCCATGACTGTTATCCTCATTGCTCTTCCCTCTTTGTAGTGCATATGCTTATTGTACATGATTGGGACCAAGGGTTTAAATCTTAGCTGAGGGTTCTAAGGTTCTATTTCTTTGCTACTGCTTGGTACTATTTTTTAAGAAGATAATTTAGATGTGATCATATATGGATATTGTTACCTACTGGACAGCTGCTGACTCGGGGCACGTCAAGGTGAATGGGGCAGGGGGCGGGAGGGAAGGGCGGGAGGGAAGCCCCTGTGGAGAACTGAACGTGAGGCCCTGGCCATTCTCATTAATCATTTGGCACAGCTCTCTCCTGCTCTGTATTGGTGGCAGTGATGTCAGGGTGGGAATCCAAGGATCTCAGGGAACCAAGGAAATAGTTCACAGAAGGAAGTTAGAGCTGGGAGATTGTTTTGAAGGAGATGCTGGAGCTGGATGGGAGAGGCAAAGCCAGAACTGGAGAGGCCCAAGGACTTATTGCAGGGTCTGGGGAATACACCTGCTCCTCCTGGCCCACAAAGAAGCTTTGGAAAAGATAAATTAAGAAATTTACCTTGTCCTCTTCTCGCTGCTCAGCTGACTGCAGTGTATGCTAGATTTGTCCCTAGGCAGACTGCCATGTTTCTGAGTTAGAATGACATTGCAGCACTGATGACATCATTGGGGCACAATATTTGAATGTAAAGTAGGCACCTGGCTGCCTGGGGCACTCCTGTGCCTATTTTCAGGTACGTTGCTCTGGCAGGGAGTGTGAATGCATTGGGAAATTTCAGGCTAAGCACTTGAGGAAAGTTGCACACAAGTCAGGGTAAAATCTTTTGGCCAGAAAGAAACAAAGACTAGCATTTATGTATCACCTTACATTGGGCTGAATTTTAATAGCGCGCTGCCAATCATGGGTGAGCGCTTTAAAAATGGCAGTCCACGCCGCAGAGCCGCCGCACAATTTAGCGCAGTGGCTCATTATAATATATGTGACGCGCCAGCTCCCCAAATGACGTGGAGGGGGCAGGATTTCCGGCGCCAGTATCGGCATCAGGTCAGGTGCGCATCAGGTGCTGGGGCCCTATTTGAAGGGCAGCCAGTACAGCTTTAACGATTCAAAGCCATTACAAGAAAGCTGCTAATTTTATTCACAACCCCAAGGGCACTTACTCAGCGATGGCAACAAGAGGTCCCCAAGGTCGACTGGCTGGAGGTGGCAGAGGAGGTCAGTAGATGTGTGGCAATCCGATGTGACTGGGTTCAGTGTCGCAAGAGGATGAACGATCTTCTCCGCTCCGCAAAAGTAAGTGGCATTTTATATCAGGGCTCCACTGAACCTGGGTGTGACTGCACATGTGTGCCACTGCCATACCAAAGACATGGAGGTTGGGCAGGGAACAATGACATGGCATAAATGGACGAATGTATGAAAAGACTGACTCTTGTCTGCTGCTCAGAACATAGCACCTACGTGAGTGGCTCACTCAGTAATGCACACTGAGCATTCCCCACATTTGTGCCCAGCCCCCTCTTGTAACATGTGTCGTGTTGTTGATCTTCCATGTTTGATATCTGCCTCCTTGCTTCTCCTGGCTAAGAGGACCTACAATGTTCAGGAAGTGAGCCACACCAGTGGAGGTGTGCCAGATATCAGAAGGCTCACTGAGGCTGAGGAAGAGGCCCTGGAAATCTCTTTGATCCATGTAGACCACTCATTCAATAACGTAGAGCTCAGGGCCCTGGGTGAACATACAGCCATTTGATATACACAATGATGACTGTGAAATTGTTGTTTGAGACAATGTTGTCAAAATTGACACATGCGCAACCTCAAGACTGACAGTGTGCTCTTCTCATTGTATTTTCCAGGTCAACGCTCTGAATCGATCTCGGCGGCCGACGACACCTCCCCCACCTTGGAGGAAAAGATACCCTCCAAGAAAGCAGTGTTCTATGACACTAACGCACCTTCGACCAGTGCAGATACTGTCACCTCAGTGGGAATCCGCTTGGCCTTAGAGTCTGGATCACAAGTTGGTGAGAGCACTGCACACACGCCCAAGCAGCTGACTGAGGCTGAGACAGCCAAGGCCCCTGACAGTCGGAGGCCTGTGAGTGGCCAGGCCCATACTGAGCCCCAGGCCACTAATGATCCTCTGCTGTCAGCAACACAGGGCCTGCTGGAGCTGCAGCAGTCCTGGCAACATCAGGCAGAGATGCCACAGGCCATGTGCAGCCTTGTGCGGATGATGGGGGAGTCCATCCAGGCAATAACAATTGGCATGTCCCAGGTATATGAGCGTATGGCCTCATACATGGAGAGGATGGAGGTCCTCCTGGAGAGCCGGATGACCTGCAATCCCTTGCCGAGGCCATCAGATACTCAAATCAGTGGCAAATCAGAGACTGTCCCTGCCCCTGGCCCTTCACAGGAGAGCAGAGGGGTTCACATGAGCCCTGAGATGGAGGAGGTGAGTTTGCGCGTCATATCTGGGGTCCTCCCTCAAGGTGATTCCAATGTGGATGTCAGCCCCTCCGCCCCTCTACCAGTGAGTCAAGCTCCAGCAGCCACGACGTCTGATGAGAGGTCTGTGCTGATGCAGGATTCCCCCAGCCAGCCGGGAATCTTCCAGGCCTCATACGCACAGAGGACAACCGCTGAAGCCATCCACAGCAAAAGGGCAATTAGATCAGCAGCCTCCCTCCAGTCAGGAAACTAGCGCAGAGGTGGCACCACGAAGGAGCACTCGTAAGTGTTTAAAGAAACCATGACACAAGTGAGTCTGCATGGATGACACAGCACTGTAAAAAGTAAACTGACTAAATGTTCTTCACTAACGTGTGTCGTTTTTACTATGTGAATGACGTGTGCTCGCATGTATCGATCGTGTCTCCTCCCATTACATCATTGGCCTTTCAGAACTGCCAATGTATGGAATAACATCAATGCCATGCCAGTATTACTCATGTGCATCTCCACGGATACAGTAACATGGACACATGCTGTTGCCAGTAATGGTGGAGACAAAGATGTTGCAGATGTGGACTGCTGCACTGTAGGTGAGTGAGGGTGCTGTGTGGCTTACAGAGCATATGGTGGCTTTTGTGGTGTGGATAACCTTTGATCAATAATGCATTGCCATGCATCCCAAGCTCGCTGCTCACCCTGCATGCGGTGCCTGGATACTCTCTGTCTTCCCATGCGGCTTTCCTGCTGTTAGTCCTCTGCGTCCCCAAGTCTGAAGAGTCCTGCTCATGTTTCTCCTCATCCTGCAAGGCCTCCCCCCTATTGAATGTGCAGTTGTGCAGATAGCGGACAGCAACAATACGAGATACCCTTTCTGACTCGTACAGCAGGGCACCACCCGATCTATCCAGGCAGCAGAATCGCATTTTCAGCATGCCAATCACCTGCTCAATGGTGGCTCTTGAAGCTCCGTGACTGCTGTTGTATCTGTTTTGTGCATCAGTGGGGCGTCTCACTGGTGTTAGGAGCCATGTCTGCAAGGGGTAGCCCTGTCTCCAAGGAGCCACCCCTCCAACTGAGCCGCTTCAGTGAACAGCAAAGACCGCTTGGGACTGGCGCAGGATGAAGGCGTCATGGCAGCTGCCTGAAAAGCGGACATAAATCTGCACAAAGCACTTACACTGATCACATACTAGCTGCATACTAGGGAGTGGAAACCCTACCCCTTTATGTATGTAGCTGGTGGCCCGGCACGAGCCTTGATGGCCACATGGGTGCAATCTTTGACCTGTTGCACCTGTGGTCATCCTGCAATGGAGACAAAACCGATGGCCCTCTGGACCTGACTCTCAGGGTCTGTCCTGAAGCAGACATAGTCACCGGCACTCCGGTACAGGGCATCGGTGACCTTCCTTGATGCAGCGGTGCCCTGCTGACTGTGTGACCCCACAAAGGTCTCCGGTGGGTCCCTGAAATGATGCAGAGGTGTAGAAGTTAAGAGCCGCTGTCACTTTAAGGGCCACAGGCAAAGGATATCCACGGAAGCCCATTGGCTGCAGGTCATCGTTGAGCAGGGCACAGAGATATGTCACTGCCTCTCTGGCCATCCGCAGTCGCCTCTGACACTGGCGTTCAGACATCTGCAGGTATGTCATGCGGGAGCTGTAGATGTGTGGTGCAGATTTTTACATTTCAGGTATATTGCCTTTTGCAAGTTATTATTGAATCTGCTTCCACAGCCCTTTCAGGCAGTACATTGCAGATCATAACAATTCACGGCATAAAAACATTTCTCCTTATCTCCCCTCAAGATCTTTTGTCAATTATATCAAATCTGTGCCCTCTGGTTACCAACCCTCTTGTCAGTAGAAATAGTTTCCCGTTAGAATTTCTTCATAATTTTGAACACCTTTATTAATTCACCCCTTAACCTTATCTGCTATAAGAATGATGCTATTTTAGAGATTTTAATCATAACATATAAAAAACTATTCTAAGGTCATAAGGCAATTTTTCAGGCTGTTCAGGATAGACAATTCTTACGGGTGTATAATGGCCCCTATATGATGCACACTGTGCACAGTTGTGGACTTGGGCAGGATGCATTAATCTTGCTTGTGCAGCTGAACAAACGATTTAATAAATGATCCTGCAGAGTATGGCACGGCAATAATGCAAATAAGGAGATAATATCGGTTCCAATATGAATCTGCATTGTGAGCTGGATCTTGGCCCCCAGCATATTTGAAATGTGAAATTCTATATCCTGTATATCAATGCATTGTAGGAAGAAATGTCTTTCAGCCAATATGGAGATTAAAATAACTTTTTTTTTGTCTGATTTATGTGACAAGTAGCAGAAAGAATGGTGAGATATATATATATAAATTGTTTCTGTAGTGGTGCAAAACCCATTTTAAAATTTGGTGTAAAAATGGAAAATGATGGAAACATTCTGTTGTGGGATGACCTTAAGAGGACCATCTTCAGCTGTAAGTGAAGGTCACTGGAGGAAGTGATGTCATGTCACACATGGCCAGGAGTTGTGGGTGTAGCCCGACAGAGTAAGATGTGTGTTGGTGAGGCTCCTGTCCTAGCTGTGTGTGTACATATATATATATATATATATATATATACACACATTCCAGTTAGATTATAACAAAAACCCATATTTTTTTTGGATATTACTTGTAATCCTGTGAATCATACAATAGTTCATATAGCAAAGGAATAAATAATATTGCATATTCAGCACGTCAAGAAACATCTGGAAAACAGAGTCAATGGGAGAGAAATGGATGATGTCCAAAAACAGCAGTAGGGGCTGTGATGTGCAATCAACCCACACATGCCCGTTCCTATGCAGGCAGCACACAAACTTCATGCTGCCTGCTAATTTAAATGACAGTAGTGTGCAGCCCAGTGCTAAACGTGCTGCTGAGTGGCTGCACGCCTCAGCAGGGGGCCCAGGTTCGTGCAAGGTGAGCACCACTTAAAGATAGCCTGCATCTCTTAAATGTGAAGTGCATTCTGGCTGCAGCAGGTGTAGGAACTGGATACAGAAGTCTCTGAGCAGGAAGAATAGTGCGTTTTGGTGCAACAGGGCAGAGATCTCGGACAAAGCACTGGAAACCTTGGTGCAGGAGGTGTTCAGGAGGAGAGAGTTTCTCCATCCACATGGGGCCAGGAGATCCTTCAGACAGACACTGAGAAGGCAAAGGGAGCAGTTAACCATCACCATCAATACCAGCAGCCAATCCCTGAGAACCTGGATGCAGCACAGGAAGAAGTTTAATGACCTCATATGAGTGGTCAAGATCAGTGAATGCATCCTCAAATATCATATCAACAACACCAACTTGCATTTATATAGTACCTTTAATGTAATGAAATGTCCTGGTTGCTTCACAGAGGCATTATAAAAAAAAATATGACACTGAGCCACATGAGGAGGTATTAGTCTCCATCAAGCATGATTCAAACCTACCAGTCATAGCTTCACCTCACCATCATACACTTTTTTTCATTCTCTCATGGGACGTAGGCATCACTGACTAAGCCAGCATTTATTGCCCATCCCTAATTGCCCTTGAGAAGGTGGTGATGAGCTGCCTTCTTGAACTGCTGCAGTCCATATGGGGTGGGTACACCACAGTACTGTTAGAAAGGGAGTTCCAGGATTATGACCCACCGACAGTGAAGGAACGGCGATATAGTTCCAAGTCAGAATGGTGTGTGACTTGGAGGGGAACTTGCAGGTGGTGGTGTTCCCATGCATCTGCTGCCCTTGTCCTTCTAGGTGGTAGAGGTCACAGGTTTGAAAGATGCTGTTGAAGGAGCCTTGGCAAGTTGCTGCAGTGCATCTTGTAGATGGTACACACACTTATCACTGTTGCAAGATTCTGATAAGATGCCAACAACTCTCAGTTTGCAAATCACGCCTGCTATTCAACTATGACAGGCACACTGCCCAAACACATTGCATCACACTCACCTCTTTCTTGCAGGACAAGGTGTCACAATCGCAGGCAGCAACACCTAACCAGCGGGGACAGGCATGGCTGCATGTCCTCAACCCCATGGAGGAGACTGTGCTGGCAATCATTGGCTGTGGCAATCATGCCCCCTCATTTTACAATCTTTTCAGATTTACAAGCCACAGATGATGTAAGCATGCACCTCTTGCTTTCCCCCCATCTTCTCCCCGCAATCCTACCCTTGTACCTTTCTCCTTTCAGATACTCAGGGACCGCCACCTGGCCAGACACTGGTGTGGGAGCATGAAGTCCAGGAGATGCGGGTCACTGACGATGATGAAACACCATTGCTCGATCTCACCTTCACAGTCACCAGCTCAGAAAAAGCATACTTTAGAGGGTAGCATAGAGGCAGGATCTGCACATGGGGAGTCACCTGGCATGAGTACCTGCAGCCAGGGCAGGGGGAAAGGACCACACAGGTGCCAACTTGGATGAATTTGCACACACGTTCTGCTGCAAGGGACTCAGATGAAGAATTGGATTGGGCTGCATACAGAAAAGGCTGATGAACATGCACACAGAAATGCTTGGTGTATTGGCAGGCCTGCCAGAAATCCTGCAGTCACTGTCAGGGAGCATGGAGGAGTCTGGTACTAACGTGGCACAGGGGTATGTGCAGACCTTGGAGCCCATCTTTTCGATCATGGAAGTATGGCTAACTCCAGGAGAACACTGTGGACCTGGCCATGATGCAGGGTCTGGGCCGATGCTCAGCTTACACTGCAGCACAGGCTGAAGTCACCCAACTTCGGAGTGCTGCAGTGTAAGTTCAGACGGAGGTCATGCAATCTCAGTTTGCTGCTATGCTGGTTCATGGCTGCAGATACCAGTGTTCAGAGAGGCTTTCAGGGTCTCAGAGCAGTCCAGCAATTTGTCCTCCAGCAAATTACTAGGATTGCTGAGGCGCTGCCCCTGGGGAGTAGCAAGAACCTGCTGTCCTCTCACAGGATGACAGCATTCATCCTGCCACCTCTGTCGCTCCACCAGTGCTCTTGCTGTTGCCTCTCAGCCAGCCAGCCGAAGCTGCTGCCACCCCTATGATCCAAAGCCAGGCCTGAAAGGCCATCTGCAGTCTCCCCCACTGAAAGTCAGCAGCCTTCCACCAGCCATGCTACAATCACTGGGGTAGCACTGCACAGGAGCACTAGGACAAGCAAAGGCACCTGCAAGACAAGCACTAAGGGAATGCACAAGGGTGACTAGTTGACTTTTGTACAGAATATTGGATGGTTTGATCGATAGAGTTGGTTTGGCATGGTTATTTCGCGGTGACATCTATTTCAATCCAAAAGGACACTGTGATAGTCAATGGAAGGGGGAAGGGAAGGTGTGGGACTTTTGTACAATGGGGATTTGGGGCTGTATTAACTGGTACTGTAGTTGGATGAAGCGATCACGGACAAGCTGGCCAGAAAGGGGATGTGTTGGTCGCCTCCTCCCTTCCACCGCTCCTCCTCTTCTTCCTCCTCCTGTTCTTCCTCCTCCTTCTCCTCCTCCCTCTCCTCCTCCTTACCTGCTCACTGTATCTCTGGTGGCAAGGACAGTGCCCTCATGATGGCAATGTTATGCAAGATGCAGCAGACCATGACACATCGTGACACGTGCTCCAGCGAGTACCGCATGGCTCCTCCAGAGCAGAATCATTTCTTGAGCACCCCAGTGGTCTTTTTGATGATGTTTGGTGTGACAGCATGGCCCTCATCATATGCAATGCTGGCCACATGTACTTGAGTCACGCACTGGAGTCATGAGCCAGGTAGTCAGTGGATAGTCCTTGTCGCCTACCAGCTACCCTTTGGTGTAATGTCGTGGCTCAAATACTGATAAAACAGTGGACTGGTGCAGAATGAAGACATCATGACTGCTGCCAGGATACTGGGTTCACCGGCATGATGACCCGAGCATGGTTTCACACCAACTGCTCATTCAGGAAATTGAACCTTTTGCAATTGAGGTACATCTCAATGTTTAGATGTGGCACTCGCAAAACCACGTGTGTGCAGTCGATAGCCTTCTGCACCATGGGGAAGCCTGCTATCCTGGCAATGCCACATGCTTGCTCCACCTGTTTCTGGTCAGAGAGAACACAATGTACTCTCCTTTCCTGGCATAAAGAACATTAGTCACCTCCCTTATGCAGCAGTGGACAGCCAACTGGGAGATGCTAGATATGTCGTGGTCCAGCCCGGAAGGATCCCAAAGCGAAGAAATTCATGGCCAAAATCACCTTCACAGTCACCGGCAGCATTGTCCTTATGCTGCTCTGAGACTGCAGGTCTGCCTGCAAGAAGTGGCAGATTTCCATGAGCACCTCTTTGTAAAATGGAGATGACACACACACTGTTCATGGCTTAGGTTGAAGTAAGAGAAAAGCTTCCTGAAGACCCTGGGTGGATAATGCCTCCTGCTGAGAGCCCTTCTCTCCCTCCTCCCTCTCTCTCTCTGAGCACCTTGTCCTCTTTGTGCTGATTCTGCTCATTCTCCCTGTCATGCTGCAGGCCATGGAGAATGGAACTACAGTACCCCTGACTGGGAGCAAGTGATGTGACCAGAAATTTTGAAATCGGAACCAATGCCTTCTCCACATGCAGCACCACTCCCTGTTAATTTCACCAATTTTAAACAGCAGTAGAAAACTCACAGAGCCAGTAGAAATCAATCAACAACTAACCTGAAATTTGTTAATGATCTCTCTAAATAGTGCAGATGGGAGGTCCTTCCTGTTGCTGACTGCATGCTGAGCTATGTGTGTTTAAGAGAGGGCATTAGTTAAAGCAGTGAGGTTGAAAATGGCAACCGTGGCAGCAAATCAGCATTGCACACTGACTGACACCACAACCTGCCTATTTTGCATACTTCCATCACATGCTCATAACGCCCATACTGGTGCCCTCACCAAAATTGCATCTAGTGCGGGACACACTGGAAGTGTGTGCGTGCAGCACAGATACCATATTGGGACCAAAATGCCTCCATGTGACAGAGTCACATTTTGGGGCCAAAATTTCAGGTTGATGACGTCTCATCAGAACTTCTATGGAATAAGTCGGAGCTGAAGACAGTTGCTGTGAAATGTAGTTTGGTGAATTGCTGTAGCTAATAATGGAATAAATCTACGCATATACATAAGGAGAAGGCAGATTGAGAGTACCACTAACTGGATAAGACACAAACATGGGCCTCTGCTAATCTGCAAGGAAATGAGAGAGAGACTTTAAAAATAGAACATTAATGAAATATTGAAACAGGACGTCCACAATATGTGAATAACCTCTGAGGATATAATCAACAGACTCTGCCATCACCATCCTTGGGTATGTCCTGTCCCACCGGCAGGACAGACCCAGCAGAGTTGGTGGCACAGTGGTATACAGTCGGGAGGGAGTTGCCCTGGGAGTCCTCAACATCGACTCTGGACCCCATGAAATCTTATGGCATCAGATCAAACATGGGCAAGGAAGCCTCCTACTGATTACTACCTACCGCCCTCCCTCAACTGATGAATCACTACTCCTCCATGTTGAACACCACTTGGAGGAAGCACTGAGGGTGGCAAGGGTGCAGAATATACTCTGGGTGGGGGACTTCAATGACCATCACCAAGAGTGGCTCGAGAGCACCACGACTGACCGAGCTGGCCGAGTCCTAAAGGACATAACTGCGAGACTGTATAGGCAGCAGGTGGTGAGGGAACCAACAAGAGAGAAAAACATACTTGACCTCGTCCTCACCAATCTGCCTGCCTCAGATCCATCTGTCCACGACAGTATTGGTAGGAATGACCACCACACAATCCTTGTAGAGACAAGGTCCTGCCTTCACATTGAGGATACCCTCCATCGTGTTGTGTGGAACAACCACCGTGCTAAATGGGGTAGATTTTGAACAGATCTAGCAATGCAAAACTGGGCATCCATGAGGCGCTGTGGGCCATCAGCAGCAGCAGAATTGTACTCAAACACAATCTGTAACCCCATGGCCTGGCATATCCCCCACTCTACCATTACCATCAAGCCAGGAGACCAACCCTGGTTCAATGAAGAGTGCAGGAGGGCAGGCTAGGCGCAGCACCAGGCATACCTCAAAATAAGGTGTCAACCTGGTGAAGCTACAACACAGGACTATCTGCATGCCAAACTGCGTAAGCAGCATGCAATAGACAGAGCTAAGCGATCCGATAACCAAAGGATCAGATCTAAGTTCTGCAGTCCTGCCACATCCAGCCGTGAATGGTGGTGGACAATTAAACAACTAACTGGAGGAGGTGTCTCCACAAATATCCCCATCCTCAATGATGGGGGAGCCCAGCATATCAGTGCGAAAGATAAGGTTGAAGCATTTGCAATAATCTTCAGCCAGAAGTGCCAAGTTGATGATCCATCCAGGTCTCCTTCTGAATTCCCCAGCATCACAGATGCCAGACTTCAGCCAATCTGATTCACTCCGCGTGATATCAAGAAATGAATGAAGGCACTGGATACCGTAAAGGCTAAAGGCCCTGACACTATTCCGGCAATTAGTACTGAAGGCCTGTAGTCCAGAACTTGCTGCGCCCCAAGCCAAACTGTTCCAGTACAGCTACAACACTGGCATCTTCCTGGCAATGTGGAAAATTGCCCAGGTATGTCCTGTACACAAAAAGGAGGACAACTCCAACCCGGCCAATTACCGCCCCATCAGTCTACTCTCATTCGTCAGTAAAGTAATGGAAGTGTCATCGACAGTGCGATCAAGCAGCATTTGCTTAGCAATAACCTGCTCAGTTTGGGTTCCGCCAGGGCCACTTAGCTCCAGACCTCATTACAGCCTTGGTTCAAACATGGACAAAGCAGCTGAACTCAAGAGGTGAGGTGCGAGTGACTGCCCTTGACATCAAGGCAGCATTTGACCAAGTATGGCATCAAGGAACCCGAGCAAAACTGAAGTCAATGGGAATGAGGGGGAAAACACTCTGCTGGTTGATGTCATACCAAGCACAAGGTTGTGGTTGTTGGAGGTCAATCATCTGAGCTCCAGGACATCACTGCAGGAGTTCCTCAGGGTAGTGTCCTAGGCCCAACCATCTTCAGCTGCTTCATCAATGACCTTCCTTCAATCACAAGGTCAGAAGTGGGGATATTTGCTGATGATTGTACAATGTTCAGCACCATTCGCCACTCCTCTGATGCTGAAGCAGTCTGTGTAGAAATGCAACAGGACCTGGACAATACCCAGGCTTGGGCTGATAAGTGGCAAGTAACATTCGTGCCACAGAAGTGCCAGGCATTGACAATCTCCAACAAGAGAGAATATAACCATCTGCCCTTGACATTCAACAGCATTATGATCACGATCAACATCCTAGGGGTTACCATTGACCAGAAACTGTACTGGAGTAACCATATAAATACTGTGGCTACAAGAGCAGGTCAGAGGCTAGGAATCCTGAGGCGAGTAACTCACCTCCTGACTCCCCAAAGCCTGTCCACCATTTACAAGGCACAAGTCAGGAGTGTGATGGAATACTCTCCCCTTGCCTGGATTGGTGCAGCTCCAACAACACACAAGAAGCTCGACGCCATCCAGGTCAAAGCAGCCCGCTTGATTGGCAACCCATCCACAAAAAGCATTCATTCCATCCACCACCGACGCACAGTTGCAGCAGTGTGTACCAGCTCCAAGATGCACTGCAGCAACATACCAAGGCACCTAAGGCAGCACCTTCCATACCTGCGACCTCTACCAACTAGAAGGACAAGGGCAGCAGATGCATGGGAACACCATCATCTGCAAGTTCGCCTCCAAGTCACACACCATCCTGACTTGGAAATATATCGCCGTTCCTTCACTGTCTCTGGGTCAAAATCCTGGAACTCCCTTCCTAACAGCACTGTGGGTGTACCTACCTCACATGGACTGCAGCAGTTCAAGAAGGCAGCTCACCATCACCTTCTCTCGGGCAATTAGGGATGGGCAATAAATGCTGGCCTAGCCAGCGACGCCCACATCCCATGAATGCATTTTAAAAAAGTGTCACCAAACCAGCAAATCTGGGGGACAGAAGGAGGAAGCAAGTGCTTCCTCATGATTCTCCAGTCATTATAGTGAGAGGCACTCTTGATGGAGCAGTTGGTCTTTTCCTGCCCAGTAAAGCATAATGTTTGAAATTTTAAAACCTGTGGCTCTTTGTTGTAATGACAGTTGTGCCTTAACTGAGGCACAACAGGCTGAACCAGGAATCTTTTAAATTGGGCACATTTTCAGCTATGTCATTGTTGTGATACCTCCTTGTTCTGTTTTCTCTTTTGTGGCCTCTGAAGCAAAACACAAGAAAAGAACCAGGGGATATAATAATAAAAAATGTACAGTCTATAGGAAAAGTCTGATCATAAATTTGGAAACAGTGTGGTTATGTCAAAAAGAAGCTGCCCCTAAAGATTTACAGAAAATAGATATGTTTTATTGATTTGTCTGGCAGGCAGAGATTTATGTTCACACAGATATACTGCATGACTTGTAGGAAGATTTCAGAAATGCACAATGTAATTTTTCCACAAATTTGCTCTGCTCAAGGATATAAGATAATTACAGATGAGGGAAGTTATTCAGCTGATCATCTATCCAGAAACACCCTACGGTGCCCCCACTGCAGCATCCAGTTGTCTCTTTAATGATTCCAGAACTGTTGCCTTGCCCACTCTTCCCACAAGTCTATTCCATGTGTTGTTAATTCTTTGCACAAAGAAGAATTTCTTACAATCAGTTCTAAATTTACCTTTTACTAGTTTGAACCTGTGTCCCCTTATCCCTTTCTTGCAATTTATCTTCAAGTAATATTCTGTTTTACCTTTTTTCAATGGTTTTAACTATCATGTGTACCTCTAGCAGATTGTGGCTCTTTTCTGCATTGTCTCCTGCACTTCAATCTCTCCCATGCGTTTCTGTGGGCAAACTATACTCAGTATTTAAGGTGTGGTCTGACTGTGTGATCATGGCCTCCTCTGACTGTTTTGACTATGTAGTCCAATATTCTAATGGTCTTGTTGTTGCTCTGCAGAGGATCAGCATTGCTCATGTTGAGTCTACTCAGAACTGTAAGTCTGTTTGAATTTCATTCTTAGGTATTTCAATACCATTCATGGGTATGTTTGCTGCATATTTTCCCTTCCTTGTCTTGCATTTGTCTGTATTAAATGCCACCTGCCCACATACTTAGGGTGACCCCAAACTCTCTGGACTTCCCCACTGCTTCAGGCGGGATAGAGAGGGAGGTAAAAAGGGTGAAGGAGTTGCATTACTGGTCAAAGCGAATATCACAGCTGTGCTGAAGGAGGGCACTATGGAGGACTTGAGCAGTGAGGCAATATGGGCAGAACTCAGAAATAGGAAGGGTGCGGTAACAATGTTGGGGCTGTACTACAGGCCTCCCAACAGCGAGCGTGAGATAGAGGTACAAATATGTAAACAGATTATGGAAAGATGTAGGAGCAACGGGGTGGTGGTGATAGGAGATTTTAATTTTCCCAACATTGACTGGGATTCACTTAGTGTTAGAGGTCTAGATGGAGAAGAATTTGTAAGGAGCATCCAGGACGGTTTTCTAGAGCAGTATGTAAATTGTCCAACTCGGGAAGGGGCCATACTGGACCTGGTGTTGGGGAATGAGCCCGGCCAGGTGGTTGAAGTTTCAGTAGAGGACTTCTTTGGGAATAGTGATCACAATTCCGTAAGTTTTAGAATACTCATGGACAATGACGAGAGTGGTCCTAAAGGAAGAGTGCTAAATTGGGGGAAGGCCAACGATACCAAAATTCGGCAGGAGCTGGGGAATGTAGATTGGGAGCAGTTGTTTGAAGGTAAATCCACATTTGATATGTGGGAGGCTTTTAAAGAGAGGCTAATTAGTGTGCAGGAGAGACATGTTCCTGTGAAAATGAGGAATAGAAATGGCAAGATTAGGGAACCATGGATGACAGGTGAAATTGTGAGACTAGCTAAGAGGAAAAAGGAAGCATACATAAGGTCTAGGAGGCTGAAGAAAGACGAAGCTTTGAAAGAATATCGGGAATGTAGGACCAATCTGAAATGAGGAATTAAGAGGGCTAAAAGGGGTCATGAAATATCTTTAGCAAACAGGGTTAAGAAAATCCCAAAGCCTTTTATTCATATATAAGGAGCTAGAGAAAGGATTGGCCCACTCAAGGACAAAGGAGGAAAGTTATGCGTGGAGTTAGAGAAAATGGGTGAGATTCTAAACGAGTACTTTGCATCGGTATTCACCGAGGAGAGGGACATGACGGATGTTGAGGTTAGGGACAGATGTTTGATTACTCTAGGTCAAGTCGGCATAAGGAGGGAGGAAATGTTGGGTATTCTAAAAGGCATTAAGGTGGACAAGTCCCCAGGTCCGGATGGGATCTATCCCAGGTTACTGAGGGAAGCGAGAGAGGAAATAGCTGGGGCCTTAACAGATATCTTTGCAGCATCCTTAAACACGGGTGAGGTCCCAGAGGACTGGAGAATTGCTAATGTTGTCCCCTTGTTTAAGAAGGGTAGCAGGGATAATCCAGGTAATTATAGACCGGTGAGCCTGACGTCAGTGGTAGGGAAGCTGCTGGAGAAGATACTGAGGGATAGGATCTATTCCCATTTGGAAGAAAATGGGCTTATCAGTGATAGGCAACATGGTTTTGTGCAGAGAAGGTCATGTCTTACCAACTTAATAGAATTCTTTGAGGAAGTGACAAAGTTGATTGATGAGGGAAGGGCTGTAGATGTCATATACATGGACTTCAGTAAGGCATTTGATAAGGTTCCCCATGGTAGGCTGTGGGAGAAAGTGAAGTCGCATGGGGTCCAGGGCGTACTAGCTAGATGGATAAAGAACTGGCTGGGCAACAGGAGACAGAGAGTAGCAGTGGAAGGGAGTTTCTCAAAATGGAGACGTGTGACCAATGGTGTTCCACAGGGATCCGTGCTGGGACCACTGTTGTTTGTGATATACATAAATGATTTGGAGGAAAGTATAGGTGGTCTGATTAGCAAGTTTGCAGACGACACTAAGATTGGTGGAGTAGCAGATAATGAAGGGGACTGTCAGAGAATACAGAAGAATATAGATAGATTGGAGAGTTGGGCAGAGAAATGGCAGATGGAGTTCAATCAGGGCAAATGCGAGGTGATGCATTTTGGAAGATCCAATTCAAGAGTGAACTATACAGTAAATGGAAAAGTCCTGGGGAAAATTGATGTACAGAGAGATTTGGGTGTTCCCTGAAGGTGGCAACGCAGGTCAATAGAGTGGTCAAGAAGGCATACGGCATGCTTTCCTTCATTGGACGGGGTATTGAGCACAAGGGTTGGCAGGTCATGTTACAGTTGTATAAGACTTTGGTTCGGCCACATTTGGAATACTGCGTGCAGTTCTGGTTGCCACATTACCAAAAGGATGTGGATGCTTTGGAGAGGGTGCAGAGGAGGTTCACCAGGATGTTGCCTGGTATGGAGGGCGCTAGCTATGAAGAGAGGTTGAGTAGATTAGGATTATTTTCATTAGAAAGACGGAGGTTGAGGGGGGACCTGATTGAGGTGTACAAAATCATGAGAGGTTTCGACAGGGTGGATAGCAAGAAGCTTTTTCCCAGAGTGGGGGATTCAATTACTATGGGTCACGAGTTTAAAGTGAGAGGGGAAAAGTTTAGGGGGGATATGCATGGAAAGTTCTTTACGCAGAGGGTGGTGGGTGCCTGGAACGCGTTGCCAGCGGAGGTGGTAGACGCGGGCACAATAGCGTCTTTTAAGATGTATCTGGACAGATACATGAATGGGCAGGAAGCAAAGAGATACAGACCCTTAGAAAATAGGCGACATGTTTAGATAGAGGATCTGGATCGGCGCAGGCTTGGAGGGCCGAAGGGCCTGTTCCTGTGCTGTAATTTTCTTTGTTCTTTGTTCGTTTGTCACACTGCTTGTCTGACATTGAGCACTGAATGAGCAGAAATTTCCTGCAACTAAATGTTGGAATACAAACTCCATTCCCTAGACATCAACTCCATCTCTCTACTCGCAAAAATCTGAGTCTTAACCAGACTGTTAGCAACCTTGGTGTTATAATTGACCCTAAGATGAGCTTCTAACCACATACCTGCTCCATCATCAAGACCACCTACTTCCACCTCGGTAACATTGCCCTTCTCTGCCCCGTCTCAGCTCACCTGCTGCTGTAACTCTTATCCATGCCTTTTTACCTCTAGATTTAACTATCCCAATGCTCCCCTGTCAGGCCTCCCATCTTCCAACTTCATAAACTTGAGCTCGTCCAAAACTCTGCTGCCCGTGTCCTAATTTGCACCAAGTCCCGTTTACCCATCACCCTTGTGCTTGCTGAATTACATTGGCTCCAAGTCCGGAAACTCCTCATTTTTTAAATTCTTATCCTTTACGATGTTCCTTAGAACTGACCTCTTTGACCAATCTTTTGGTCATCTGTCTTAATATCTCATTATGTTGTTTGGTTTCAATTTTGATAACATCCTTTGAAGTACTTTGGGATAGTTTAATATGTTAAAGGTGCTATATAAATGCAAGTTGTTGTTGTTGAATGGACGTAAGATTGGTCATTTGCAGTTGTCTGTGTCTGTACTTTCCCTATTTGTTAATATAGGTACTACATTGGCCAGTTTTCAATCCCAGTGTCCAACCACCGAGAAAAGAGCGAGGCCAAGAGTGGAGCATGAATAAAGGCCGAGGTTGAGAGTGGAGTGGTAGAAAAAGAGGTGTGGTAGGAAAGGGCAACTCCAAGAGCAGAGTGGTATAAAAAGGCAGTCTGTGAGCGGCACGAGACAAAAACTTGCAAAGTGTTATGATAAACCGAGGCAGAAATTAAGGGAAGGGAAGAGAAGGTTAGAAGGAGGAACACCTGACTGAAACTGGGATCAGAAGAATCAGAACAATCTTACATTTTATAGCACCTCTCATGTAAAACAATGTCTCGTGAGTGTTTCTCAGGTGAAGAAGTGGGGTGGAATTTTACCGGGATGGCTGAGGTCCCACCACCAGGGCCAAAAATGGAAGGCGGCCCCACCCAGCAGCGAGACCCAGTAAGACATCTACCCACCGGTGGCCAATTAAGTGGCCACCGCCTGTGCTGCCATCCCTATTAAAGACGACAACCCACCCACAAGAACTGTTGACCTAGCCAGAGGGCTGGCAGCTCAGCAGCCTCAGCAACACCACTGCCATTGCTGCGGTTGTACCTTCAGGACGAGGGTGCATCGATGGCCATGCGTTGTTGGAACACAGGCAAGTGGGGCCTGAGGACGCTGGGGCTTGGGGGGAGGCAGGGGTCACTGAGGGCAGGTAGCGCTGTTGCCATGGTGGCAGCTATTGCTGCCGGAGGGCACCTCCGTGGGCTATGGAATGCCCGAAAAGGATGGCCACTCCTCCCCACCAGAGCCCGCTGGGAGGTCACCAAGTTTCACTAGATGGTCTCCCCACGTGGCAACGACCACCACCCCCACCCAATCTGCTACTACATGCCCAGTGTCCAGCCACTGAGAAAAGGGCGAGGCCAAGATTGGAACACGATTAGATTAGATTAGAGATACAGCACTGAAACAGGCCCTTCGGCCCACCGAGTCTGTGCCGACTATCAACCACCCATTTATACTAATCCTACATTAATCCCATATTCCTACCAAACATCCCCACCTGTCCCTATATTTCCCTACCACCTACCTATACTAGTGACAATTTACAATGGCCAATTTACCTACCAACCTGCAAGTCTTTTGGCTTGTGGGAGGAAACCGGAGCACCCGGAGAAAACTCACGCAGACACAGGGAGAACTTGCAAACTCCACACAGGCAGTACCCAGAATCAAACCCGGGTCCCTGGAGCTGTGAGGCTGCAGTGCTAACCACTGCGCCACTGTGCCGCCATTAAAGGGCGAGGTTGAGAGTGGAGTGGAAAAATGCTTGCAGAGGTGGGATGAGGCCATTAATTGGCCCTTAAGTAGCTCAACTGGGCTCCCGGTGGATGGCACGTCAGTCAACTTTCCTGCTGCTGGCAAAGTGGCATGGCAGCAGGAAGATATTAGGCATGCCACCCCTGATGTATCCCCATCCCATTTTGTCAGCCTTTCAACTTCCCAGCCCATTACCACGCGGCTGGTGAAATCCCAGCCATGGATTCTGAACAGGAAGACACAATGAAGGGATAGGTTTAAACAGGCTTTTCAAGGCAGGGTGGGTGGCGGAAAATTCAAATAGTTTTGAGACAATTCCCAAGGTAGAGCATAGGAAATAAGTGATCATCTCTGATGGCGAAGTAGAGAAGGGTACCAACAATAATTCAAAGTCAAAGGAGTGGAGGAAGCAGGACCATTTGCCTGGAGAAGATCAATCAGCAAATGTACAATGTGGCTTTGAAGAGATCTGCAGATCATGGATTGGGATCCTGGAAGCCAGTGGAGTTTAGCAAAAAGGGAAAAAATGGATGTGTGGGTGATGGCCTGTACCATAAAGTTCTCAATTAACTGAGGTTTCTGAGGTGTCGGAGGGTGTTATCATCCTTGTGGAGACTACCACCAAACCAAAAAAATCAAATGCACCGACTGACTCCAATTTAGGAACAAAAAAACCCAAACTGACAAGACTTCACTTGTATAAATTTTACTTTAACACTCAAACCAAAACCAACATAAATTAAACATGAACTAACAGTTAAATCATGGACAACAGATATGTCTTAAAGGTTACGCATTAATTATCAGATGCACCGAAGATACTCCTTATAAATCCTCTGAACAGTCCTATCAGCAGGAGGGCATTAAACAGTCCCAAAGGACATCAAAATCAGGAACTACCTTAGGTAGTTTTCCCAAGTCCTGTCCTCCAGGATGCAGATATGGAAGTAATGATGCCCCATCGACAGCGAATGATGCAACTTCCCTTTAATGGTTCGGTTTTGTCGCCACTCGAACAACCTTGGTCTCACCCACAATCATCCTGATTGTGTGGTTCCACTCATAACTTTTTAAGTCACCGAAGTCAGCTACTGGAAGTTGTGTTCGTCAATGGTCAGCTCTCATTTTCCAGGCTCCTCTGCTTGCAGCCAAAACAACTGCTGCAACCTTCTGCTTTTCTGTCTGTCCTCACAGCTTACAAATTGTTTCAATTCCAAGCAGCTTCTCTGGAAGCACAACAACCTGCTGCAGAGTATTCTTCTCAACTGAAACTTGAACTCCAGTCATATGTCTCTGATCATAAGAGTGTGTTTCAAACTAGTTAGAACCAGTTTTGTCTTTCCTAGAACTCTCTAAAGCTTTCAGTTTCATTTCCAGTGAATGACTGTCTCAGAAAAAAAATCAAGCTTTGAATCCAAAGTCATAGCATCTAACAGTCCATTCAATGGGTCAGCTGTATAGAATGCAGTCTACACACAAGGACTCCATCACTGAGGGAGACAATCAGACAGGCCAGAGGAGGAAACCAGAGAGGCCACCAAGGAAATTGTCAATGCAATCAATTCTCAGGGGAATTGTGCTGTAGATTAGATTGCAGCATGGTGGGGTGAGGTGAGGGTGTGAAGCAGATAATGTTCCAAAGGTGGAAGACTGGAGTCTTGGTGACTTAGACATTTAGCTCAGTGTTGAATAAGATACCAAACTAGCAGAGCTCCAGATTTAGCCGAAAGGGGCAATTGATAATGTCTGAATCAGCCGAACAGCTAATGGAAACTGAAGGGTGGTTGACTTTTTTCAAAGTTGAGCTGAAGGAACATTTGATTCAATGACAACATGGAGTTGGGCAGAGAGTCAAAAGAGTAGGCATAGCTTTGTACTTGTTGATAATGTTGAAGAAGTTGAGTTGAGTGTCAACAGCATACAAAACAACTGATCTCATGATTGTGGAGGATGTTGCTGAAGAAGCCGAGCATAAGTTTGAATTGGAAGGGGCCAGGAAGAGCCATGAGGAACACCAGATATCACAGTATCTACACTGGACAACCTAAAATAATGTATATGCTTGCTTCTATTTCCAGTCTGCAGCATTCATCAACTAACACTTAAGTCCTGTACTAAGGCAATCATCTGTTTCTTAGTCCTGAGAAGAGTTCTGAAGTTAAGTAACTAAAATTAAAGAATCAGTGACAAGACAGAGGTCTTCAGGCAGGTTGGTGAGGTAGCATAGTAGATTTTTTTTTAATTATTTGTTTCATGGGATGTGCACATCAATGGCCAGGCCAGCATTTATTGCCCATGAGTAGGTGGTGGTGAGCAGCCTTCTGTACACCCACATTGATGTAAGGGAGTAGAGAAGGGCAACAGATTTCCCTTCCCTAAAGAACATTAGTGAACCAGATGGGTTTTGAACAACAATCAACAATGGTTTCATGACCATCATTAGACTAACTTTTTAATTCCAGATTTTTTTATTTATTGAATTCAAGTTCCATCTTTTGCTATTGTGGGATTTGCACCCATGTCCCCAGAAGCATATCCTCGGTTTTTGGGTTACTAATCCAGTGACAATACCACACTAGCACCTCCTGACTATTAGCACAAGGGGTGGTGAGCAGTGCTCGTTGTGAAAAAAAACAGTGCCCATTGCATTGTTAGTTGTTATATAAGTGATACAGTAAGTTGACTATTTTAACTAATCCCAATTCATCCCTTGTAACAAAAAAATTAAAAATATCTTTACTTAACAGAATCAATTTTGAACTTTGGAAAATCTGAATGAATTAACTTTGCTGTTATGCACTTACAGAGATAACTTATGCAGATGTCAGGAAATGAATTCAGGTAGAAAGTACAAATGATGTCTGCAGGCTCTCAGTATAACTGACCTACTTAGTGAATCTCAGTATTCCCTGTATTGAAACATTTTTAAGATACAAATTAAAAGCATGCATTTAAAGCAAATTAATCTGACAAAACTATTAAATTTATGGTTAAAAATGCAATAATTCAACCTATATTGTTATCTATATTGCTTTCCTATTTTAATTTAGTAAAACTTATAAAATGCTGTCAAAAGAAATAACTTTCTTTTGCTGGCAACATTTTTTGCATCTGTGAAAACACTTTTAGTCTCTTAGAATTTTGAACATTCCCTGGATGCTTTAGTTTTTAAATTGTCTAACCCATGATTTGCAATCATAAATCAATACATCCTATTCACTGCTTTGTAACAACATAAGCATTTGTAGGTAATTCAATTCCTTGCTTCGATGTCAAAACTATTAAGTGTGTTGGGGGCCATTTTTACTCAATACTTTATACACTAAAGAGACAAAGAGGTGGACAAGATGGGATCTGAAGCTGAAACACTGGTTTAGCCCACATTTAGTGCAAGACACCATCTTGATAAAGGAGTTGAAGCCAGCCCTAGGAATGGTCACCCAGAGGCTTGTTAAATAGCTGATTGCCACTTAAAATGCCTGCTAGTGTTTATTGAAAAGGCCGCAGGACATTTTGCTGTCTAATATCTCACCTGACACCCTCTCTGAACAGCGATTAGCCATTTGGGAGTAAACATGGTCTTGATGTTGATTTCAAGTGTTGCTTAAAGTGATAGTCACTACTTAAACGGATACTCATCATTTCAAGGTCATTGTTGATGGAGCTGTGAAAATGACCCTGAAACACAAGGGGAGATGCTCTGGGACACTTTGTCGAGTCTTCGCCAATAGTCGAGCAACATTTATTCTGGAAATTCCCTGAGCAATTCACCTTAAAAGAATAAGTGCTGTGCTACTCCAGCTTATTAGACATCTTATAGGAGGCATCAGGAGAAAGGGAGTGCTTGGTCATTGGCATTTTGCAAGAGGTCTTCCCTGGTCTGGACAAAGAATGGACCACCACCACCCACCCCCTCCTCCCCCCCACCCCGGTGGGTCGCAGAGGTTTATTAAACCACAAAATAATAACCCTATTCAAGAAAGGAGGGAGACAGAGAGGGGGAAATTATAGGTTAGCTAACCTAACGTCATTAGAAAAATTCTGGAATCCATTATTAAGGAATTAGTAGCAGGACATTTAGAAAATTATACTACAATCAAGTGGGGGTCAGTTAGCTAGACAGCTAGAGCATGATGCAGAAAAACACCAACAGCGTGAGTTCAAATTCTGTACCGATGTGATAGTTTGTGGAGGCCAGCCTCCTAGCCTTGCCCTACACTTCAGGAGTGGTGCCTCTCAAGCTATACATTACCAATTGTCTCTCTCTAATCAACCACTGCAGTCCTTGGGGTGTAGGCACACCCACAGTGCTATTAGGAAGGGAGTTTCAGGATTTTGGCCCAGTGACAGTGAAGGAACGGCAATACAGTTCCAAGTCAGGATGGTGTGTGGCTTGGAGGGGAACTTGCATCTGGTGGTGTTCCTATGCATCTGCTGCCCTTGTCCTTCTCGGTGGCAGAGGTCGCAGTTTTGGAAGGTGCTGTCAAAGGATCCTTGGTGAGTTGCTGCAGTGCTTCTTGTAGATGGTACACACTGTTGCCACTGTGCGTCGATGGTGAAGGGAGTGAATGTTTGTGAATGGGGTGCCAATCAAAAGAGCTGCTTTGGCCTGGATGGTGTCGAGCGTCTTGAGTGCTGTTGGAGCTGCACCCATCCAGGCAAGTGGAGAGTATTCCATCACACTCCTGACTTGTGCCTTGTAGATGGTGGACCGGCATTGGGGAGTCATGAGGTGGGTTACTTGCCACAGAATTCATGCCTCTGACCTGCTCTTGTAGCCACAGTATTTATGTGGCTGGTCCAGTTCAGTTTCTGGTCAATGATAACCCCCAGGATGTTGATAGTGGGGGATTCAGTGATGGTAATGCCATCTTGTATTTTGCACTGATGTTAAGAATGGGGATATTTGTGGAGACTCCTCCTCCAGTTAGTTGTTTAATTGTCCACCGCCATTGGATGTGGCAGGACTGCTGAGCTTCGATCTGATCCATTGGTTGTGCGATTGCTTAACCCTGTCTATCACATGCTGTTTCTGCTGTTTGGCATGTAAGTAATCCTGTGTTGTTGCTTCACCAGGCTGACACCTCATTTTTGCATATGCCTGGTGCTGCTCCTAGCATGTCCTCCTGCGGTCTTCATTGAATCAGGGTTGGTCCCTTGGCCTAAAGCCTGGCTCGGGTATAAAATTAAAACCCGACCCGGGTCTGACCCGACAACAGCCAACCCGAACCCGACCCAGGCACAAGTCCTTCAATTTTTTTAAATGCCCGACCTGACCTGAACCCAAACCTGACACATGTAGTCGGGTTTGGTCATGTAGTCAGGCTTTACTACAGAGTGCGGAGTCCAGACTGCACGCTTCCAGTCTTGAAGTCCTGAATTTTCATTTGAAGACGATTTCCCAGAGCAAGGCAGCACTGTCCACATCCAGCCCAAACCGACCCGAGCCCGAATGCTGGACCCAGAAGAGAGACCTGACCCGAACCCAACACATGTCGTCGGGTCTGCTCGGGTTTGGGTCGGGTAGCCACGTTTTACCTCAGCTTTTTGGTAATGGTAGAGTGGGGGATATACCAGGCCGTGAGGTTACAGATTGTTGCTGATTTCAATTCTGCTGCTGCTGATGGCCCACAGCACCTCATGGATGCCCAGTTTTGCATTGCTAGATCTGTTTGAAATCTATCCCATTTAGCACGGTGGTAATGCCACACATCACAATGGTGGGCATCCTCAATATGAAGACAGGACTTCATCTCCACAAGGACTGTGCGGTGGTCACTCCTACCAATACTGTCATGGACAGATGCATCTGTGACAGGCAGATTGGTGAGGAGGAGGTCAAGTAAGTTTTTCCCTCACCACCTGCGGCAGACCCAGTGTGGGGACAGAATAATATGGGGACATTTAAGGTGAAATAATTAATCAATCATGTACTACTAATAAACTAACCTCGGAGCTGCAGAGACAGCTTATCAGAATTGACTTCATAGTTTCAGGGCTGCACAGACAGCTTATCAGTAGAAGTAGACTAACAAGCAAAAACTAACAGGACAGCTGCAAGCTGCTTCATAGTAGCCCATTGTATAGCAATCAGCCTAACGGTCCAAGGAGATGGGGGGGATGAGAAACTGCTGGAGGGGAAGGTGACAAGGCAGTACCCCAATCAGGCCATGACACCAAGAAACTGCAGAGTTTGTAAACCAATTGGGAACATAAAGGGGGTGTCACTGATTTGTACGAAGAACTATGAGAAAGGCTTGATTTCCCTGCTCAGGCAGGAGAGGAGAGAAGAACCCAGGTGTTGTTGTTGCTTGCTTTGCTGATGATGTAACCAAGAAGTACTGCAATAAAGTTTCTTAAAGCTACAGTCGGACTTCATCTCTCTTTGTGTAACTAATGGGGTCCAACACCCAGTCTAGCAGCTATGTCGTTTAGGACTCAGCTATCTCGGTCAGTACTGGTGCTACTGAGCCACTCTCAGTGATGGGCATTGAAGTCCCCCACCCAGAGTACATTCTATGCACTTGCTACCCTTAGTATTTCTTCCAATTGGTGTTCAACATGGCGAATCACAGATTCATCAGCCAAATGGGGGGAGGGGGGAGGGGTGAGGTGGGCAGTACGTGGTAATCAGCAGGAGGCTTTCTTGCCCATTTTTGACCTGATGCCATGAGACTTCATGGGATCCTGGGTCAGTGTTGAGGACTCCCAGGCAACTCCCTCCCAACTGTATACCACTGTTTCGCCACCTGTGCTGGGTCTGTCCTTCTGGTGGGTCAGGACATACCTGGAGACGGTGATGGTGGTGTCAGGGACATCATCTGTAAGATATGACTCCGTGAGTATGACTATGTCAGGCTGTTGCTTAATTAGTCTGTCCCAACAGCTCTCACTAATTGCCATAGCCAATCAGACAGACCCGGGCATGGGAAGGGGGTCAATCATGAGGGCTGAGTGTCTTCCTGTGGCGGCAGTACTTGCTTCTGGGGCAGTCCTCTGTGGGGCACAGGGTGCCCGATCAGGAGGGATCCTGCCCACACCGAGGCCACGGGGAGGCTGCCAGGTTTTAAGGGTGGCCTCTCTAGGTGGTGAAGTGCCCATCGACCATGGGTAAAATACCAGCAGCAGCAGGAAGAGGCCCTTAATTGGCCATTAATTAAGCCACAAGGGCCTCAATTGGCCCATGGGTGAGCGGGCCGCCCACCATCTTCCCTGCTGCTGGTAAAATACCAGTGGAGGCAGGTAGGTGAAGGGCATGACACCCACCACCATCCCACTCAATTTTATGACCCCTTCCCCCGCCTCCCAGCCCACTCCCAAGTGGAGCCTAAAATTCTGGCCTAAGTCTCTGGAATGGCTAATCAGATCAAACCCATTTATGTCTTTTTTTTTTGCATATGCATTGTGCATTCAGATACAGTGCCTTTAGCTCTAACTTTTTTCTACTTTTCCCTACTGTCACCTTAGTCACTAATGCACAATTACCTTTGTTAAGCTTGCTGTTCTTCCCTGATCCACTCCTTATTTTTACTCAAATCACTACTTAGTTTTAGAACCTTGAGATTTCTCTTATTGCTTTCGAATTCACCCTTTCCTGAATCCTCCCTTGCACTGCACCACCACCACCACCCAACCCCCAGCTCCCTTATTTTAAAGCCCTATCTACTGCCATAGTTATTCAATTCGCCAGGATACTGGTCCCAACCGATTAAGTGGAACCTGTCCAAATGGAACAGTTCCCTCTTTCACCAATGAATTGAAATTCCTTTCTCCCCCGCCAGTCTTTCAGCCACGCAACTAACCTTTTAATTGTGGATTTTATTGACTTAGCTTGTATTTTTGTTTTTTTAATCTAATTACTTAATCTAGTTTAAGTTATAGGTAGATTAAATTAAATATATACCTGTACCTTACCCGCTGCCCTTTCTTGTTCTGTGATGTCACTTTGGGATTTTTCTCCCATGCTGCTCACAGTCTCACAAACTGCCAATTTCTATCACTTCTCTCTCGGTCTCACCCTTTTCTAGTGCTCCACCCTCAGCCTTGCCCTTTCCTCATGCTTTCCACTCACAGCATTGCCCTTTCCTCATGCTCTCCACTCTCAGCCTTGAGCTTTCCTCGTGCTCTCCACTCACAGCCTTGAGCTTTCCTCGTGCTCTCCACTCACAGCCTTGCCCTTTCCTCGTGCTCTCCACTCTCAGCCTTGAGCTTTCCTCGTGCTCTCCACTCACAGTGTTGCCCTTTCGTCGTGCTCTCCACCCTCAGCCTTGCCCTTTCCTCATGCTTTCCACTCACAGCATTGCCCTTTCCTCATGCTCTCCACTCTCAGCCTTGAGCTTTCCTCGTGCTCTCCACTCACAGCCTTGAGCTTTCCTCGTGCTCTCCACTCACAGCCTTGCCCTTTCCTCGTGCTCTCCACTCTCAGCCTTGCCCTTTCCTCATGCTCTCCACTCTCAGCCTTGAGCTTTCCTCGTGCTCTCCACTCTCAGCCTTGCCCTTTCCTCATGCTCTCCACTCACAGCCTTGCCCTTTCCTCATGCTCTCCACTCACAGTGTTGCCCTTTCGTCGTGCTCTCCACTCTCAGACTTGCCCTATTCTACTGCTCTGCTCTTGCTCTCACCCTCTTCTACCTCTACAATCTCTGCCTTTCCCTTTTAGTTACTGCTAACACATAGGCACCAATTTTAACTTGGAAGCAAGAATCGAGGGTGTAAGTGCCAAAGTGAGCATGTGAGGCCCAGAAGGTGTTAATTTATGCGCCTCATTTGAATGCCTGAAGCCATTGGAAATGAAGTCAGTGCCAGAAGGCAAAAGTGAGAAAGTCGCAGAGGAAATGAACCCTGGAAAGGTAAGTGAGGAAGGAAGGGAATTGGAAATGATAATTGTGGACAGGGGAGGCTCACTGTATCACTGCCTGGGGAAGCACTCCTGCTCCTGACCCATTGGATTCCACATAAAATATTTTTTTCAAACTTAATGTAGCTTGTTCTGAACACTCAGTAGACTTCTGCTATGGTTGCAATATTATTGGGCTGTGACTTTAAGGTTTAAATTATGCTCCTGCCTAACTCCAGTGGGAGTCAGGGAAGATATATCACCAGGCGGGAACAGTGCCACCTTAGTGGACACGTATGGGATTTTAACCCCTCCCAGGTGAAGCTAGCATTTGAGAGACAGCTTCCAGGAGGCATGGTCAGTTCGTGTAATTGATATAATGCTGTCACTCTGCATATAAGTAATTGCTGTTAGTGGAAATTGTGACACATATTGTTAGATTCGATTTACTGACCCTCCCTTAACCACAGTACAGTGGGAAGGGAGACTTGGCCAGCTATTTATTTTAGAGGGTGAACAATACATTGGTACCCATGGTGTCCAAGAAAGAAAAAACAGATTTTCCAATTTGTTGCCCTGCCTGGCCTTGTCAGGTCAGTGAACTTGTTTTTTAAAATGCACTGCAATTCTGGGAGTGAGTGAAGTGGCATTCAATGCTACTGCCATCTCCTTTCACATGGCATGTGAGACATTTTTCTACAGTTTCTCTCCAAGGGCATCCAACAATCTTTTACTCCTTTACAGAATTTTATCCAGACATGTCATAGAATCATAGAAAATTTACAGCACAGAAAGAGGTCACTTGGCCCATCGTGTCTGCAAGATTGGTCTGAAGTTTGGTCTGACTGAAATTTTGTGCTCTTCTTATCTGCCTCTTTGCAATACCCTGCTCCCTTCTTCAAGTGTCCTCTAGTTGAAGACATACTTTAAAATAGCAACAAATCACACATTTCTAAGTCACCATCAATGCACTACTCCTGTCTTACACAGGATTTGCTCTACTGAAGTGTCACTGGACATTTACAGAAGCTGACCCCGTTATTTATGTTGGTGTCAGTGCTGAATAACATTGGCCAACGAAGGTTCGGGCTCAGGAGTCCAACATCGGCATAACTGGCCTTGTGGAAATTTGGGGCCAATCATTTTTAGGAACAAGGAAAGGTCATTTCCCCCTAATAAGTCCATCCCTTTTCCATAGATCAAGTCCCACACTTCCACATTGTCACTATATTCTTAATCTCTTTTGACTTCAGCTATGCACTTCTGTGCTTCTTAAACCTATTTTTATTTCCTATTTCATAAACTTTCCCTGATCACTTATTCCACAACTTGTTAACCTCTGATGAAGAAGTTTAAAGACCCTGCAGTATTCTCTTGTCAGAATCTGTTGGTTCTGAAACTGCTGCTACTCAGAGATATGCATGAATAAAGTTAATAGATTAGTAAAAAATGGAAGTTGCAGAAATGTCAAAAGCTTTCCTTCTGGGGTTGAAGGCAGAGGAAACTGCTCTGTGATGTGAAATCAGTGGGGATGTAAAATAAGCAAGGCTTTTTCTGTTGTGCTTAAATCTTTCAAGAGAAAAGGAGACCACCAAGAATTCATACCAGATGGTAGGTTCACAACGGCCAAAAACAAATCAGTAGATATTTATCCAAATGAAGAAAACCCTTATCCAAAGATGACAAAAAGGAAAAAAACAACATGTCTGCTGTTTTCTGGAACCTCATAAGAAGAGCTTTCTTTTGTATTTTTTTTCAGATGGTTAAAACATGCTGCTTTTGGCAGGTTGTTTGATTCTGGTTGACTTGCAGTCTCAAATTTTGTAGGCTTTCCTCTTAATGCTATTGACTTCCTTCTCATAAATCATAGAAATTAGAAGTTGTCATCAGAATTATTTTCTGTTTTTCATTTTGTTAAAGTAATTTCAAAGCCATGCTTCACCATTATACCATAACTTTCCGTCTGTTTTTGCAAGATCTTGGCGGTGATATTGATTTCGTTATTTTCTGCTTTGTTGAAAATCTCTCTCAGACAATATAGTATATTTTTTCAAACAATATTTCAAAACACACAAACATCCAATAAATTAAGTTGCCCTAAAATGCTGAAATGGTTATTATGTATCTGAGAATGCATAACACACCATAACTTATTTTATTAAAATTACAACAGCTTGCACTTAATAAAATGCAGGTAAACATCTCAAGATGCTAAGCTGTTTCATTGGGGAAAGGGGGGGGGGGGGGAGATTGGACACCAAATGGAGTTGAAGAGGAGTTCTGGGAAATGACCAAAGGTATGGCGGAATAATAGGTTTTTGAGTGAGCCTTTTCCAGATGCAAAGGTTTAGGGATTGAATTCCAGAGATCAAGGGCATGATGGCTGGAGAATCTGTTACTAGTGATAGAACAGAAAGAGTGGTGAGATTACAGTAGACCAGAGTTGAAAGAGCAGAAGGTGCCAGCTATGATGTAGGACTGGTGGAAATTGCAGAGGAAGGGCAGATGTTAGATATTTTATCCATACAGGATTTGATGAATAAGCCTGAAGGTTTTGAAATAAATTTACTAAGTGATAGGAAGCAGGTGGAGATGTGGTGAGGACAAGGTGATAGGTGAGTTGAAATTATTACATACAACTGGGAGAGTTCTGGATGAGTTGGAGTTTGTTTGGGGCTGAACTTGAGAGGCTGATGAGAAGAGTATTGGAGAAGGAGAGCCTAGAGATGATAAGGTATGGATGAATGTTTCAATGGTGGGAGCTAGATTGAAGAAAAGTAGACAATATTGTGGAGGTAGAAATGGAAGGGAGGGGTTCTTTTCTGTGTTTAGCATCCAAATAGCATCTGAGAAATGGAGAAGGCCAAAATTTCCATGCCACCCAGCAGGTAAGAAGATTAGAACCATAGAAACCAAAGAAACCACAGAAGGAGGCCATTCAGCCCATCATGTCTGTGCCAGCCAAGAAACTAGCCACCCAATCCAATCCCACCTTCCAGCAACTGGTCCATAACCTTGCAGGTTACAGCACTTCAGTTGCATGCCCAAGTACCTTTTAAAAGAATTGAAGGTCTCTGCCTCCACCACCATTCCTGGCAGTGAATTCCAGACACCCACCACCCTCTGAGTGAAAATGATTTTCCTCACCTCCCCTCTAATCCTTCCACCAATCACCTTATATCTGTGCCCCCAGTAATTGACCTCTCCGCTAGGGGAAACAGGTCCTTCCTGTCTACTCTATCTAGGCCCCTCATAATTTTGTACATCTCAATTAAGTCACCCCTCAGCCTCCTCTGTTCTAAGGAAAACAACCCTAACTTTCCTCATAGCTGCAACTTTCAAGCCCTGGCAACATTTTTTCAAATATCCTCTGTACTCTCTCCAGAGCAATTATGTCCTGCCTGTAATGTGGTGACCAGAACTGTACGTAATACTCCAGCTGTGGCCTAACAAGTGTTTTATATGGTTCCAGCATTACATCCCTGCTTTTGTATTCTATACCTTGGCTAATAAAGGAAAGCATTCCATATGCCTTCTTCACCACTCTTTCTATCTGTCCTGCCACCTTCAGGGACCTGTGGACATGCACTCCACTTTTTTTACCCTTCTCAATATCCTCCCATTTATTGTGTATTCCTTCGCTTTATTTGCCCTCCCAAATGCATTACTTCACGCTTCTCTGGATTGAATTCCATTTGCCATTTTTCCTCCCCCTCAACCAAACCATTGATATCATCCTGGAGTCTACGGCTGTCCTCTTCACTATCAACTACATGGCCATTTTTTGTGTCATTAGCAAATTTCCCAATCATGCCTCCCACATTTAAGTTCAAATCATTAATATATTATTAATCGGGATTTAGATGTTTCAGTAAGAACAGAGAAGATGGTAAAAGAGGGGGGTGTGTGGCATTGTTAATCAAGGAGAGTATTACAGCGACAGAAAGGACGTTTGAGGACTCATCTACTGAGGTAGTATTGGCCGAGGTTAGAAACAGGAGAGGAGAGGTCACCCTGTTGGGAGTCTTTTATAGACCTCCGAATAGTTCCAGAGATGTAGAGGAAAGGATAGCGAAGATGATTCTCGACAGGGGCGAGAGTAACAGGGTAGTTGTTATGGGGGACTTTAACTTTCCAAATATTGACTGGAAATACTATAGTTTGAGTACTTTAGATGGGTCAGTTTATGTCCAGTGTGTGCAGGAGGGTTTTCTGACACAGTATGTAGACAGGCCAACCAGGGGCGATGCCACATTGGATTTGGTACTGGGTAATGAACCCGGCCAGGTGTTAGATTTAGATGTAGGTGAGCACTTTGGTGATAGTGATCACAATTCGGTTAGGTTTACCTTAGCGATGGGCAGGGACAGGTATATACTGCAGGGCAAGAATTATAGCTGGGGGAAAGGAAATTATGATGCGATTAGGCAAGATTTAGGATGCGTCGGATGGGGAAGGAAACTGCAGGGGATGGGAACAATCGAAATGTGGAGCTTATTCAAGGAGCAGCTACTGCATGTCCTTGATAAGTATGTACCTGTCAGGCAGGGAGGAAGTTGTCGAGCGAGGGAGCCGTGGTTTACTAAAGAAGTTGAAGCGCTTGTCAAGAGGAAGAAAAAGGCTTATGTTAGGATGAGACGTGAAGGCTCAGTTAGGGCGCTTGAGAGTTACAAACTAGCCAGGAAGGATCTAAAGGGAGAGCGAAGAAGAGCAAGGAGAGGACACGAGAAGTCATTGGCGGATAGGATCAAGGAAAACCCTAAGGCTTTCTATAGGTATATCAGGAATAAAAGAATGACTAGAGTTAGATTAGGGCCAATCAAGGATAGTAGTGGGAAGTTGCGTGTGGAATCAGAGGAGATAGGGGAAGCGTTAAATGAATATTTTTCGTCAGTATTTACAGTAGGGAAAGAAAATGTTGTCGAGGAGAATACTGAGATTCAGACTACTAGGCTGGATGGGATTGAGGTTCACAAGGAGGAGGTGTTAGCAATTTTGGAAAGTGTGAAAATAGATAAGTCCCCTGGGCCAGATGGGATTTATCCTAGGATTCTCTGGGAAGCTAGGGAGGAGATTGCAGAGCCTTTGTCCTTGATCTTTATGTCGTCATTGTCGACAGGAATAGTGCCGGAAGACTGGAGGATAGCAAATGTTGTCCCCTTGTGCAAGAAGGGGAGTAGAGACAGCCCTGGTAATTATAGACCTGTGAGCCTTACTTCGGTTGTGGGTAAAATGTTGGAAAAGGTTATAAGAGACAGGATTTATAATCATCTTGAAAAGAATAAGTTCATTAGCGATAGTCAGCACGGTTTTGTGAAGGGTAGGTCGTGCCTCACAAACCTGATTGAGTTTTTCGAGAAGGTGACCAAACAGGTGGATGAGGGTAAAGCAGTGGATGTGGTGTATATGGATTTCAGTAAGGCGTTTGATAAGGTTCCCCACGGTAGGCTATTGCAGAAAATACGGAAGTATGGGGTTGAAGGTGATTTAGAGCTTTGGATCAGAAATTGGCTAGCTGAAAGAAGACAGGGTGGTGGTTGATGGCAAATGTTCATCCTGGAGTTTAGTTACTAGTGGTGTACCGCCAGGATCTGTTTTGGGGCCACTGCTGTTTGTCATTTTTATAAATGACCTGGAAGAGGGTGTAGAAGGGTGGGTTAGTAAATTTGCGGATGACACGAAGGTCGGTGGAGTTGTGGATAGTGCCGAAGGATGTTGTAGGGTACAGAGGGACATAGATAGGCTGCAGAGCTGGGCTGAGAGATGGCAAATGGAGTTTAATGCGAAAAAGTGTGAGGTGATTCACTTTGGAAGGAGTAACAGGAATGCAGAGTACTGGGCTAATGGGAAGATTCTTGGTAGTGTAGATGAACAGAGAGATCTTGGTGTCCAGGTACATAAATCCCTGAAGGTTGCTACCCAGGTTAATAGGGCTGTTAAGAAGGCATATGGTGTGTTAGCTTTTATTAGTAGGGGGATTGAGTTTCGGAGCCACGAGGTCATGCTGCAGCTGTACAAAACTCTGGTGAGACCGCACCTGGAGTATTGCGTGCAGTTCTGGTCACCGCATTATAGGAAGGATGTGGAAGCTTTGGAAAGGGTGCAGAGGAGATTTACTAGGATGTTGCCTGGTATGGAGGGAAGGTCTTACGAGGAAAGGCTGAGGGACTTGAGGTTGTTTTCGTTGGAGAGAAGGAGGAGGAGAGGTGACTTAATAGAGACATATAAGATAATCAGAGGGTTAGATAGGGTGGATAGTGAGAGTCTTTTTCCTCGGATGGTGATGGCAAACATGAGGGGACATAGCTTTAAGTTGAGGGGTGATAGATATAGGACAGATGTTAGAGGTAGTTTCTTTACTCAGAGAGTAGTAGGGGCGTGGAACGCCCTGCCTGCAACAGTAGTAGACTCGCCAACTTTAATGGCATTTAAGTGGTCATTGGATAGACATAGGGATGAAAATGGAATAGTGTAGGTCAGATGGTTTCACAGGTCGGCGCAACATCGAGGGCCGAAGGGCCTGTACTGCGCTGTAATGTTCTAATATACCACAAACAGACCGACACTGAGCCCTGTGGTATGCCACTGGAAACAGCTTTCCATTCACACATCCATTGACTACTACCGTTTATTTCCTGTCACTGAGCCAATTCTGGATCCAACCTGCCACATTCCCCTGTATCCCATGGGCTTTCATTTTACTGACCAGTCTGCCATGCAGGACCTTGTCAAATGCCTTAATAAAATCCATGCAGACTACATCCACTGCACTACCTTCATCAATCTTCCCTTTCACTTCCTCAAAAAACTCAATCAAGTTAGTAAGACATGACCTTCCCTTAACAAATCCATGCTGACTATCCCTGATTAATCCATGCCTTTCTAAGTGGCTGTTTATCCTGTCTCTCAGAATTGATTCTAATAATTTACACACCACTGAAGTCAGACTGACCGTCCTATAATTATTTGGATTTTCCCTCACACCCTTTTTAAATAATGGTACAACATTCGCAGACCTCCAATCATCTGGTACCTCTCCTGTATCTAGTGAAGATTTGAAGATGATCCTCAGCGCATCTGTTATTTCCTCCCTGGCTTCCTTTAACAACCTTGGATGCAATCCATCCAGCCATGGCGGTTTATCCACTTTCAAGGATGTCAGACCCTCTAGTACTTCCTCTCTCATTATGCTAATAGTACCTACTATTTCACACTCCTCCTCTTTAACTACAATGCCTCTCCTTTGTGAAGACAGAGACAAAAAGCTCATTAAGAATCCTGCCCACATCTTCTGCACCCATGCATAAGTTCCCTTGTACATTTCTGATAGGGCCTACCCTTTCCTTAGTTATCCTCCTCCTCTTAATGTACTGATAAAATATCTTTTGGGTTTTCCTTGATTTTACCTGCCAATAATTTTTCATGTCCTCTCTTTGTTTTTCTAATTTCCTTTTTTACTTCACCCCTGCACTTTTTATAGTTCTCCAGGCTTTCTAAAGTATTAAGATTTTTGTGACCACCATAAGCTTTCTTTTTCTGTTTTAGTTTCTAGATAACCAGGGAGCTCTAGATTTGGCAGTACCACCCTTTATCTTTTTGGGGACATGCCTACACTGTGCCTATACTATCTCGCTTTTGAATGCCTCTCATTGGTTTGCCAATGATTTTCCTTCAAGTAGCTGTATCCAGTCCACTTTTGCCAGGTCACCTCTCAGTTTCATAAAATTTGCCTTTCCCCAATTTAGAACTTTTACTCCTGTTTTATCTTTGTCCTTTTCCATGCTTATGCTAAAACTAACTGTATTATGATCACTATATCCAAAATGGTCACCCTTCATCCACTTGCCCAGCTTCATTACTGAAGATCAAATCTAGAATTGCGCCCCCTCTTGTTGGGCTTGTTACGTGCTGCCTAAAAAAGTTCTCTTGAACACAGTTCAAGAATTTTGTCCCCTCTGTGCCCTTCACACTCTTTGTATTCCAGTTGATATTGGGGTAGTTGAAATCCCCAATTATTATTGCCCTATAGTTTTTGCACTCAGAAATTTGCCTACATATTTGTTCTTCTTTCTCCCTCTCACTATTTGGGGGTCTATAGTACACTCCTAGTAGTGTGGCTGCCCCTTTATTATTTCTGAGTTCCACCCATATGGTCTCGTTTGATGATTAATTTAGCATATCATCCCTGCTCAAAGCCGTTATTGATTCCTTAACTAATAATGCTACACCCCCGCCTTTTTTTTCCCCTCTCTATCCTGCCGAAAAACTTTATATCCAGGGATGTTGAGCTGCCATTCTTGCCCCTCTTTAAGCCAAGTTTCCATTATAGCAATGATATTGTGTTGCCATGTATCTATCTATCTGTGCCCTCAGCTCATCAGCTATACTCCTTGCATTTAAATAAATACCCTTTAACACTGCCAAATTCCTGTGCTACACACTTTTTAACCTTTGGTTCTTCTGTCTTTCAGAGTCACTCGCTAATTTTCTGCCTCCTGTTCCCTGCCCTGAAATTGTCCTAAGACTGCGCTCAGGTTTCCATCCCCCTGCCAAACTAGTTATTGTTATTTTCTCTCTCATATCAAACCATTGATATTTGACCATTCTGCAGTTGTAAATGAAAAAGTACTTTGAATAAATTTATTCCCCTACTTCATAATTTCTACCTTTCCCTTTTAAAGGAGCCATCATGCTGTGGTTGCAAATTGTGATTATGGTGATTTTTTGCCTTGCTTTCCCATGCTTTTTGTTAGTATCTCTGGCTGTTTTTCTGGATTTTGCACACATCCTTGTCCTCATTCCAACCTTGGTCTTTACTCCACTTTTGCTCAGTAAACAATTAGCCACGGAGTCGAATTCCCTCAGGACAGAGCATGGCCGGAATTTTACCACCCCACATCAAGCGGGCTGGTGATGGGGGGGCATGGGGTGGGGGTGGGGGTGGGAGGGGGCGGAAAATTGAGTGGGAGGTGGGGGTGGGGCCATTCCCGACACATTCCCACCCCGGCTGCAATTTTACATGCGGCAACGGTGGCGAGAAACAGCCCACCCACCAGGCCAATCAGGGTCCTTCAGTGGCCAACTAACTGCCACTTAAGGGTCTCCACCCGCCGTTGCGGGCATTTTACCCATGGCGGGCAGATGGCAAAGGCCCCAAGAACTCCGCCAGGTAAAACTAATTGTCTCCGGTGAAGCCCCAAAAACTTACCTTTGCTCCAGGGCCGACTTTCATCTTGCTTGCGATGGCTGGATGTAGTCCCAGCAGTGGTCACCACTCCCAGTGGAGCTGCTGGTCCACTGATTGGCCGGCAGCTCCATGAGGCAGGATTTCCTGCCTCAAGGAGGTGGAAGTCCCGCCCAAGGCCAATTAAGGGCCTGCGGTGCAAAAAGTCCGAGCGCGGCTCCCCGGTTTGGTCGAGGCGGGCTCACTCTCTTATCAGCCAGTCTTACGCCCAAGGTAAAATTCCGGCCTATGTCTTTACCTTCCTTCTCTCAGTATTAATTTGTGGATAAAGTCCTCGACCTAGACACAGTCAGGTAAAATAAATGCACTGATACATGTAAGTTACATCAGGCAGCAATTTCTACTGGACAAGACTAGTCAAGGGTATTACATCATCATCTGTCAGATCTCTGCAGCCAGTTGAAGAATTGAACTGCCAGGTTGTTATGATTCTGAAATCCTTCACAATGTCTGTTCCAGTATTCTGATGTTTGGCCCTGTTTATATGTTTAATTTAAAGGCATGTCATTATGCTACAATGTGCTGTTGCACACTCTTGCTGGATAAATTGGGCCTCTTTTCTACTTAATTGGGCCTAACAGCAGCTGTCTGGGGACACACCTGACCTTTTCAAATTCAATTAACCAAATCAAGATACTTACAGGAATTGTGACTTCAAACTGCTAAAATCTGGCCATGGCACACAGAAAATATTTTACATACAGAGTCTCTCTTGCATGTTACAACAGCAGAATCTGAACTGCTGAGTGATACAATTCAGGACAGGAATTACAAAAAAAAACAATTCACTGAGCTGAGTAGAAGGAGCTGTTGCTCCAATTGCAAGGATGATATGCCAGATGTACCAAGGGCAGCCTCTGTGGTGATTATTAAAATTATTATGTGTGCCTATTGTTAGGACCAGGTGAAAAAGATGTCTAGAGGTTTCCTTTCAGCCTTCACCTGGTATTATTGTAACAGGATTTAATTTTAAACACACTGTGTTTTGAGCTCCCCCTTGTTGAATTCTTGTTCTCCACTTTCCAATTATAAGGCAAAGAAATGAGCACAAACAGTCTTTCTTCGGCTTAAAGAAGAAAAGTGACATTTATTAAAACTTTAAACTCTAATTCAGTTAACACCTACAGATACATGCCGCGCCCACGCTAGCATTCATACGCGATATGCACATGCAAATAGAGACAGAAAAGAGCAGAAGAAAAATAAAATAGAGAGGTTTGAGGCAATCTCTGAAGAGGGGTTTTTGTTACTGTGCTTCGAGCTCGCTGTAGTCCTTGCTTGTAGGTAGATCTTGCTTTTCATTGGGGCCCAATATTTTTCTTAAACCTTGTTCACTGTAGGAGACTTTTCTCTCTTGGGGTTCCTGTGTCTTCAATGGGTCTTCAGTCCTGTGAGAAAGAGAAGAGAGCAGACAGGAGAGGCTGCAGCAAGCCAGCCATGAGAGGTCTATTCAATCCAGGAGCAAATAGCTTTCTGCCTTCAAACACTGTTTCTCCAATTTAAAACTCCCCTGGTTGGCCAGCAGGTGGTCACGTGACTGACTAGTTTGATCAGGTCTCTTCTGTACATTGGGACATCTTAGCAGTCAACCTGGAATACTAGCTCCTCCACCTTTAACGTCTGGTAATCAAAAGTCCATTGTGGATTGAATGTGTCAGGGCATGGTCTTTTGTCACTTTTAAGCACTGTTTGTAAATATGCAAATGTCTTTCCAGTCAAGGGTCCGGTGTTGCTTTCTTTCAAAAAGCAAGTTCTTTCTTTACTCCTCTAACAGTTTAAAAATCAAGGTTCATGTGGTGAAATTAATATGCCTCATTCTTGGCAACTGGGGGCCTGCATGATACTATACATACTAGAAGGGAGTACTGTGTACTAATAATATAATTTGTGCCATATCGGGAAAACCAGTTAAATCCAGTTGAAAATTTACAATAGTCATAACTGGTCTCAACTGATGTGAACAGAAGTCAACAGGGAAGGTGTGTGGTAAGGCAGAGGGCAGGAGAGATTAAATAACAAAGCTGTCTTAGGACAAAGGCAAAGTTCTCTTCCCCACAACCCCAACTCCCCCCCCCCACCCACCCCCTTCACTTGCTTAAAACCTAATTCTTTTCTAACCTTTGCCAGTTCTGATGAAAGGTCACAGACCGGAAACGTTGGGCTGAATTTTACGCCGCCCCAGCGGGTCAGATGATGGTGTGGGGGTGGCATAAAATTGAGCGGGAGGCTCTGGGAGGCCTACCCACCCCGCTCCCGCCTCCAGTGAAGTTTATGGTGGTTGGGCAGGGGGAGGAAATGGCCCGCGCGCCTGAGGCCAATCAAGGCCCTTAAGTGGCCACATAAGGGCCCTCACCCACTTCCACAGGTATTTTACCCATGGCAAGCAGGCATGCTGGGGGCGTGAAAGGCCACCCAGCGAAAGCTGCCAGCCTTTCCATGCCCCCGGGGGGGGTCATGGCAGTTGGGCACAGGGTGCCTGATTGAGGGCTGCCCCTGCCTCCCAACCCACCCCCGAGACCCAAGACGCCCCCTCCCCGCAAACGGCCACCCTAGCCTCACCAGGGCACGACCGATCTCCCTGGCGAGACATGCCCTTTTTACCCAATTTCGAGGATCCATGGCGTCAGCTGGGCTGCAGTCCCAGCAATGGCTACCGCTCCTGGTGGCGCTGCTGGGACTAAGAGCTACTGGCCCGCTGATTGGCCGGCAGCTCACTGAGGCGGGACCTCCTCCCTCAAGTGGGTGGAAGTCCCGCCCCAGGACAATTAAAGCCCGGGGAACCGTAAAATACGGGACGGATCCCCGGGCTAGCGGAAGCGGGCTCGCCACCGACTTTTGCGTCGGTGGTGAATTCCCGTCCACCTAGGGTAAAATTCAGCTCATTAACTCTGATTCTCTCTCCACAGTTGCTGCCTGACCTTCTGAGTATTTCCAGCTCTTTCTATTTTTATTTCAGATTTCCAGCATCTGCAGTATTTTGCTTTTATTTAAAAGTGGCAAATGGATTTAATTTATTGATTTTTTGCTAATGTGAGGAGACAGAGAGAGATTTTAAAATCTGATCTTGATTTTTTTTTTTAGCAACTGGGGGTGAGAGATTTGAAAATTTGAACTTCGTGGATTTTTTGGGGGGAATTTTTACAAGCATAGTCTCTCGCTGGGACTTGATTTTCTTGCAATAGGGGTAGAGACAGAAGAGAGCTGTTTCTCCTAGCATTGATTTTTTTAATGCCACTAATTTAAATTAACTACTTCAATCTACTAATCAGTGCAGGTCCACTTCCATCATGTCTGCTAATTTCGCATACGTCGAGTTCCTTGCCGATAATATCTGCTGGCTCGTCTGTATTGCGGAAGATTTCAAACAGTTTGATCCAGTGTCCCACCATGAGACCAAGGTTTATGTGGTGTGGTGGATCCAAGCGAGTGTTGGTGGCTCTAGACTACAACTCTGGGAAGAAGAGCAGTAAAAAGGATGAGGTTTCTATGGCACAGATCCTTATACTTGCAGGTATATTTCAATGAAATGAGGAAAATTTGGTTTCTGGACCATATGGGCTGAGAGTAGTTATGAATCTTTGCACATTCAGTGTGTTTTTCAGGTATGTTAATTGTTCTTGTTCTGTCCCTACAGAGACCTGTAAAGAGATCCAATTTAAGATGGAATGCGGCTCGAGATTCCGGATCCCAAAGGTTGTGGACACTGCAGTGGAAACAGATAGCACTGCCAATGATGTCCCCCCTCAGCCATGAGCATGAAGAGGGCAAATGGAAGATGCTAATATGAGCAAAGTATGTTTTCCAGCAGCTATATACACAGTGATTTTCATTGTGGTAGTTAAAACTTTATTCTCACAGACCTGCATGGACAATTAAGTGCCTGATTGCAAAGAGTGCATGGAACTTGTAAATGCAGTCACATCACCAATGCTAATTGCTGTGAAAAGCTTCTTAATATCTAATTTCTCTGCCAGATCAAGATGCCCAAGTCAAGCAGCTAATGTCCATCATGGACAAGCAGATGATAGGAAAGGTGATGGGCAGTGAAATTGCTGCTGAGAACAGCCAATACTTCCAGCCCTACTGAGAGCTGGAGGTTGTGGCAGAGCCCCCTCACTCCACCCTCTGTGCCTCTATGGAAGTCCCACCACACTTGCATTCCCAGGACAAGTACCTGCCCAGTGCCAGGAGCTGTTTGTTGAGATTGAGTGTTTGGAAGCAGAGAAGACAGCCCTCCAGGAGAAGGTGGAGATTTCGATACTTAATCGCCGCCTCCAAGAAGAAACTCTTAACACTTTGTGCCAGGGTAATATATTTGTTTATATAGCTACAAGTTTCATTTTACATGCCATACCTCTTCCGGTGCTGACTAATGCAGCATCCCTCTGGTCAGGAAAAGATGATTGGTCTATTGGGGTTGTACACATGTCTCCCACAACATCTTATATTGTTTCTTTTGCTGTCTGTTGCAGCAAGAGCACTGCACCAGCCTTTCAATTTGGCTACACAGCCCAGGCCCTCCACACCTCTCCATGTCCAGCTGCAGTCTAGGATCACGCCTGTTGGTGCAACGATAATGCCCAATCTCACTCACGGTGAAGCTGCAGCAATTGTCATGGTTGGGGAGGCAAGCATGCATGTCAAGCAACTGTATGCACCGATTGATGGGAAGGTATTGATTCTCACAATTTCCCAAATAGATGAAAATAATTGTCAGTTTACGCAAAAGCACCTTTAAAAATGATGGATCATAGATTGTGATTGGAACACTCCTTTTGCAAGTCAGTGAGTCTGAACCATAGTATCATCTGTATTCACATCGAGTCTGTAATTAATGTAGGGTTGGATTTTATTACCCCACTGCCGAGAGCAGCAGCACGTGCGCAAAATGGCTGTGGTCCATTTAGCATAATGATGGCAGCCGTTTCCCTCAATCATGCAGCAGGAGTGGTATTGGCGATGCCGTTAACGTCTTCCCCTGATGTTGGATTGCAGAGCTCCCCCGTCCTTCCCCCCAACAGTATCCACTTGCAGAGTTCCCCCCTTCCCCCCAACAGTATCCACTTGCAGAGTTCCCCCCTTCCCCCCAACAGTATCCACTTGCAGAGCTCCCCCCTTCCTCCCAACAGTATCCACTTGCAGAGCTCCCCTGTCCTTCCCCCCAACAGTATCCACTTGCAGAGCTCCCCCGTCCTTCCCCCCAACAGTATCCACTTGCAGAGTTCCCCCCTTCCCCCCAACAGTATCCACTTGCAGAGTTCCCTCCTTCCCCCCTTCCCTCCAACAGTATCCACTTGCAGAGCTCCCTTGTCCTTCCCCCCAACAGTATCCACTTGCAGAGTTCCCCCCTTCACCCCAACAGTATCCACTTGCAGAGCTCCCCCCTTCCCCCAACAGTATCCACTTGCAGAGCTCCCCCGTCCTTCCCCCCAACAGTATCCACTTGCAGAGTTCCCCCCTTCCCCCCCACAGTATCCACTTGCAGAGCTCCCCCCTTCCCCCCAACATTATCCACTTGCAGAGTTCCCCCGTCCTTCCCCCCAACAGTATCCACTTGCAGAGCTCCCCCCTTCCCCCCAACAGTATCCACTTGCAGAGCTTCCCCGTCCTTCCCCCCCAACAGTATCCACTTGCAGAGTTCCCCCCTTCCCCCCAACAGTATCCACTTGCAGAGCTCCCCCCTTCCCCCAACAGTATCCACTTGCAGAGTTCCCTCCTTCCCCCCCAACAGAACTGTTATGACTGAGGCTGGAGGAGTGCACTGTTAATTCAGTCCCAGTTCTCCACGGGTCACAGCATGTCAATAAATCTTCCTACCTACTGAAAAACAGCTAACAGAAAAACAGTTTCTACAGATCGGAGGGTTGCTAATTTAACCCCACTATTTAAAAAGGGAGGTAGAGAGAAAACAGGGAATTATAGACCAGTCAGCCTGACGTCAGTAGTGGGGAAAATTCTAGAGTCCATTATCAAAGATTTTATAGCCGAGCACTTGGAGAACAATGGTAGAATCGGACAGAGCCAGCCTGGATTAATGAAAGGAAAATCATGCTTGACAAATCTACTAGAATTCTTTGAGGATCGAACTAGTAGAGTTGATGAGGGGGAGTCAGTGGATGTGGTTTATTTGGACTTTCAGAAGGATTTCTACAAAGTCCCACATAAGAGATTAGTGTGTAAAATTAAAGAACATGGGATTGGCGGTAGTGTATTGCGATGGATAGAAAATTGGTTGGCAGACAGGAAACAACAAGTAAGAATAAATGGGTCTTTTTCCAAATGGTAGGCAGTACTAGTGGGGTACCGCAGGGATCGGTGTTAGGACCTCAGCTATTCACAATATATATTAATGATTTAGATGAGGGAACTAAATATAATATCTCCAAATTTGCAGATGACACAAAACTGGTTGGGAGGGTGAGTTGTGAGGAGGATTCAGAGATGCTTCAGGGTAATTTGGACAAGTTGACTAAGTGAGCTAATCCATGGCAGATGCAGTATTATGTGGATAAATGTGTGGTTATCCACTTTGATAGCAAAAGCAGGAAGGCAGATTGTCATCTGAACAGTTATAAACTGAGAGAGGGGAATATGCAACGAGACCTGGGTGTTCTCGTACACCAGTCGCTGAAGGTAAGCATGCAGGTGCAACAGGCGGTAAAAAAGGCAAATAGTATGTTGGCCTTCATAGCAAGAGGATTCGAGTACAGGAGCAGGGATGTCTTGCTGCAATTATACAGGGCCTTGGTGAGGCCACACCTGGAATATTGTGTGCCATTTTGGTCTCCTTATCTGAGGAAGGATGTTCTTGCTATAGAGGGAGTGCAGCAAAGGTTTACCAGACTGATTCCTGGGATGGCGGGACTGATGTATGAGGAGAGATTGAGTCGGTTAGGATTATATTCGCTGGAGTTCAGAAAAGTGAAGGGGGATCTCATAGAAACCTATAAAATTCTAACAGGACTTGACAGGGTAAATGCAGGAAGGATGTTCCCGATGGTGGGGGGGGAGTCCAGAACCAGGGGTCATAGTCTAAGGATACAGGGTAAACCTTTCAGGACTGAGATGAGGAGAAATTTCTTCACCCAGAGAGTGATGAGCCTATGGAATTCACTACCAAAGAAAGCAGTTCAGCCTAAATATTGCATTTTTTCAAGAAGGAGTTAGATATAGCTCTTGGGGCGAAAGGGATCAAAGTATATGGGGGGAAAGCAGGAACAGGTTACTGAGTTGGATGATTAGCCATGATCATAATGAGTGGCGGAGCAGGCTCGAAGGGCCGAATGGCCTACTCCTGCTCCTATTTTCTATGTTTCTATGCAATTACATACTCTATGTGTCCCCCAGAATAAAGCACACCAACCAGGTTTCTTTAATCAACAACATTAACTATTTATTATAAAAACAAGTCTTAACCATTATCAGCTATCTCTATATATGAAAAGTTCCTTATTTCCCTGGACCTCATCCACACGCACATACATTAAAAAAAATGGTTAACTGGGGGAAAAGGATTTTTGTTTACAGCTGTTTCATAGGAATGAAAGGAATAATAAAATAACAGGTTCTGGTAGGAAGTTCTTCGGTTTGGTGTGGTGTCTCAGAGTTGAATAGACAGATGTCACTTGAAGTCTCTCCAGGTGAGGTTGATGAACAGTCTGTGATGGGTAGGCATTCAAGGCAATTCCACTACAGGGGCTTCACATAGGTCTTTTATCAAGGGTGTAGCAACAGGTCTTCTTAGGTTTTTCAGCAGCAGTTTAGGAGTAGAAAGTTTCTTCAGATTTCAGGATCTCTTAAAACACAGGAGGCAACAGGAACCACTTGATGCAGGGATTCTTCAGAGACAAGAGGCAATAAGAATCTGCCACCTTTGAAATTCAGGGGTTTCTTCTCAAGAGATGCAGGATTCCTTTACAGAGAGAATTAACACTTTTTCTGGGTCTTCCTCGCTGATCTCCAGGCAGGTCAAAGCCAAATTTCAAATGCCTGCTCTTTGTCCAACTCACTGGCTTTTTAAATGGTCCAAAGTGAAAGCAAACATGTCCAGACTTAGAGTCACCCTTGTCATTCAAAGTGTTTCTCTGAGAAGGTCAAACCCCTTGCTGGTTTCCTTGAAATTGCCTGCTTTCCTGTCCTTGTATATAAAGTCAGCTTCCTTTCAAAACATTCAAAAACTTCAGCTATTTGCAGTTGTCAATGTCCACTGAAAAATCCTTTTTCAGTTTTTTTAAAACTCACGGCATTCTAAGTTTTTAATACAAAAACCAAAACATTGTAACAATATCCACTTGCAGAGTTTCCTCCTTCTCTCACATCCGCAGATTTAGGTCAATGGCAATGTCCGATGTGAAAAAAAAATCTGCAAGATAACAGCAGATAACTTACCTAGGCTTTGCAGGCACCGATGTTTCTGGCCTCAGTGGCACCAGATTTTCAAAGACAAGAAAGTGAAGGCAGGTCCCTGATTTTCCTTACAGGTGCAGTTGAGGGGGGTGGGGGTGGTGTGCGGGGAGTAGGGGGAGGGAATTTAAATCCCTGAGTGCCTGTGGACCTCTGACCACTGGCCAGCAGACCAATTCATTATTTGTTAAGCCCCTGGCTGTTGCCGTGTAGAGTTCCACTGTGTTGAAGGACAGCTCTATCCGTGGGAGAGTGTACTCAAATTTCATAAATGCCAGTGATCCAGCTCCCCAGGCGAAACACCCCCTCTCACCGAGGAAGCTCAGTGCTGTCAAAGGTAAGAACTTACAAGCACTTTTAAATTGCAAATTTCTACAGTAGCTGTTCTATGTTTCTGATCTTTTTAAAAAATATATCATAGATGTCCCTTTTCTCCTACATTTTGAGATTAAAGGTCTCAATGAGTCATTGTTTAATTTATTTATTTATTTTCTTTATGCAACATGTTTCAACCATCACCTACACACGAGTGAGTGAGGGGGCTGTCTCAAAAGATCTTGCGAGGTTCAACAGGAACTGAGAGAATCCAAGATCAAAATAAGAAGCCGAAAGGTCAATAAGTTTAAATTTGTGGAGTCGTGTATATCTGTGTTATTTGTGCTTTCATAATAAATGCCTTTGAGTAGCATTAGTTCAATAATGTACTTGTAGTTCCCCAAACAGAGGGAAAATAAATTACTCTCAATTTTGGAGAGCTGGTTTGCAAAAGATCTTCCAAACCCAATCTTGTTTTTCCTGATTTTAAAATTGGCTTGACATTCTGACTTTGACATTTTGAGTTTTATGCAGGCACTCAGCATGTTGGGGGCACTGTCCAAATTTCTGCTTTCATAAGCCAACAACTGCACAGACCAGGCTCCTGCCCCAAGCACTGCTCCCAAGCGCCTCCTGCTTGGCACTCCTGCTGTAAGTGACTACCAGCACTGTGTACTGTAGGGAAAATTCTTGGGAGAGTGGGAATTTCCATCCACTGCATGCAGCAGCATCAATAGCAGGAGTGTTAGCAGGTAGGTGCTCAGGAAGGCAGGCAAGACAGGTATATATATGGGGAGCCGAGAAAAGAACAGAAGTTAAGAAGAGCATGTGGGTGAGGATGCTGAAGCTGAGAGCAGTGGTATGGGGAAGGAGAATGTCTGTGTTAACTGGGGGGAGGGAAGGAAGGATGATGTCAACATTTAATGGGGCGGAAGTAGAGTACAAGCATTATTTTATGGTGAAAGGGAGGGAGTGCAAAGATTAGTTAAGGAAGAAGGATATAGACTACATGCATTAACTGAGGGAAAGACAGAGGAAGAGAAACAGCATTAACCAGGAAGCACAAGTGAATTACAGTTCAAATAGGGGCCAGCCTTTGCTCCATGGTAGCAATCTCACATAAGTCTGAAGGTCAGAGAATCAAGTCCAACACCAGGACTTGAACACATAATTTTAGTTGACACTTCAATGCAGTAGTGAGGGAGTGCTGCAATGTTGGAATTGTTGCCTTTCAGATAAAATGATAAACTGACTTCCATCTCATCACTAAAAACAATGTAATTGGTCATTAGTTTCAGTGCCATTTGTGGGACCTTGCTGTGTTCACTTGGCTACCTTAGAACAGGAACCACACTTCAAAGTAATTCATTGGCTGTGGACTGCTTTGGGACATCCTGAGTTTGTGATATTAATGCACATTCATTTTTCTCTCTAATAGGGGAGTTGGTTGGAGGAAGAGAAGAATGTCAAGTTGATTTCTGGATCAGGGTGAGGGGAAGCAAAATGCTGACTTAAAGTGCTGTGAGCCAGAGGTGTGCTGTTAAACTGAGGGGAGAGTGGGAGATTCGTGCCAACATGAACTGGGAGGGTTGGAGGTGGCAATAATGGTCGCAATATTTCTCTGGGGATTCCTCAGTTCCCAAGGACAAAGCAGAAAAGGGAAGAAAAGGAACAGACTCCCATGACTCTGGATCTCTTTTTCCTTAATGTTGTCCCAGTATCTCTGCAGCTTTCCTTGAGGTTTCAACAACAGTATAGGCAAAACACAGTAAATCTTGAGTACACAGCTTGTGACTTTTTGTCTTTTTTGTTTTAATGAATTCAAGATCACACCTGCAATTTTCCAAAAAGCACTTCCTGTGAGAATCACTCCCAATGGGCCATGAGATCAGCTTTGAATAACACACTTGTCAGAACATAAGAACACAAGAAACAGAAGCAGGAGTTGGCCATTCTGCCCTTTGAGCGTGTTCTGTGACTCAAAACAATCATGGCTTTCCTGCACCATCCCTTAATCCCCTTAGTATCGAAAATTTATCGATCTCTTTCTTGAATATACCCAACGATTCAACCTCCACAGCCCTCAGTGCAGAGAATTGTACAGTGCATATAAAGTTTGGAGGTGTTGATAATTAATTGGAAATGCTCCATACCCCTTATGTATGTGCCTTTTGAAATTATTTGATGTCAACGTCATCTTACACTGCAGCAGCAATATTACAGCCATAAGTTGTTGAATGGACTTTCCGATAGCTTTTGACAAGCTTAAAACACTCGGGAGATGATCTTTTCTGCATAAAAATACATAATATGTTTTTACCCACATTGATAACTGCTTACACTTCATTCAGCATGACATATGGAAGGTATAAAGCAAATGTTTCTTCGTGACTAGTCTAATGAAGAAATGGAAGAGTTGGTCACCAGCCACTTGCAGCACTATTGGGTAGTGTGGATGTGTGCAGTTAACATCCGCTGGAAGTATGCAGATAAAGTGGATTATGTCGGAGCATGCATGCTGATTGATGCAAATAGTGCCGTTTTGTAGCTGGACACTGCAACCAATGCCCTCCTTTAAGCTTGCATAGCTGAACATGCATTAAGCAGCAGGAAAGTCCCCCACTAGTGCCATTTAAAGGAATCGTCAACCTCTTACAGGTTGGTTTCTGGTTGATTTTTTTTCTGGTTGTTGCTAGAATTCTTCACATATTTGTTGCTTTCAGTAGTTGTTTCAAGTTTCCAAAATCTACAGGGAGTGATGTCGTAGGTGCTGTAGTACATTTTGCTGACCGTAAGACTTCTGCACAAACCAGTTGCTCCCAGATATGGGTGCCCTAGTAGGCATTCCCTTGGAATGCAGCATGACGGGGAGAATGAGCAGAGGCTGCACAGAGCAGGACAAGCTGCTGGAAGGGGAGAAGGTCGCTCAGGGGGAGAGCAAATTTTAGTAAAATAAGGCAGGATCTGGCCAAGGTAGACTGGAAAGAGTTACTTGTTGGGAAATCCAGAGAAGAGCAGTGGGGGGGGGGGTGCATTCAAAAAGGAAATGGGGAGGGTACAGGCCCAATATGTTCCCTCTAGGGTACTAGGTAGGAGCAACAAGCCCAGAGAACCATGGATGACTAAAAATATTCAGGGTACAATGAGAAGGAAAAGAGAGGCTTTTAGCAAATACAAGGAGAGCAAATCAATGGAAGCATTAGTGGAGTACAGAAAGTGTAGGATGGAGCTTAAGAAAGCAATTAGGAGAGCAAAGAGGGGATATGAGAAAGCTCTGGCTGGTAAAATTAGGGAAAATCCCAAGATATTCTATAAGTATATCAATGGGAAGAGGATAACCAGGGAAAGAGTAAGACCCATTAGGGACCAAGGGGGAAATTTGTGGGTGGAGCCAGAGGACATTGGGAGGGTGTTCAACGAATACTTCACATCTGTCTTCACCCAAGAGAATGAGGATGTAGATATGGAACTGAGAGAGAGAGACTATGAGGTTCTTGAGCAAATTGTCATAGGGAGTGACAAGGTATTGGATGTTTTGGAAGGCTTAAAAGTGGACAAATCTCCAGGTCCGGATGATTTGTGTCCCAGGATGCTGCGGGAGGCGAGGGTGGAGATTGCAGGGGCTCTGACCCTAATTTTTAATTCCTCTCTGGCCACGGGGGAGGTGCCAGAGGACTGGAGAACAGCTAATGTGGTCCCACTATTTAAGAAAGGTTGTAGAGATAAGCCAGGGAACTACAGACCAGTGAGTCTCACGTCAGTGGTAGGGAAACTATTGGAGAAAATTCTGAAGGAGAGAATCGATCACCACTTGGAGAGGCAAAATTTGATTAGGAATAGTCAGCATGGCTTTGTCAGAGGGAGGTCATGCCGAACAAATTTGATTGAATTTTTTGAGCATGTGACTAGGTGTGTAGATGAGGGTAGTGCAGTTGATGTAGTTTACATGGATTTCAGCAAAGCCTTTGACAAGGTCCCACATGGGAGACTTATCAAGAAAGTAAATGAATATGGGATACAAAGTAACTTGATAAGATGGATTCAAAATTGGCTTAGCTGTAGGAGACAGAGCGTTATGACAGACGTCTGTTTTAGTGACTGGAAGCCAGTGTCCAGTGGTGTACCACAGGGATCTGTGCTGGGTCCCCTATTGTTTGTCATTTATATAAACGACATAGATGACCATGTGGGGGGTAGGGTCACGGATGACACAAAGATTGGCCGAATGGTTAACAGTGAGGTGGAGTGTCTTAGGTTACAGGAAGATATCGACCAGATGGTCAAATGGGCAGAAAAGTGGCAGACGGAATTTAATGCTGAAAAGTGTGAGGTGATACACTTTGGAAGGAATAATGTGACACGGAAGTATTCAATGAATGGCCTGACACTGGGAAGTTCCGAGGAACAAAGGGACCTTGGCGTGTTTGTCCATAGATCTCTGAAGGCAGAAGGGCAAGTTAATAGGGTGGTGAAAAAGGCATATGGGACACTTGCCTTTATCAATCGAGGCATAGATTACAAAAGCAGGGAGGTCATGTTGGGGTTGTACGAACTTTGATAAGGCCACAGCTGAAGTACTGTGTGCAATTCTGGTCGCCACATTATAGGAAGGATGTGATTGCATTGGAGGGGGTGCAGAGGCGATTCACCAGGATGTTGCCTGGGATGGAACATTTAAGCTATGAAGAGATGTTGGATAGGCTTGGGTTGTTTTCGCTGGAGCAGAGAAGGCTGAGGGGTGACCTGATCGAGGTGTACAAGATTATGAGGGGCATGGACAGGGTGGATAGGGAGCAGCTGTTCCCCTTAGTTGAAGGGTCAGTTACGAGGGGTCACAAGTTTAAGGTGAGGGGCGGGAGGTTTAAGGGGGACTTGAGAAAGAACTTTTTTGCCCAGAGGGTGGTGACGGTCTGGAATGCCCTGCCTGGGAGGGTGGTAGATGCAGGTTGCCTCACATCCTTTAAAAAGTACCTGGATGAGCACTTGGCACGTCATAACATTCAAGGCTATGGGCCAAGTGCTGGCAAATGGGATTAGATAGACAGGTCTGGTGTTTTAATGCATCGGTGCAGACTCGATGGGCCGAAGGGCCTCTTCTGCTCTTTATTATTCTGTGATTCTGTGATTCTGTGAAGTTATCCACAGGTGTTGTACACGCCGCAGCTGGATGACCAAATCAGTTAAAGTGGTTTAATGGCTATTTAGCCAATACAGAAATATGAAAGAGCAATGATTACATGTTATTGGGATTGGCCTGTTTTTCTATAAATTCTGTCAACAAAACTGGGTTTCACAAAATCACAGGCAGAAACTCACACTGTCATTTTTATTGGCTGTTGTTAATTTCTACAAAGGAAGGTTTATAAGCTTTTTCTTTTGAAAAGAGGAATGGATGCCTCAATATTGTCAGATCAATCAATTCTGATGTTAATCAGATGGCCCCAGAACTTGTAATTAAATCAAGCTTGCTGCATGACTTCCTGCATATCTACACCACTGTATTTATGTCAAGCCTTGGTTCAAACATGGACAAAAGAGCTGAACTCAAGAGGTGAGGTGAGAGTGACTGCCCTTGACATCAAGGCAGCATTTGACCAAGTATGGCATCAAGGAGCCCTATCAAAACTGAGGTCAATGGGAATCAGGGGGAAAACCCTCCGCTGGCTGGAGTCATACCTAGTGCAAAGGAAGATGGTTGTGGTTTTTTTTTAGAAATTGTTGTTGGAGGTCAATCATCTGAGCTCCAGGACATCACTGCAGGAGTTCCTCATGGTAGTGTCCTAGGCCCAACCTACTTCAGCTGCTTCATCAATGACCTTCCTTCTATCATAAGGTCAGAAGTGGGGATGTTCGCTGATGATTGCACAATGTTCAGCACCATTCGTGACTCCTCAGATACTGAAGCAGTCCGTGTAGAAATGCAGCAAGACCTGGACAATATCCAGGCTTGGGCTGATAAGTGGCAAGTAACATTCGTGCCACACAAGTGCCAGGCAATGACCATCTCCAACAAGAGAGAATCTAACCATCTCCCCTTGACAGTCAATGGCATTACCATCGCTGAATCCCCCACTATCAACATCGTAGGGGCTACCATTGACCAGAAACTGAACTGGAGTCGCCATATAAATACCATGGCTACAAGAGCAGGTCAGAGGCTAGGAATCCTGAGGCGAGTAACTCACCTCCTGACTCCCCAAAGCCTGTTCACCATCTACAAGGCACAAGTCAGGAGTATGATGGAATACTCTCCACATGCCTGGATGGGTGCAGCTCCAACAACACTCAAGAAGCTCGACATCATCCAGGACAAAGCAGCCCGCTTGATTGGCACCAAATCTACAAACATTCACTCCCTCCACCACCAATGCACAGTGGCAGCAGTGTGTACCATCTACAAGATGCACTGCAGCAATGCACCAAGGCTCCTTAGACAGCACCTTCCAAACCCGCGACCTCTACCAACTAGAAGGACAAGGGCAGCAAATACATGGGAACACAGCCACCTGCAAGTTCCCCTCCAAGTCACACATCATCCTGACTTGGAACTATATCGCTGTTCCTTCACTGTTGCTGGGCCAAAATCCTGGAACTCCCTTCCAAACAGCACTGTGGGTATACCTACCCCAAATGGACTGCAGCGGTTCAAGAAGGCAGCTCACCACCGCCTTCTCAAGGGCAATTAGGGATGGGCAATAAATGCTGGCCTAGCCAGTGACGCCCACATCCCTGAATGAATTAAAAAGAAAGTAAACAGAAGAGTTTATCAGTAATAGTAAATGGACGTGAAACTGAAATTGGGTGAAATTCAAGTGTCCATAAATCTGGTCAAATTCACCACACAGGAGTCATTCTGTGAGCTCAGGTCAGTTTGGATGTCTACCAATCCTGCATCTTTCATCAAAGATGTTTTTAAAAAATGCAATTTGTTGATAGCTGTTCTTTTCCCACTGAGACCTTCACCACCCCCATCTCTAAAATTAAGTTGCCATCTGTGGTGAGGAGAAGCTGTTTCACCACCAGCTGATGCAATAGCAAAATAGCTATTGTGGTGCAGTTTGTTAAAAATAAAATTAGCACTATCAATGTGCCTGCAAGCGAAGCCTTATGCTGATCTAATTTAAATAGCATTAGCATACATCTGCAATATTCCAGACTTCATTGTTGTGATGGACAATCCTACTCTGACTGGATCCAGCCCAAAAGTCCATTAAAGCAGATTCTAATTCAACCTCTAAAATGCTGCAGTGCAATTTACTTCAGGTCCATTCAGGAATTTGTTTATGTTTAGAATGATAAATGTAACAACTCGTCTTATGGCAAATGTTTTGCAGATTGAGCCCCAAAGAATTACTGTGAATTCAATAAGATATCTTGGAGGAAATATTAAGAACTGATGGTGAGTCTGTCAAATAATTATAAATTATTGATCCAAATGGGTTAGCTAAAAATGCAAACAACTGCTAACAAAAACAGGCACCCATAACTTGTAGCAGCCAACACGCCAAAGCAAGAAATATAATGCCTTCCAGACTTAATGGTTAAATCCAAGTACTAGTTATCAAAATTTTCACTAATTGTTTTTCCCCAGCTAATTCTCTCTTGTTTTTTTTAATGAATGCCACATTATTGGTTTCCCACTTAACAGTTGGTTGAATTTAAAGCTTATTACCAGATGGCAACATTATGATTTCCTTTATTTGAGCAGCATGATTTTTGTCTCCCAGCCCTAACCATGTGGTTGGCTATTTTGATTACTGATATTTTTGCAGTTAATTGCATGGAAAGAAGCAATTCTAAAATTAGCCATAACTGTGGTATGATCATTAAATGATCTCCATTATTAACCTACATTCTTTGCTTTCTGTGAAGAAACCAAGAGGCCTGAAAAACATAGATATCTTGGGCTGGATTTTACCAAACGATGTGAAGTCCCAATGCCGCGGTCATTTGTGGGTCACAGGGCCACATGGGCTGGCGGCGGGACTTCTGTAGTGATCTGCCGCTGGCCTGCACAGTCTCAATCCCTCTGCCCAACTGCCCCTGAGAAGTTTGGCCGACAGCGGAAAGTCGTGAGGGATCCACTCTAATGAGTTGTTCCACCATTTTAGTGGCCCCTCCTGTCTCCAAGCTCATCACCATGGGGCTGGTAAATTTTCACCCCTTGTTTCTACCTTATTCTACATTAGTTGGGGATCAAGTCCTGGGGTAGGAATTACTCTGGATCTGTTTTTGGAGGCAGTGCACTCACAGAGCAAGAGGCCCGAAGATCAATAGAAATTGATCCTCAGCCCTCTCCTGAATAATTGGGAGAGCTGCTGGTACGGGTCGCACCGCCACAGGAAATTTGACCGACAGAAGAGTATAGAAAGTACAGGGGTGAAGTAAAGAAGGAAATTAGAAAAGCCAATAGAGGACATGAAAAATTATTGGCAGGTAAAATCAAGGAAAACCCAAAGATGTTTTATCAGTACATTAAGAGGAAGAGGATAACTAAGGAAAGGGTAGGGCCTATTAGAGATGTAAAAGGGAATGTATGTGTTGACGCAGAAGATGTGGGCAGGGCCCTTAATGAGTTTTTTGTCTCTGTCTTCACAAAGGAAAGGGCTGATGCAGATACTGTAGTTAAAGAGGCGAAGTGTGAAATATTAGATACGATAAGCATAATGAGAGAGGAAGTACTAGAGGGTCTGACATCCTTGAAAGTGGATAAATCGCCAGGGCCGGATGGATTGCATCCCAGGTTGTTGAAGGAAGCTAGGGAGGAAATAGCAGATGTGCGGAGGATCATCTTCAAATCCTCACTAGATACAGGCGAGGTACCAGACGATTGGAGGTCTGCGAACGTTGTACCATTGGCCACCAAATTGCATTCTGTGTTGTGTGATAGTCTTCCTGCTGTATAAGGTGTGACAATTAGTTTCATTCTTTCTGCACATTTGAAAGTTTTAAGTGCAGAGAGACAGGCTTTCATCAAGACTAAGTTCTTGGAGAAAATTCGGAGTGCTCTGTGGCATCGTATAAGACCATCTGAGACAGAATTTAATTCAGGAGATTTGGTGTATTATAAAAGAGAGGGTCATAGGGAATGGAAAGGCCCTGGTAAGGTGATAGGTCGTGATGGTAAAACAGTAGTTATCAAACATGGCAATCAAACTGTTAAGGTTCTTTCCTCACAATTAATCGGGATTAATTACAAAATCTGACAGAACCTCATATTTTTTGATGCTGTACCAGAATTGTCCTTTTCAAGTTTCAGCATCTGTGTCCAGCTGAGCAGAGCTTCAAGTGTTCTGTGTCCTCTGACAGAGACTCTCCAGTGCTGTCCTCATCTCCAACAGCTGTAGTGTGCCATTTGGCTCTGTGATATCTAATTCTGTCACCAAGTATCTGGGACACCCCTCTCTCCCCATTTCCAATGGCCATGTACTCCACCATTCTTCTGACCTCCATCCCTCCTTCTCTGCAGCGATCAGGGTGATGATAATTGGAGGGACTCTCTCTGGAGTTCTGCACTCTCTTCTCCTGCTAGGAGATAAAGAGTGAGTGTGAGAACCTCTTCCCACTGTATCCATATACAAGTTACTGCACTCTTGCTGCTGACTTTCTCAGCCTCTTCGAGCCACCTAGCTTCATTTCAGAGGAAGACCTCTTACTGCAGTCTGCTGGGAACAGTGTCTGTCTGCAACCCCTTACAGCCCACAGCGTGACCTCCAGGGATGCCTCTGAGAACCAAGGGTGCATCTTCATATGTTGAGACTCCATCACTGCACTTGCTCTCTCTGTCCTGACAGTTCTGTAATGGATTTAATCTAACCCCTGTCGGAGTCTCTTTAAGTAGTGAGGCTTGAAGAGTCAGGTGCAAGTCGTGAACACACCTGTCCGCTCCGATTGGTCAGGAAACCCTGAAGTGGAGGCTACTGCCCTGGCTGAATTAAAAAGCCATGGCAAAGACGCTCCAACAACTTTTGGGTTCCTGACATGTTGCCTTTCTTCGCTGTTATGAGCAGATCTACATGTTAGAATTCTGCTCTTTAAGTTTGTAATTGTGCAAATAAATTTTAGTGGAAATTTGGACTGTAACCTAACCAATTTCCTGATTGTCCCCAAAGTGGAACATCTTTCCACTAAATGCTTTAGAACTGATGAATGCGTGACACAAGCACACTCTGTGGATGAAGCAGCACACTGCAAGAGCATCTTTCTGGAGAAAGAGAAATTATTACAATTAACTTCTTACCCAGACAGTGGTGAGAATGTGGAATTCTCTACCACAAGGAGATGAGGAGTTAGACAAGGAAGGATGGGAGAAGGCTCGAATGAAGGTATGAGTGAGCATCCAACATGGACTGCTTGGGCCAAATGGTCTGTTTCTGTGCTGTATATTCTATGTAATTTTATATGTTTGTGGGTTACAGAATTGAATATCATCTCATCTATTTTAAATATTTTTTCTCAGCTATATCCAATAAATTACTTTCCTCTCGTGCAATATGAATGTAAATCTGACTTTCAAGCCAAGAAATATTTGATTTGGACTCCAGTTAGTTTGAACAGGCCTGACCTTCAACTGGTTTAACTTGTGGTAATTTTGAATTTTTTTGCAGTAATAGGATATTCTTTGCCAGTAAAAGGACTCCTAATTTTCAACCACTATTGAAAGGAATTCTACTGAGGAAAGCCTGCTGAAACAATAGGACTTCATGTACACTGATTTATCATCTATAGAGCAGAGTAAACTGAAAGAGCAACGTGTTCCTCTGTGAATGCCTGTCAAACAATTGTCATGCTACAGTCAAAGACAACTCTGAAACCATCCAAATTTGAAATTGTCAGGTATTTGTGGATTAACTCTGTAATATAATAAGCATGTTAGCCTAGAAATCGGATGGCGCCACTCCCATTTTTCAGAAGTGAAACAAGCATCTAAGCATCCAACAAGGCAGGTGCAGCACACATTCTCATTACATGCCCACAATTTTGGATCGGGCAGTTTCGTAGACGTTCAGGGCTGAATTTTGTTCTCCCCCAGGCATCTGGTTCCTGAGTGGGGAGTGGGGGGTGCGGAGGTGCCTGAAGATGCCTCTGCGAGAGGCCCGCAACACACCCGATGCACGGAGGGCCCAGCCCGATATTACTGGCGGCAGCGATGCCTCGTGGCCCCCACCACTTGGCAATGGGACCCCAAGTTGAATATTTAAATAAATTGCAATGAATTAATTAATGATACTCACGTCGCCGCCTGATGTCCCGCTGCGATCTTCGACCTAGTGGCCAGCACTCCCTTATCTTCGGATCCCCATGCGGGGAAACGAGATGCCACACTGGTGGGGAGGGGGGAGGAGGTAAGTTTATCAGTGCAGGAGGGGGGGAACGGGGTCAACAGGCACAGGAGATGGTGAGAAGGGTTGGAGTTTAACGTTTGTGCAGTATGTCGGGGGCGGGGGGAAGTCAGATGGTAAAGGTAAATGTTTTGGTGGGGAGAGGGCAAATAATTAATTTTATTGTTATGGCGGGGTGGGAGAGGGGCAAAAGAAATGTCTGTATTTTTATTTACTTTACTGTTAAATATTTAAATTTCCCGGTAGGACTGACAGCCCTTTAAATTGGCGTCACGCCTCCGCACAGGCAGCTGATGCCATTGCTGGGGACGGACAGCCATCCCCCTCAACACGATCGGGAGGCGGGGCGGCCCACCCCGGCTATTTAAAAGAGCTGCCAAACGGAAGATTGCGACGGCTCCGCGTGCTGCGTTTTCTTTCACCTGCTTCCGACATCAGAGGCGGGCACAGAAGATTCAGCCCTTAGGGTGCATGCCAGAAATACTTAAAATAATTAATAAACTATTCAAATTAGGCCGCTATACTTCTTGCAGTATTGGGCTTTTCTCATTTGGGCTGCCCCAGCACTTGACTTGCAGCATGATGAGCTCACCCAACAGTGCTACTTAAAGGGCTCACCCACTGTGTACAAGTTAGTTGCTGGTTTGCCATTTGAGGCTACTGGTTAACCTCTGGGCGTTTTTTAGCCTTTCTCAGGTATGAAAATTTAGCTCTAATCGCTGAGGAGAACATTTTGCTGTGCTGCCTTCTTTTTGTCTTCCTTCACTAGAGTTGTGCAGCAGTCATGGGTGGCTTGCTATGGCTACCTTTGGGACTGGCAGATGAGAGGGAGAAGCAAGGAACACAGGGGAAAGCAGGAAAAGTTCACACAAGGTGGAGCAAGAGGTCACTGCACAGGAGGTTGTACCCACAATGAGGAGCAATGTCCCAGGTGTCTTCAGGAGGCTGTCACCGAGGTCACCCCTGTAACAAGGCAATAAGAACAAAAGATGGATATCATGTCAGGGCTTTGGCAAGCAGGTGTTCGAGCTGACTGTTCCTTTGTTCTCTACTCCTGCTCTGGACACCCACTCCCCATAAGGCAATTCTTTATATATCTCCAGCTCCATGATATGATCCACGCTGAGCCAATCAGTGGCACTGCAACCAATTTTGTCCATATATGGACATGCATCTAGTTTGCTCCTCCCTAATCTTTTCAGCAGTTTTTAAGCAGACACAATTTAAGGAAAACTGCAATAATTCATTTTAAGATTACACCCTGTACACTGGCATTGAGTGACCTAAACAGTGGTACTTAAAGGGCTGCTCAGGAAACTGCCACAAACATGTTTTACATTTGTAATTTTGTGGAGCTGCAAGGATCAGGAATGCTTCTCTTGGCACTACAGAAGGGCTGTGAACCACTACTGACCTGGGCAGTCCTCCTACCCAACCCACCCCTCCCCCCCTCTCAGACCTTGCCTCCCCTCCCCTCCCACAAGGACCTACCAGCAGCTACCACCAATGTAGAATCATGGAAGCATAGAAAAATTACAACACAGAAGGAGGCCATTCAGCCCATCATATCTGCACAGGTCGAAAAATCTAGCTGCCCAATCTAATGCCACTGTCCCAGTCAGTTGACAATTCTGTGGCCCCAAAACATGCAAGCTGTCTCAGGACACCCATTTGCTGTCTGCAACTGGCTGATCAGATTCAAAAGAGGCCACAAAATCACATTGGCCTCTTCAGCCAATGGAATGGGACAGGTGGCCAAGCCCTCCGCTGATCAGCCAGTCAAAATTTACAATCCAACCGATTGGCTGTACATGTGCTCGGGCTTCCAAAAGATAAATTGAGATCTGCAATTGGAATTTTTAACTAATAATAGAACCCTGTGAATAAATGCCAATAATTAGACTGAAAGTTTGTTTTCATATGTACCTTTTTGGCGCCTCAGCTGTATTAACATTTCTCATTGCATGTAAACAGAAACAAGAACAAAACCAGTGTTAGTCATGCCAATCTGCCGTGAAATCTCAGAGTCACATCCTCATGTTGGAAACAATAAAATATCTGCGGAAATGTGCAATCTAACAGCCAGATCCTGCAAATATACCTTCCAGAGCGGATTTTGGAAATTTAGTCACAAAACCTTAACGATCCACTGCCCTCTGTGCCTGAATTCCCCACAGCTGTTCCCAGTGGTAAAGTAATACTATAGGAAAAAATTGCATACTTTAGCAGATAGCACTTTGTTTCAACCACAATCTCCTTTACTTGTTTAAGTAACTTAATTATAACGATGCTTTTAAATCCTGAATCTTTCCCCATTTATTTTGTGGAAGTCTATTAGCTGATGGGGGGTGGGGGGGGGGGGGTGGTGGGGGTCGATTATATCAGTTGGCTAGAGTGTGATGTAGAAAGATACTGACAGAATGGTTCAGTCCCCGTACCAGTTGTGGTAGTTCATGGAGGCCTGTCCCCTCGCCTTATCCCACGCTTGAGGAGTGGTGCTCCTCAAGCTATGCATTACCAACTGTCTCTCTCTAATGGAGAGAAATGCCAATGGTCCTTCGAGAATGCAGCCAGAACAACATTAACTGGTAAATTAGCAAACTATTTCAGGTCCATGATTGCATTTTGACTCTGACTTGGACAACAGAGTGAATGGCTAGAAGAGGTTTTCCAGGATCTGCTGCAGATGCACTGGATCACCTGGACACAAGGAATATCAGAAAATCCAGGCAGGTCACACAGTGCACTTGTGATGTAAATGGCATAAAATTAATTGCCATTTGGAAACATATGAGCTAATAAACTAAAGCTAGAACAGATTTGTTTAAGGGAAATTGTGTTTGACTAACTTGATTGAGTACTTTGATGAAGTAACAGAAAGAAGTGATGAGAGTACGGCAACTGGTGTTTAAATGGACTTTCAAAAGGCATTCAAAGATAGATTTGTTAGGAAAATTAAAGCCTACAGGATTAAAGGGGCAGTGGAAGCTTGGATTCAAAATTGACTAAGAAACAGAATGGTTTATTGTTAGACTGGAGGGAACTATACAGTGGTCTCCCCCAGGGTTTGGCATTGGGACCATTGCTGTTTTTGATATATATTAATGACCTGGACTTGGGTATACAGGGCATAATTTCAAAGTTTGCAGATGACACAAAATCCAGAAATGCAGTTAAACATTGAACAGGATCGTAATAGACTTGAGGAGGATGTAGACCAACTGGTGAAATGGGCAGGCATATGACAGATGAAATTTAATGCAGAGAAGTGTAAAGTGATTAATTTTGGTAAGAACAAAGGGGAGAGGTAATATGAACTAAATAGTACAATTTTAAAGGGGGTTCAGAATCATAGGGCAGAATCATCCCAGTTCCGCGGAGATAGGTTGGCTCCCCGATGTGTTCCCACCACTGAATGATGTTGCCAGAGGCGGGGATAAACTGACACCAGCTACCTACCTAGCAGCAGGAGGCCAATTAGAATAAATAAGAACCCACTTGGGGGTAAATTGATGATGCCACCAGGATCTTTCTGACACTGGCAGGTGCCTGGAAGTGACTTCCTGATAGCAGGTGTAAGGGGAGGGTCCATTGATGCCTCCTCTAAAGCCCCCCCCCCCCCAATCCTGGAGCTGGCAGGATCAGCAGGCCACAGCCACAGCCACAACTACAAGGGAATCCTCCTCCACAATGATGGCCTGACAGCTGTGGCCATTTTTTATTTTTAACTTTGCTGAATTGTTCAGAGAGCACCTCCATTTTGAGGCACCCTCGCGCTCCCCTACCTGCATCGGCAGGGTCAACCTTTCTCCATGGGGCTGCCAGACGTCCACAGCTTCGGGCCCTTTGATTGGGCCCCCGCTTTGGGAAACCACTTGCCATCCTTAATTGGACGGCAAATGCAGAGGCAGCCTCTTAATTGGTCTCCTCCCGTAAGATCATGCAACAGGGTGAACCTCTGGCCCATGTGGGGTCGGGACCCGGAAACAGTCCTGACCTTTGAAATTCATCAAAGGGCATAAGATTCCACTTATAGAGAGCTGGGGCTGTATGTACACAAGTCTTTGAAGGTGGCAGGACAAGTTGAGAAGGCTATGAAAATGACTTATGGGATTCTTGGCTTTATTAATAGAGGCATAGAGTTCAAAGTTCTGGTTAGGTCTCAGTTGGAGTATTGTGTTCATTTCTGGGCATCATACTTTAGAAAGGATGTCAAGATCTTGTAGAGGGCACAGAAGAGATTTCCTAGAATACTACCAGGGATGAAAGATTTCATTTACATGGATAGATTGGAGAAGCGTTAGAGTAGAGAATAGTAAGGGAACATTTGATAGTTGTGTTCAAAGTGTGAATGGTTTTGGTAGAGTAGATAGGGAGAAACTGTTTCCAATGGCAGAAGGGCTAATAACCAGAGGACACAGATTTATGATCATTGGCAAAAGAACAGGAAGTGACATGAGGAAATATTATTTCACACAGCGAGTTTCTGTTATCTGGAATGGAGGGTCTGAAAGAGTGATGGAAGTAGATTAATTCGTAACTTTCAAAAGGGAATTGGATAAATACTTGAAAAAGAAATTTTGCAGGGCAAAGACAAGAGAGCAAAGGAGAGCGATTAATTTAATAGAAGCAAAATACCGCGGATGCTGGAAATCTGAAACAAAAACAAGAAATGCTGGAATCACTCAGCAGGTCTGGCAGCATCTGTGGAAAGAGAAGCAGAGTTAACGTTTCGGGTCAGTGACCCTTCTTCGGAACTGACAAATATTAGAAAAGTCACAGATTATAAACAAGTGAGGTGGGGGTGGGGCAAGAGATAACAAAGGAGAAGGTGCAGATTGGACCAGGCCACATAGCTGACCAAAAGGTCACGGAGAACAGGCAAACAATATGTTAATGGTGTGTTGAAAGACAAAGCATTAGTACAGATTAGGTGTGAATACACTGAATATTGAACAGCAGCAAGTGCAAACCTGAAGAAAAACAACCTGAAAAAAACAGTGGGTAAGCAAACTGAACAAACTAAGATGAAATGAAATAAATGCAAAAAAAGATTGTAAAAAATGTAAAAAGGAATATAAAAAAAAAAGGGGAAGAAAAACTAACTAAAAATGAAAGTAAAATGGGGGGCTGTCATGCTCTGAAATTATTGAACTCAATGTTCAGTCCGGCAGGCTGTAGTGTGCCTAATCGGTAGATGAGATGCTGTTCCTCGAGCTTGCGTTGATGTTCACTGGAACACTGCAGCAATCCCAGGACAGAGATGTGAGCATGAGAGCAGGGGGGAGTGTTGAAATGGCAAGCAACCGGAAGCTCAGGGTCCTGCTTGCGGACTGAGCGGAGATGTTCCGCAAAGCGGTCACCCAGTCTGCGCTTGGTCTCCCCAATGTAGAGGAGACCACACTGTGAGCAGCGAATACAGTATACTACATTGAAAGAAGTACAAGTAAATCGCTGCTTCACCTGAAAGGAGTGTTTGGGGCCTGGGATAGTGAGGAGAGAGGAGGTAAATGGGCAGGTATTACACCTCCTGCGATTGCAGGGGAAGGTGCCCTGGGACGGGGACGAGGTGGTGGGGGTAATGGAGGAGTGGACCAGGGTGTTAATTTAATAGCCCTTTCAAAGAGCTGGCAAAGGCGCGATGGACCTCCTCCTGCATGGTATAATTTTATAATTCTATGATTTTAAAAGCTGAGCATGCTTAATTGCAAAGTAAATCCTCTTGCTTACACATTTTTTTTGCCTAGTGAAGATATTCAGCCTTCAAACCCCAACATGATAAACTTTTCCATGTGATTTGCATTGTCATATGCTTTATGAATTGAAGTCTGGCAATTGGGTTGCTTGCAAGCACAATTAGTTTGTGAAGACTTCCGAATAATGTGTCTCTGTTTAGAAAAAGTTAATTCCCAAGGAAATGTGACGTGGCTTAAATATCCACACAAAAATAGAAACAACAGATGTACTGTTTCATTGATCTTGGATGTAAATCAGAAAACACATGAAGACTTTTTGAGTCGTTAATATGGTCTTTAGCTCAATTCATTCATCACAGCCATAGTTGAAATGAACATGCAGCTGATTTAATAATGACAGAAAGAGACCTATTTTTGTAACACTGGCTTTGAAACGGCTACCTAACTGTGATAATATCTATGCTCTTCCATCATCTTGCAATCCAATAAATTTTAATAGCAGTGATAAGGATGCCTGTCATTTAAATTACAGCTATTTTAAGACCTACTTCATCATACATAAGCTATCAATTAATTATAATTACTACTTTTTTCAGAATTTCAGATGGCTGTGTATTTGTCATCTCCTCACAAAACCACAATTTTTGCCAAGAATTGTTAATATTTTAGATAACAGGTGCATTACGCATACAAAGCTAGTCAACTGGCTGTATGAAATTTTCATAAAGTCTGTGTTTCAATATCACCTCTTCAGGAAATGAATTAAAATACAAATCACTGACATATTTTAAATAAATTTGTAATGTCTGATGCAACATAAAAGAGATGCATGGAGTCCAGCCATGCTGAAGATCTCAAAAAGGTTTATTGCAGCTAAACTATTATATACAGTACAGAGCAAACTATTTACAGAACCTTCCTCTAGGTGTTACTATTGCAGAGTGACTCTGGCTTTGAGTCGCATGACTATGTCCTGATACTTAGCTCAGTAGCATACTAAGATCTGAAAGGGATATCAACCTTAAATGCAATCATACAACATCCCCTTTCTTTCTATATTTAAGTCTTGTATGCTAAAAGTAAAAACACATAAGAATAGAAAACATCAAAACTAGTTATATGGGATATAGATTATAGATTATAACATTTACAAGTATAGAAGCTTAAAAGTCCATATATCATTTTGGTGCTACGACAACTCTTCCAGATCTGGTTATGGTATAACCTCTGGGGGTGTGGATTTAACCCTTGGTTGTTTTGTGCTTGTATGCATGTTGTCACTGTGTTGTTTGTTGTTCTGTTGTTCCGTCACATCCTCATCCTTAGTTGGCTTTGGTTCCTTCTCAACACCACTCTACTAGATGTTGTACTCTCGTAGGACCTAGGCTGACTGCATACTTTGCATACCTTTGCGGGTAACCATGTTCTCATTGTGGGGTGTATGACCCTGACCTTTTATTCTACGTGTAGCTGAGGTAGTTCTGCCCCTGCATGTCGGTCATGCACCATCTTCATTCTCCCCTTTTTTTTCGAGCAGTGTCTCCTAAATCTCGGAGAATTTGGACAGATGATGGTTTGGCAGAGCCATCCACACTTGTCTGCCAAACATGATCGCTACTAGTGATGGTATGCCCATGTCCATAGGTGTAGCTCTGAGGTGGAGCATGGCAACATGAAAATCTTGTTTTGTTGTCCTACACTTTAAGATAAGTGCTTTGACTGTGCGGACCATTCGCTCAGCGAGGCCATTAGATCTAGGGTAATGTGATGAGGACATTACATGGTTCATGCCCCATTTGGCGCACATATCCCTGACAGGTCTGCCTGTCTACTGTGGCCCATTATCAGAAATTATTTCTTCAGGTGCACCGAATAGACTGAATATGGCACTCAATCTGTCTGCGAATACTGCACTTGAAGTGTCTTTCACCTGTCTGACAACTGGTAATTTGGAGAAATAATCAGTGACTAAGATAAAGTCGTCTTCATTAACAGAAAATAGATCAGTGGCAATTTTGAACCAAGGGACTGATGGAATCTCGTGAGGGTGTAAATGTTCTTTACATTGTTGTGGCTGCTGGCTCTCGCATGCCTCACACATCCTCACTTACCTTTCGATGTCACCGTTGATCCCTGGCCAGTAAACAGTGTCTCGTGCCAGTCATCTTGTTCGCTCTATGCCAATATGGCCTTGGTGAAGTTGTGACAAGATGTCCTGTCGGAGAGCTTTGGGCACAATCACTTGTTTTCCCTTGAAGGTGCGCCTCTCAAAATACTGAGTTAATCTGAGGGATCCTGGAACCTCTCTTACTGTATCCTGCAACCTTCTATGAAAGCTCTCCACAGTGCCTTCAGTTGTGGGTCATTGGCTGTTTCTGATTGCAGTTGGTCACATTCGTGCTGACTAAAATGTAATAAATCGATTTTGACCACATCTTCCATCTCGATGTCCATGCTGTCTACTTGTGGATCCAGTGGAACCTCTTAATTCTTGCTCGGATTTGGCAATCTGCACAGCGTATCTGAGGTGACCATTTTGGTACCCGGTTTGTAGAAAACGTCAAAGTCGTACCCCTGTACTTTCACTAAGAGCCGCTGTAGTCGAGGTGGTGCGTTTGTTAATGGTTTGCATCAGATCAGCTCCTGTGGTTTGTGGTCGGTTTCCACAGTGAACTGCTTACTGAACAGGTAGGTGTGGGATCTTGTGATCCCAAATACCAGAGCAAGTGTTTTATGCTCTATGTTTGAGTAATTGAATTGTGCTGAGGATAAACATTTGGGCCCAAATGCAATTGGTTTGCCATCCTGAAGGATGCATGCTCCGAGCCCTTTTTGTGAGGCATTGGCTTCCAGGATTGTCTTTTTCCTTGGATCATAGTACTGCAGGGTACAGGTTTCTGCTGACAATGATTGTTTGAGAGACTCAAACATATGCTGATGGTCCTCCTGTCATGCAAATGAGGTTACGTCTTTCTCTAGGAACTCTCTCAGTGATGATTTTTTGTCAGAAAAATTTGGAATGTATGGTGCCAAAAAGTTGAAAAATCCAAGACATCTCTGCAGGCCTTCCTTGCCTTGTGGGGTAAGCCTTACATCTTTGATTTTGCCTGGGTCAGGATGGATTCCACAACTGGTATAGATGGAGCTAAAGAAATTGATCTGACTTACATTCACCTGGCACTTCTTGCTGTTAAAAAGGAGCCCTTCACGACAAGCTACTGCCATCCGTGAATGGAGATTTAGATCAGGTTCTTTTTTGGTTTTATCCATTACCACAATATCATCAGCAATGCATATTCAGCCAGGCACGTTTTCTATAATTCTGTCCATATGCTGCTGAAACAGATCTTGACTGACAGATAAGCCAAAGGGTAGTCTCTGGAAGCAGTATCTTCCAAATGGCGTCCTGAAGGTTGTGACTTCTTGAAATTCCGACCAATATCCATGTTTAAAATCCAACTTGGAGAAGAATTTGGTTCCTGCGAACTTTGGATTTAATTCTTTTAATGTTGGAATTTTGTGGGGGCATCCCTTCAGGGAGATGTTTAGACGCCTCAAATCTAGACAGACCCTGATTGCTCCATCCTTCTTCAGTACGCATGTAATTGAGCTGCACCAGTCTGTGTGATGATGCACACAACAGATGATGCCATTGTGTTCCATGTCATCCAACCCATGCTTAAGCTTTTCTTGTATGTGCATGCTGCTCTTTCTGGGAGGGTTGATTGACGGAATTGCATCATCTCTGAGGTGCAGTACGGCATCGCCTTTGAAATCTCATATGGTGTTGAATATGTCTGGGTACATTTGTTGTATGTTGTGGATTGACCCAATGCGGGTACCCTTGGTCTCCTGCTGTAATAGGTATCTTGGTGACCTCGTGGATGGTCACGATTTTGAGGTCCTTGCCGCTGGTAGTCCTGCCACTGCTGGTTCGCTTGTGACTACCACAATATTTGTGGTTTCCATGCTGACTTGCTATTGCTTCATTGCCTTGTTAGTGAGCCACTGCAAGGGATGAGTGACCCACTGTATGCAGCTAACTTGGCAGTTGTATCATTGATTTCCAACAACTCCAGTACATATCCTTTAGGATTCGCACTCGTAAGATATTTGTACTAGCTCCGGTGTCAATCTTAGTCCTGAGAGTATATTTGTCAGTTTTCCTTGGGCACATTATGTTAATAGTGGCAAAAGCTTCCAGTTGTTTGACTTCATCAACATGATTTTTCAGGTTTACAATGTGAAATGCCTTCTCATCTTTTGGCTGAGGATTGCTTCTCTGAGTCTTGTCTCAGGTATGTTTCACTGTGGACCTCATGTATCAGATTGCATTTATGCAGGTTTCTGGCACTTTCTGTGCGGCTGTTGTCCCGTTGCTATGCATGTCGTCTGTTTGTTTGTGTCCTATTGTGAGTTCTGGCTGCATCTTTGGCGCCAGATTTCTTGCACAGGTGGGCCCAGTGCCCCTTTGCACTGCACACCTTGCACAGGTCTTGAAATGTAGGACAACGTTGCAGTGTGTAGGACCAACCACACTTACCACACATCTTGCTTGCTATTTATCATGCCGATATTGTTGGCTGCACCTAGTGCTTGCAGATGCTGTTGTCCAGCTACAATGGCTTCATATTTCCTGCCATTTTCTAGGAGTGCATCAATCCTGTGACCTTTCTTTTTCCCCTAAGAGATCTTTCTGAAACACTTCAATGGGTGTAGAGACAATCACCAACTTCATTAGTCGCTCTGACATCTCAGTTTCTGAGAAGTTGCATTTGTTGTTCTTACTATGGCATCTACTGACAAACTGGTCTATTGGTTCCTTTGGCTGTTGCCTGTGGGACATCAATTCCAAGGGGCGAATTCTAAAATTCACTCGCAATCGGAGCTAATCTTCTAACACGTTCCATATCTTTGTGCGATCTTTCTGGTCCTCTTTAGATAAGCCAGCGGTATTAATTCTGCGTAATCCCTCATTGCTAACTGCTATCGGTATTTTTAGAGCTTATTTCTCTGGTTTGATAATCACTTGATCTGTGAAACATAACTGCATTTTTCGTTTGAAAAGTTGGAACTTGAATAGGATATCCATGGCCTTCCAGTTCATGCTGGGAAATTTGATATCCATATTCCTGCTGTTCTTGTGCTTAAATCTTGCTTTTTCCCCTTTAAGAAATTCTCTGTTGTTTAGACAAGCTGCTTGGATTGAGAGGAGCAGGCATTTGACAGTGTTCTCTGTTTCTCTTGCTTGCAGCACTTAAGCCTGTCTGTTTACACAGCGCTACAATAGGTAGTTCAATTGCTTTGCTTTACTAGAGATTTTTATGTTCTTCACGCTCGAGTGGTTTAATGGTATTTTTATAACTGCGGCTGCATGAATGGGAGATCCTCTTCACACTTGAATGCTTTAATCTTTTTAATTTTGGATGCGTGGATGAGACTCTGCAGTGATTGGGGTTTTCCCATGCTTTTTTGCAATCGGATGCCTCCTGTAATGACGCCGACTTCGATCAGCCTGGGAAAGGATTCGGGTCTTCCCCTTTTTTTTCTATCTCCCACAGAGGCTTTGAAAGAAAAAAAATACATTTTTAAGCACTTCAGAGCTTTTTCTTTTGACTCAACCGATCGCAGGAATTTACTTGCAGCTTCTTATTCTGAGCTCTGTCTTCTACAGCTTGACGTAAGTTTTTTCTTCTTTTTACTGTTTGGACCAGTATTTCCCCCGAACTTTCTCTCTTTTGACTGTGGGAAACGTTGTTTTCCAAGCTGTTTTACCTATGGTGTTCAACTTAGACCTTGTCTTCTCACCGCAGTTGCCACCATGTAATGGGTTCTTTATGTTGCCTGATGCAACATAAATAAGATGTGTGGAATCCAATATGCTGAAGATCTCAAGCAGGTGTATTATAGCTAAACTATTACAGAGCAAACTATTTATAGAACCTTCCTCCAGGTGTTACAGTTGCAGAGTGACTCTGGCTTTGAGTTACATAAATATGTCCTGGTATTTAGCTCATTAGCATACTAAGACCTTAAAGGGATATCACTTTTAAAGGCAATCATACAACAATATGTGTATATATAATTAAATGTAATTTTGTCTTCATGTCATGTTTATCAAAAATCTGTAATTAACCTACAGAGAATGCTATTAGAACTGCAGCAGACTGACTCCTTCTGATTATGTCCCATCTACTCTAATTGGATTGATGTATCAAAAATGACAATGAGCATCAGCGATGGACAATATTATCAGAACAACAATGTCCTCGAACAGTTCATATTTACTTTCTATTAAAGTAATAACAAATACAATTTTATCCCAATATATATTTCAAACAGCATATTGTAACATGCTTTGTTCACTCCAAATATAAGCCTGGAAATTACTGTTGGTGCATAAATCAGCAGTAAGCTGCATTATGAGTAGTTCCTGTGACTATGTTTGCCTGACTGTTTACTCACTATGCTCATGATTTTGCTACTTAATCTGTTGAAAGTAAACTGTTGCCTGCTGCCTAATGGAGCAGTCACAAGATTCCACAGCTGAGACTACATTAATAGCTGCTGATGCTATTTAAACTGAACCATCCCTGCCTTCAACAAAAGTGAAGAGGTTTGTGTGAAAGAATAGTGTGATGCTGCTTTGGAACTGATACAACAGGAAATGAGGGAAAGGAGGGCACTTTGTGGATCGTCCACAGAATAAGGGACAGTTGACAGGTTGTATGCTGTAACCATTGTCCAGAGGAACTGGACCAAATCTAGGGGAAGGGTAAAGTGAAAGAAAAGTTCTCTCTGCCAATCAAACAATCATAGAATGGGAACATTTGGCTCATCATCCCTGTGCCAGCTCCTTGAAAGAGCTGTCCAATTTAATCCCAAACTCCAGCTTTCTCCACCAAACCCTCCAAATTGTTTCTCTACAAATACATGTCCAATTGTCGATTGAAAGTTCCTAAGGAATCTGATTCCACCACCTTTCAGGTAGTGACTTCCAAATCTTAACAATCATGTCCGTGAAAAAGTTTGTCCTTATTTCCCCTCTAGTTGCTCTGCCAATTATTTTAAATCTCGTTACCGACCCACTCCCTAGAGGAAACAGTTTCTCCCAACTTGCTGTATCAAAACCCTTCATAATTTTGAAGACCTCTGTTAGGTCTTCCCTTCACCTTCTCTGCTCTAAGGAGAACAATTCCAGCTTCTCTAATCTTTTCACATACTGATGTCCCTCATCCCTGGTATCATCCTGGTAAACTTCCTTTGTACACTCTCCTAAAGTGTGATGTCCAGAATTGTACACAATACTCCTGCTGAAGACTAACTAGTAAAGGTTTAGCATGATTTCCTTGTTTTTGCATTCAATTCACCTATTTACAAAGCCAAGTATGCCATATACTTTATTCAAAGATTTGTGAATATGCATACCCAGTTCTCTCTGCTCTTAAAACCTCCTCAAAATACCACCATTTGGATGATACTGCCTCTCTGTGTTGTTCCTCCCAAAGTGCATTACTTCACACTTATCCATTATAAATTACCTCTGCCATGTGTCTGTCGATTTCACCAGTCTGTCTATGTCCTCCTGAAGTCTGCTGCTATGCGCCTCACTATTTACTGCATTGGCAAGTTTTGTATCATCTGCAACCTTCAAAATTGTATATATTTCCAAATCCAAGTCATTTCTATATCACAAAAAAGAAGCAATAGTCCTTATAACGTTTCCTATGGGACCCCACTGTGAATTTCTCTCCAGTCGGAAAAAAAATCTGTTCACTACTCTCTCCCTCCTATCCCTTAGCCAACTACATACCCAAGTTACTGAAATGTCCTTCTATTTGCTGAATATGTCTATTGTGTGATACTTTATCAAATAAATTTTGAAAGTCCATATATACAGCATCTACTGCAATACCTTCATCAAACCTCTTTGTTACTTCATCAAAGAGCTCAATCAGGTTAGTCAGGCACAAGCTACCTTTAGTAACTCCAGACTAGCTGTCCCTTATTCGCCCATGCTTTTCCAAGTGAGATTTTGTCCTTGCTCTCATGTAGCTTTCCCATCATTGACACTAAGAAGCTGTCTCATGTATGCATGCCATGAAGTATCTCCTGATAAGCTGTTACTAAATTCCTCTTGCCCCATCCAAATATATAACTCATAGTTTAACATCATTTGTGGATAGTTACTGGAATCTATCATTAGAGAAAGATTAACTGATCTTGGACAAGTACGAGCTCATCAAAAAGAGTCAGCATGGATTTGTGAAGGGTAGTTCATGCCTGACTAATCCATTGAATTTTTTTGAGGAGGCCACTGACATAGTGGATACGGGAGGGTCTAAAGTTATCGTCAATAGGGACAGCCAGAAGACATTTGATAAGGTTCTGCGTAAAAGATCATTTGCAAAATGTAAGTGCACAGAATTGGAGAAGCCATGTGACATTGGCTGTTAACTGAGAGACAGACAGTGGGTTTACAGGGAATATTCTCTAATCTGCAGCATGTGATAAGTGGTTTTCCGTAGGGATCTGTACTGGGGCTGTAGCTTTGTACTATATATATCAATGACTTGGATGAGTTTTCAGATGATACTAAATTAGGAGGCACAGAAAGCTGTGTGTAGATGGGAGCAGATAGTTACAAAAGGGCACAGACAGTTAAGGGGGTGCACAAAACTAAGGCAGGTGATGTTCAATGTCAGAAAATGTGATCTGAGAAACAATTCAGAATATGTTCTTAATGGTGAGAGACTAGGAGCTGTGGATGAGCAAAAAGATTTAGATGTCCAGTTACACAGATCACTGAAAGCTATTGCACAGGTACAAAACATAATCAAAAATACTAATGAAATGCTGGTCTTTATCTCAGCTGGTTGGAATAGAAAAGTGAGGAAATGATTATTCAGTTATACAGAATCTTAAATCCCTCTAGAACCCTGTCTTCAGTTCTGGACACTGAACTTTAGGAAAGATGTTTTGGCCTTGGAGGGGGTATCGCATAGATTCACCAGAATGATACCGAGGCTTAAAGAGTTGAATTATTTGGGCACATTGCATCAACCTAACTTGTAGTTCCTTACGTTTAGAAGATTGAGCTAGATCTAATTGAGGTCCTTAAAATAATAAAGAGATTAGATTGGGTAGACACAGAGAAACTGTTGCCTCTGGTAGGGCATAATCTTAAAGTTAGAGCTAAGCTATTTAGGAATGAAATCAGCAAGCACTTTTTCACACAAAAGGTATCAGAAATGTGGAATTCACTCACACAAAAGGTTATGGATGTTGGGTTAATTTAAATTTTAAAGGCTGAGATCAATAGATTTTTGTTGGCGAGGGTGTCAAAATATATTGACTAAAGGCAGGTAATTCAAGTAGAGGTACAGATCATAAATGAGCTAATTGGATAATGGAACAGGTGCAATGAACATAATTGCCTACTTTTGTTCCTATGACTGCAAGTATCTTTCAATATGGTCAATCCACTGATGATCTTTGCCTATAATGTGTATTTCTGGAACTCTGCACTTGAACAGCTTGGTAAATCATTGCCTTGAAAACACTTCCATCCTTGCATCTCTTCCATCACTGAAACTAACTTCAAGCATGTCTTACCGTGGTACAAAGCTTAAATCCAAAACTTGAATACTGCTGCAACTTTGAAGCAGGCTTTGCTTGTATTTCTCCTGGACAGATAGATTTGCAATGATATGGCGCCTTTCATGACCACCAGATGGCCCAAAGCACTTTATAGCCAATGATGTACTTTTGAAGTTTAGTCACTGTTGTAATTTAGGAAATGTAGCACCCAACTTGCACACAGCAAGCTCCCAAAAACAGCAATGTAATAATGTTGATTGAAGGATAAATGTGTGTAACCCAGTCACCATTTACCCCAGGTACTTTCCTCAAAATATTGTGGTATTTTGCCTTACTCTTGTTATCAATGGTACATGACAAGTATTTGTTCTCACAAACTACTTTATTTAACTTTTACCCAAACTATAAAAATATACACACTGTACAGATAGTTGGTAACCCCGCATGCAAGACCTCATCCCTGGGTGGTCAGTCTGTCAAACGAGTTCTCTTCATGTCTTCAGTGACTGACCAGGTCACTCTTCCTCACTGCAGCAACAATGTCCTTGTGGGCTGTGGCTTTATATCCCTTTCTGATCCTGGTCCCTTGACATATCAGGTAATGTCTTGAATTGGGTCATCCGATTGGGTTTCAGTGCCTTTTCAATCCCACCAAGGCTATGCAAGACCACCAGCATGTGGTCATTTCCTGCTTTCAGTTGGGGGTGTCTTGGGTGCATACCAGCAATGGATGTGATATCTGCATCTTGATAAGGCAGGAAGAAAGCCATTCACACATAACCCGAGAGGCCATTGTCTATGAGAGTTGTTGTAGCCAGAGTGTCTAATGTTGTAATAGTTTGGAGTCACCATTTTAATGACATGTTCTGACTTGTATGTATGTATATGTGTGTCCTTGTTCAGTTAAAACTGCCTTTATTTTTATAAAGTCCAATATGAGTCCTAGCAATGATGTCTTCAGTCAGAATTCTTTTCCCTTCGTCCCGATGTCCTCTGCATTCCATGTTCCTACCATTCTTTGTTAAACGCTGCACACAAAATCACCAAGTCCCAGTTTACATCTGTAACAAGCACATTTCTCAATTTGATAGTGCAGTTAAAACACAAACTGAAATCCAGCAAAAACTGTTACAAGCAAATAGCTGAATAAAAACTTTGTATAAAAATATGTTCCCCTTACATATTGCCCAGGACACCAAGGATAACTTCCCTTCTTCAAGATATTGCCATGGGATCTTTTATATCCACCTAACAGAACAGACAGGGCCTCAGTTTAACATCTTAGCTGAAAGATGGCACCTCTGACCCACAATGCAGCCAGTACTTGCACTGAAGCATCAGCCTTGATTTTTTTTCCCTCAAGTCCTGGAGTGGGATTGAACAGTACAACCTTCTGACTCAGAGTTGAGTGTACTACCAACTGAGCCATGGCTAAATACAATAGAATAGTTGCTCTTACAGGCAATTCCTCTCTCTTCTAGCCTCTAAATTTACTTCATTCTTATCTTTCTTGTCTTTCCTCATTTTATTGTTTCAAATATAGTCTGTGGTCCTCTGAAGCTCCCAATGATTTTATCTAAGCTGCAGATATGCTGTACTAAGGGTGTTTCTTCAACTTTATAGTGAATGGGTTTTGAATGTGTTAAAATCTTTCTGATATTTCCACTGTGCTCAAATCTGTTCTTTCTCAACACCCTAAAGTTGTGGACCCTCTTACCTCACCTGCTCTTTCCCTCCTCCTACAATCTTCAGGCTTGGAAAACCCAAGCTTGGTATTATCAAATTGCCACTGCTTGAGTTACCTTGTATTCTCTTCTCAAGTTTGGTGACATCCTGCACTATGATACCATGGTTGTTATAATTTTAAAAAATGTAAACATGAGTTGAAATCCCGATTGATATTTTTCCTAGCTAACCCAGGAGCATTGAGGCTGATGGCAACAACCCCTATTGCTGGCTCAGCTGCAACCAAATACTTTAGCACAAATTGGGCTAATTGTTGTTTCTCAGATCCACACTGGGAAGTGAATTTACAAACGTCGCTATCTGGGCAGCCTCGAAGTAGCAGATTTAATATGGCAAAAAACAAAATTCCCTTGGCAGTTACATCCAACCAATCATTAGTGCACATAGGAAATCCATACAATGCTGTTTGTAAGAGAGTTTTCCAATTAGTCAACATTCAAGCTTGACTATGGCAGTAATATAGTCTGATGAGTTTATTGAAGAGTCCTCTATTATTCCACTACAGCCACAGCTTATAGATCTATGAAGGTTATTGTGATGAAAAAGTGAAAACAGGTGGATGCTGTACTAATAAGACATGCCTGTTTGAAAGTCTGGTTTTAGCAGTGCAGTTTTGGGAATAATTGATCATTACCATGGTTTAAAATTGCCTGGAGGTGTAAAAACAGATACTTGCAGATTTAGTACTCAAACGTTGATTTGAAGCAATTTGCATGGAGCTGTAAACATGGACTCCACGCAACCACTTCCACTGAAGGTATGGAGTGCTCTGACTGACACAGTGGCACATTTCAGGATGGTTCAGTGACTGAGGGAGAGGATGCATAGGTTGTTGGACGCAGCACCAGAGGTCCTGGTGGAGATGGACCTGTATCCACAAGGGGGAAAGGAGTCCACCTCGCCCTCCTGTCCCTCTCTCCTGCAGCAACCAGAGCTGCTCTACATGTATTCATGTCCTCCTCTCATTACTCCAGACCAAAGGGGACTCTCTAGCAAGATGCCCATGACCCTTTCTTCTGGTGTCTCCTATAATGTGTCCAATAAGGCCAATATGGTGGGCAGCCATAAAGACGGGGCTAAAATGTGGCGAGTCGAAGAGACTTAGTAGTTGGCAGGAAAAAAGACAGAGGCGCAAGGGGAGAGCCAACTGTGCAACAGCCCCGACAAACAAATTTCTCTGCAGCACCTGTGGAAAAGCCTGTCACTCTAGAATTGGCCTTTATAGCCACTCCAGGCGCTGCTTCACAAACCACTGACCACCTCCAGGCGCGTATCCATTGTCTCTCGAGATAAGGAGGCCCAAAGAAGAAGAAGAAGAAGGTAGAGTAGCACAGCACTAAATCTCTTCGTCTTAGCATACTGGAAGGGAGGAGGGAGGGGGGGTGGTTATGCAGGGGTCTCACTCTGCATACTGGAAGAGACGATGAAGGGGGTCTGGGATCACTGGAGTTAAAGCTCTGTGGGCGTGAAGGGATGTACTGTGTACCCCCTCTGTAAAATTCGTACCCTTTGCATTTGTTTGTGTTTGTTCAGGAGAAATGGCACTCTAGTCATCCAGTGTGTTGGGAGGGTGCCAGAAAGGGTGGGAGCGCTAAGGTTATAAAGATGGTGGGGGCAATCGATGCAGCTGGGAGGATCTTGATATGGTCATGTTGTGCCACCCTCAGTGTTAGCCAAGATGGAAATTGCCATGCCATGCCACATAGTTGATTCATATTAGCACCTGATGAGACCATCAACACCAATCCCTGCCCTGTTAGGAACCTTCCAATTAATGAAGGATGCAACTTTATCTATCACATAGAAATGGGTATGCGTGATCCGCTTCTCCTGAGGATCCGTATGCACCGAGGCAAAATCAACAAGCAGGTGCAGTGCACATATAGGCCCCTAGTGGTGAGCAACAGCCCCCAAGGGTAGCTGGGACTGGCACAGGACATGCATCTACAGACCCCACATGACATGCCATCGAATGTCAGACCATCAGTGTCAGAGGTGATTGCGCATGTAGAGAGGGTGGTGACATGTCTCTGTGCCCTGCTCAATGCTGACCTGCAGCACATGGGCTTCGGTCGACATCCTATGCCTGTGGTCCTCATAGTGGCAGCGGTTCTTAAGCTTGATGCCTATGCAGCATTTCAGGGGCCCACCAGAGTAGAGGCCTGCTTTAGGTCGGGAAAAAGAACCCGACCCGAACCCGACCGACTCACAGTGGATCCGAGCCCGACCCGTCCTGAGTCCGTCCGATTTTGCTCCGAGCCCAAACCCACCCGAACCCGCCACTACTCGGCCTGACCCGAGCCTGACCTGACCACCCCTTTAACTTACCTTCCTGACACTGAACCTGCAAGAAGCTGCAGCACATGCGCGAGACGTCATGGTGACGTCACTTGTTCGCTGCGCAGATTCAGTTTCGTTCTGGACTCCCAGCTCAGGTAAGCTTTTTATTTTTAATACTTACCAGCAGAGCACTCATTGTGTGTGTCCGGCCCGACCCAACCTGACTCGATCTGGACTCGGCCCGACCCAACCCAAGCCCGAAAGCCGGCCCCGGAAGATGAGCCCGAGCCGATACATGTTGTCGGGTCCCGTCGGGTTCGGGTCGGGTAGCAGGCCTCTACACCAGGGACCTTTGTGGATTCACACAGTCAGCAGTGCACCCTGCATCAGGGAGGTCACCGATGCCCTGCACTGGAGGGCCAGTGATATGTCCGCTTCAGGACAGACTCTCACAGCCAGGCCCAGAGGGCTATCGGTCTCGACACCAATGCCGGACAACCATAGGCTTCAGGGTTCATAGAATGCACCCATGTGGCCATCAGGCCTCCCGTCAGGCTACCACCTGCAGACATTACCATTAAAGGAATCCTCTCAATCTAGGTGAAGCTGGTATTTGATCATCAGAGATGCTTCATGCTACTCTATGACCACTTCTCAGGTAGGCTGCCATGACACCTGGGTCCTGCGCCAGTCCCAGCTGCCACCGCTGTTCACTGAACTGGCTCAGATGGAAGGGTGGCTTCTTGGAGACAAGGGCTATCACTTGCAGACATGGCTCCCGACACCAGTGAGCGATGTCACCACTGATGCAAATGATAGCAATAACGCCATCCACTGAGCTGAAAGATCTGCCATTGAGCAGGTGATCTGCATGTTCTAAATGTGCTCCTGATGCCTGATAGGCAGGGTGGTACCTGTACAACGGGCCAAAAAGGGCATGACCTTTCTTTCCTGCTTGCAGTGGTCTGCACAAATACGCACTCAATAGAGGGCACGCCTGGAATGATGAGGAGACACTTCAACTGCATTCATTCTCGGACTATGAGGACAATGAGGACCTATAACAGGAAAGGTGCATGGGAGGGCACATGCCACCCAGGCTCCGCATGCAGGGCTATCAGGGATTTAGGGATATATGGCAGTGCCTGAGCAGACAAAGTCTCTCTGCTCCATATGAGCTGACATGAGCTCTGGAAGCGACACATCACCCTCGCTCACCTGCTGTGAAATAGTCCACATCCGCAGCATCTCGGTGTAAACCATTTGAGCCAGCAGCTGACTGAGCTAATGTCCATGTCACTGCATCCGTTGAGAGGCTCATGAGTTCTGGTGGCATGGCAATGATTCGATTGGATACATTTGCATTCCTGCAGGGCCAATGGAGCAAGGGATGAAACAGTGGCACGACATGCTGGCACACCTCATGCACACAGGAAAACACAACACCCATGTTGGTGAATAGGATTTAATGCAACAATTATTTACATTGATGTGATACCCATGCATTCCCATTTGTGTCAGTGTGTTCTTTTTAAGCGCTTGCGAGTGCCCCTTCTCAGTGTAACCTCTGTGCCAGCTGCCTGACTGGAGGGATGCTGCTGATCTGATTGCCCTTTGGTTGTGGATGACTTCGGTGGTCATCCCCTGTGCGCGTGAGGCCTGGAGGGCCCCAGCTGGCTGGGAGGATCCTGCGTCATCACAGAACCCTCCTCAGCTGATGCGACTGCTGGAGCTTCACTCACAGGTGGAGGGGCGGAGGGGCCAGCATTCACATTGGAATCGCCTGGAGCAGGGACTGCAGGTATTGTGCGCTGGCTCACCTCCTCCATTTCGGGGTTTGTTGGAACCCCTCTGCCCTCCCAGGTGGGACCAGCAGCAGGAGCGTTCTCTATGCCATTGGTCCCAACCCACTGCTCAATGGATGTGACAGTAGCAGTGAGAGATTGTAGGTCTGAGCGTATTAATTAATTCTGGGTCACCACAAAGGCCACCGCCGCCTCGGTGGATGTCACTAGGCGCTCATATGCCTGCGACATGGCAGCAGTCATGGTGTGGATAGACTCCCCTATCATCCACTCAAGGCTGCACATGGCCTTTGGCATCGCCGCCAGCAGTTACCATAACTTTTCTAACAGCTCTGGCCTACCCTGGTCTGTCAACAGCAGAGGGTCATCAGTAGCCTGGGGCTCAGCATAGGCCTTGCCACTCACAGGCCTCCAACTGCCAGGGGCCTCAGTTTTTTTTTATTTCCAAAATATATTTCATTCATAAAAATCTGTAAAAATTACATTCCCAAACAGTTTAAAACAGCATCAAGTCAAAAAATACAAACTGTGCAAAGATGATCAGTTTCCTTCGATACAATCATGAGTTGCCTCACAACCCTTCCATTTCATTGTCATGCCATATACATTTTTACATTTACAGCTCAGAAAATTTTTCCGATACAGTTTGAGGGGTTTCCCATGGATCCAGCCCACAGTTCAGCTTGGTGGGGGGACCTTACACTGTGGTCTTTCCCCATTGAGCCTTTGCTGCGGCTGCCCCAAGCTTTAGTGCATCCCTCAGCACGTAGTCCTGGACCTTGGAATGTGCCAGTCTGCAATACTCGGTGGTGGACAACTCTTTGTGCTGGAAGACCAGCAAGTTTCGGGCAGACCAAAGGGCGTCTTTCCCCGAATTGATAGTCCTCCAGCAGCAGTTGATGTTTGTCTCGGTGTGAGTCCCTGGGAACAGCCCGTAGAGCACAGACTCCTGTGTTACAGAGCTGCTTGGAATGAACCTCGACAAAAACCACTGCATCTCTTTCCACACCTGCTTGGCAAAGACACATTCCAGGAGGAGGTGGGCAACCGTCTCTTCCCCACCACAGCCACCACGGGGGCATTGTGCGGAGGGGGAGAGACTTCGGGCGTGCATGAAGGATCTGACAGGGAGGGCCCATTCTCACCACCAGCCAAGCTACATCTTGGTGCTTGTTTGAAAGTTCTGGTGATGAGGCATTCTGCCAAATCACTTTGGTGGTCTGCTCGGGGAACCATCCGACAGGATCCACCGTCTCCTCTTCCCGTAGGGCCTTGAGGACATTCCGTGCAGACCACTGCCTGATGGACCGGTGGTCAAAGGTGTTTTCACACAGAAACTGCTCCACGAAGGATAGGTGGTACGGCACGGTCCAACTGCATTGAGCGTTCCGCGGCAATGTGACCAGGCCCATCCTTCGCAACACCGGGGACAGATAGAACCTCAGCAAGTAGTGACACTTGGAGTTTGCGTACAGGAGGTCTACACACAGCTTGATGCAGCCACACACGAAGGTGGTCATCAGGATGAGGGCTACGTTGGGTACATTTTTCCCGCCCTTTTCCAGAGATTTGAACATCATGTCCCTCCGGACCCGGTCCATTTTAGATCCCCAGATGAAGCGGAAAATGGCTCGGGTGACCGCCACAGCGCAGGAGTGGGGTATGGGCCAGACCTGCGCCACGTACAGCAACAAAGTGAGCGCCTCGCACCTGATGACCAGGTTCTTACCCACAATGGTGAGAGATCGCTGCCCCCACATGCTCAACTTTTGTTGTACCTTGGCTACTCGCTCCTCCCAGGTTTTGGTGCATGCCCCAGCCCTTCCGAACCATATCCCCAGCACATTCAGGTAGTCTGATCTGACGGTGAAGGGGACAAAGGATCGGTCAGCCCAGTTCCCAAAGAACATCGTCTCGCTCTTGCCGTGGTTAACTTTGGCGCCCGAGGCCGGTTCGAACTGGTCGCAGATGCTCATCAGTCTGCGCACAGACAGTGGATCCGAACAGAAAACGACGACGTCATCCATGGACAGGGAGGTTTTAACCTGAGTGCCTCCGCTGCCTGGGATTGTCACCCCTCTTATGCTCGAATCCTTCCTAATAGACTCAGCAAAGCATTCAATACAGCAAACAAACAAGACCGGGGAGAGAGGACAGCCTGTCTGACTCCAGATTGGATCGGGAAACTTTCCGATTCCCACCCATTGATTGAGACTGCGCTACCGATGTTTGCATAGAGCAGTTTGATTCAATTGCAGATTCCCTCCCCAAACCCCATTTTGGAAAGCACGTCCATCATGTAGGTGTGCGATATCCTGTCAAAAGCCTTCTCCTGGTCCAGGCTGATGAGGCAGGTGTCCACCCTCCTGTCCCGCACATAGGCGATCGTATCCCTGAGTAACGTGAGACTATCAGAGATCTTCCTGCCGGGTACAGTACAGGTCTGATCGGAGTGGATCACCAACTCCAGAGCAGACTTGACTCGACTGGCTATGACTTTGGACAGAATCTTGTAGTCAACATTAAGCAGTGAGATGGGTCGCCAATTTCTGGTTTCTGCCCTCTCCCCTTTCCGCTTGTAAATGAGGGTGATGATGCCTTTCCTCATGGATCCTGCCATGCTGCCGGCCAGGAGCATACTCTCGTATACCTCCAGCAGGTCCGGGCCGACCCAGTCGCACAGGGCCGAGTACAACTCGACCGGTAAGCTGTCGCTTCCGGGAGTTTTACTCGTCTCGAAGGACTCAACGGCCTTTGTCAGCTCGTCCAGAGTTAGCGGCTTGACCAGTCTCTCCCTCCTGCTGTCATCTAAGACCTCTGTGATTGATGACAGGAAGGACTGGGAGGCTCTGCTGTCTGTGGGCTTCGCGTCATACAGCCCAGCATAAAAGGATTTGCTGATCCTTAGTATGTCGGACTGCGAAGACGTTACCGAGCCATCTTCTTCCTTCAGACTGCTGATAACAGAGCTCTCTCTGTGTACCTTTTGGAAGAAGTAACACGAGCACGTCTCATCCTGCTCGATGGAGCGGACTCTGGACCGGAAGATGATCTTGGAGGCCTCCAACGCAAAGAGCGAGGCCTGCTGGCTCTTCACCTCTTGGAGGTCCTCCTTGACCTTGACCCCCTATGACTGCAACCGGGGCAGATTTTGCATACTTTTCTGGAGTCAGGACATTTCCCTCTGTCTCTCTCTCGCCCTCTGAACACCTTTGTGGATGAAGAACCTCTTGATGTTCTCCTTGATCGCTTCCCACCAGTGAACTGGAGACTCAAAGAGGGGTTTCACGGTCCTCCAACCTTTGCAATCCCTTTTGAGTTCCTCAACGTTCTCTGGGGTCGGCAGTTTAGCATTGAGCTTCCACGTCCCTCTGCCAACCCGCTGGTCGTCCTGTAAGTGACAGTCAGCCAGTAAGAGGCAGTGGTCAGAGAAGAACACCGGCTTGACGTCGGTGGATCCGACCGTGACGGCACGGGACACAAACAGGAAGTCAATCCTGGAATGGGCAGACCCGTCCGATCTTGACGATGTGTATCTGTGCTGCGCTCCATCTGCAGGTTTGCTGAAGACGTCGTGCAGTTTGGCATCTTTAACTGTTTCTATTAGGAATCTGGACGTAGCGTCCAGTTTGCTGTTGTCACTGCCGGATCATCCAACCGCATCGATGATGCAGTTGAAGTCACCGCCAAGGATGACCGGCCTGGATGTCGCCAGCAGCAGTGGGAGCTGCTGGAAGATGATCAGCCTCTCGCTGCGTTGTACCGAGGCATACACATTGATCAACCGGAGCGGAGCGTTGTTGTACCTTACGTCTGCTATGAGGAGGCGACCGCCCACCACCTCCTTAACTTCGGAGATGGTGAAGTTACCTCCCTGCAGCAGAATACCCAGACCGGAGGAACGGCAATCATTACCCCCCGACCAGATCGATGGCCCATGGGACCACCATCGCGACCACTGCCTGTAGGTGCTGAGGTGTGGTATTCCACACTCCTGCAGAAACAGTAGGTCGGCTTTGACCTTGGCGAGCTAATCCAAGGTTGAAACACATTGCGTAGTAGATTTAATGCTATGCACATTAATGGAAGCAATCCTTACACCCATTTTTTAAAATTTGATTGTTGCTTCCCATACCATTTGTCCTTGCTAGTCCCAGTCCTTCGGGATGTTCCTGCATACCCATAGTGTGCGCAAGCTGTTTCACGTTGGTTGGGCTCAGAAACCCCTCCTGGTTTTTCATGCAGGGTTTGTTCCGCTGGGGTGACATCAAGGGAGTCTTGTAGTCAGCAAGGATTGGGTTATCCTCTGCTGCTTCCCTCTGTTCCTCCTCGAAAACATCACTGCTCCCGGCCTCCCGGAGCTGAGGTGCGCCAGACGTGTCTTTGCTCTCGGTGTCCCGGAGCTGGGATACGCTGGCCGTGTCGTTTGGTGTGGCGCTTTGGGGTTGGGGCACGCCGGGCCCATCACAGCTTCCATTGCCCGGGGGCTGGGATGCTTTATCTTCCATCTCCTTGGAGTTCTGCCGCCTCTTTTGAAGGGGCCGCCGTTCCAGCATTTTCCCGTCCAGTGAAGAGGAGCTGCTGTAGTCTGTTTCAGAAGGTAGCCTCCTCTTGCCAATGGTTTGGGTGGTGGCCTGTTCCGCTTTTGGATGTTTTTTCTTTGTGGTTTTCCTTTGTACCACTTGCCACTGACCTGTTTGTCCATATGCTGCCTCCTCCTCCATTGATTCTGTCTGTGGAGGAGGGGTTTCCGGATGCAGGGTAGGTGCTGGGTCATTGGTTTCAGCTGCCTCCCCTTTCTTCTCCTTCTCAGGTTGAAGTTCCTCACTGCGGAGAAGGTTGCTGGTCTCCTTTCGAACACCGGATGCCTTCGTCGAACCTTCTCCCGGCCTTTTCTTGGACCTTGCCACCTGAGCATAACTGAGGCAGCGTTTGGGGCAGGTTTTGTAGAGATGGCCTGCCGCACCGCACAAGTTGCAACAGTTAGTCTGCTTACAGTCCTTGGTCTGATGGCCTTCCTCCTTACAGTTCTTGCAAACAACCGTGCTGCAGTTTGCTGCCACGTGACCAGATTTGCCACAGATGCGGCAAACTCTGGGCTGCCCAGCGTAGACCAAGAAGCCTCAACTTCCCCCGATAGGGAAGCTGGAGGGAGGTTGGATGATGGCTCCACTGGGATCGACCTTCAAGGTCACCTTGACCTGCCGCTTGCTGGTCCAAATCCCAAAGGGGTCCTTGACATCAGTGCTGCTGCCGGCCACCTCGATGTACCTGGCGAGAAAGGTGAGTACATCCACCACTGGAACATGGGGGTTGTAGAGGTGAATCATCACCACCCAGTCCCGTTGTGACGGAAGCGTGAAGTGCGGCTCCGCTGTGAGGATCGACAGTGGCGCCCATTCCCCTTTCTCCTTGAACGCCTTCAGGAACTTGATGCATCCCGCCACGTTCCGGAACGTTACATCGAAGTATCCACTGCTGGGGAAATCCTGCAGGCAGAAGACGTCCGTCGCTTGAAATCCACAGCAATCGAAGAGGATTTTCTTGATGAAGAAGGTGCGATCGACCGGTGCATCTCCTTCCTTGTCCTTCACGACCACCCGAACGGTGTTGCGCACTCCCAGGCCTGAAGCTCGAAGATTGGTTATAGCCATTTTACTCAAAGCCTACCCAGGATCAAAAGGCAATGATCATGGTCTCTTCTCAACCAAATAAGCACTGATAAGAACAGATGCTACACTTGATCTTAGCCAAAAGGCCAGGGGCCTCAGTTGTCTCAGCCTCAGTCAGCTCCTCGGGTGCATGTGCAATGCTCTTACCAGATTGTGATCCAGACTTTAAGGCTGGACAGATACCCACCAAGGTGACAGTGTCTGCACTGGTGGAAGATGCATTATTGTCATGGGACAGTGCTTCCTCAGGTCTGGCTCTTTCTCCAAGGTGGTAGATGGCATGCACGGAGCTGGGTTCGACTCTGTTCTTTCAGCTGGAAGAAACAATGGGAAGAGGACATTGTCAGTTTTGATGTAACCCATTTCACAATGTCAGCAGTATTGCATTACCGAGCCAACAACCCACAGTGCCCATCTTTCATTTCAATTGGACGTCAGATCACCTTGGAGCCTGATGTCAATCTGCCCAAATGAGCGCGCCTGCTGCCTTGGTGCCAGCTACAGGGCCTCCTCCTCAGCATCCGTCAGTCTAAGCAGATGTGCTGCACCTCCTCCGGTGTGGTTGGGCTCCCTTGAATTGTGGGCCGTCTTCGCCTGGATTGGCAACGGGACAGATATTAACAATGGCATGTCAAGAGGGCCACACACGTCAAAAGACAGTTGCTGGCCCCAAAGGTGGGGGGTTCTTGATGTGCACCTCTGAGTGAGCCACTCATGTAGGTGCCATTCCCTGAGCTCAGCTTTAATACTGTTTTACATTTCACATCTGCAATTCTCTGCACTGGGCTGACGGCTCTCCAGAGTAGCTAATTGGAACATTGCTTCATCCAATCGACTAATTAATTTTCCTAAAGCAGACCAAATTGATTCCAGCTTGCAACAGAGTTCCTCTCACACTTACTCTGGCATTAACTGCTGTGCTTCTAATTTCACAGTGAAAGAGAGAAAGATATAATTGAGTTCCAAGGCAACAGCAGTGGGTCCCCAACATCATCAGCAGAGGTTTAGTTTTCCAATCACTTTGTTTTTTTTTGGCCTACTTTGGAGTTTGTCTTGCTTCTGCTCATATGGAAAATGCTTGTTAAATATCAGAAAACATTTGATCGTTTAATTATACTCTGCAAAATTCAGTCAAACGCAGGCATTTCTAACTAGAAAGTCAAAATCCAGTCGATAGTTGCTTTAGCTTTCTTCTCACGAAGTTCGAAGATCTTGGATTCATTTTGCCCCTTCCTGATACAAATCAACATGTATCGTTAGACAGTTTATTGACTTGGTGTAGAGTAGTCTGCCAGTCATTCCATATATAATCTTTTGTTCAGCACTAGGAATAACTTCAAAGTTTATTTTATTTGTAGGGCTATTCATTTTGTATAGATCCCTTCATACCTAATTGTTCTAGTGCTCCTGCAAATGTTTCAATGGACACTGTTTTATGATATATCACCAACAAAGCATCATCTTTTGTCTTGTGTATAAATATAGAATTATATCCATCATGACAGTTATAAATGATTCTGACTCCTCAGGTAGACACTGAGGTTGCCAAAGGTATGTCCGATAACATTAGTGCAGACACAGAGCTCATTGTTAGCTCAACTAAAAATGTCTCTAATTCAGTACAGGATAGCTGGATTTCCACATAAGTAGTATAACTAATTTTACTTTTCAGTTCATCAGCTAAGAATAACATATTTGAGGTTTTGCAATATGTTGGGGATTTGTAATTTGCCATCAGCTCCTGTTTTTTGACTAATTGGTGTCTGATAAACATGTCCTGCACCAAATGATCTGCAGTCGTTTAAGCTTTGGTAACATTTGGCATATGTTTCTACAACTGTTTCCCTGCCTCTTTTAATCTATCCACTATTATTTTGATTGCAGCAATAATGAAGTAATGTATTGCTATGAAGCTCAGATTCTGCTTGAATGATTAATGATTCCCAGTTGCTGTTTTAAAAGTATCTTAGCAAGAAGTGCATTGATAACTGACATGGATTAGTAATTCTGGCATTCACACATTTCATGCAGCTCAAGTACATTGAGGGGGAGGTGTTGGAGCATCATGAATACTTTGTTATAAATCACAAGTTAAAGATTTTATGCCTGCTCAGTTCTAATACTGTATTTTACTGAAATGTGAATTTTATGTATGGTCAGGTTCATATGCTCTATAGATGTAAATGTGAGGTATAGCGTGAAATTTGAGTTGTGCTTTTCATCTTAAAATTGCATCATTGTTTCTGTGGAATTCTTAGAGACAGGTAAAATAGAGTTTGTTGGGTTCATGTGATGCAGGACCAGTATAGTTTGAGGAATATTATTGGTGGTAGGGACAGCAACCAGGTTAGGGAGAAGGAGCAGTTGAATTAATCAACATGGACATGAGGAGACGTCAAGTAAACAAGTGGTAATGTGCAAAATAAAAAAATGTCAGAAAGATAAGAAAATTGAAAAGACTTATCAGCAATGAACTCAGGGATGGAGAATCTGAGAGCAATATTGAGGCCAATGGTAACTATGGAGGAGCATGGAGGTTGAGCATATGGAGACAAAGTAGCATTAAGATTTTTGACCATGCAGGGGTGGGGCCACTTGGATGTAACAGATATTAAAAATGTTACTATTGAGTTAACTTTAGTTCTCAGGGGGCTGAGTTCACAGAACAGCAGGGCTGGCAGATACAAATTAGATTTCAGATCTGGCATTTGAACCAACATGCTGTAAGCATACACACAAAAATATACAAAAATGAACAGCAGGAAAGACAATCTGGTTCATCAAGCCTGAACGGTAATTTGACATTCCAGTGATCCTTCACACACATTGCTGTTGTGACAACATTACTCATTTCAACTCAGCAGGGGTCATTGTCAACAGGCTTTTAAAAAAGAGAGCTACAAAAGCAGCTGGTTGGAGTGATGGGGGTGCTACAACTGGACAGCATAGAGTTGTCAGAAGGATAGAGCACAGGAGAAAGAAGTCAAGCAAGAAAACCTAATTAAAAGCAGTAGCATAGCACATTCATTATTTTTATATTATTCTTCAAAGACAAGGGGGTAGGGTTTGACTATGTGTGATAATGTAACTTGGGTGATAGCGAGCTGTCAGCTGTTTTACATGTCCCCGGCTTTTTATTACCATTAAAGACAAAACCTAGCACTATCAATGGAAATAAATGGAACCAATCATAGCTGTTTTCTTGTATTTTTTCCTTATTGTAGATTGTAGCAACCTAATGGTTGTGTCAAACTTCATCTCACCTTGCAATAACTTTTCCCATTGTCAAAGAGATTGAAGAAATACATGTGAGCAAGACATGAGTAGCTAAACTAGATCATAAAGGGATGTGATTCTTATAGTCCTGAGTTATGCCCTCGTACAGGTAAATATAGAACTGTGGGAAGGAATTTCCATGAAAGTAAGATAATTAGACTACTTACACTACGTGGCCTGAGAAAATATCCATGGCAGATTTCAAGTTTGTAAAAGTGTTCTATAAGTGACTAGTGTCCATAGTCAGTAAGCCAATTTGAAAGCTGCTGTGAAAAGACTGCAGGATGTCACATATCTTAAGTTAAGTAAACAGCAGGAGCCTTGGTGACTGGGGGAGTTTTGTTTTACAGAGAAGTGACATGTCAAGATTTATGGTTTCATTTTGGATATTGTTTTGAGTCAGTTGGGTTCAGCCTGCTAAGAGAGAAGCCACCAGCTCATCCTTTTCCACCTGAGAATCCAATGTGTGGACTGGATAAATTGATGCCGCATTTCTCCTGAAAAGCCTTCCAGACTAATCCTCGACGTCGCCTCAAGAGAACTGCTCCAAAACAAGATCCCAGTGACAGCCGTCTACAAGTATCTGGACACCAGACTAAAAGGGCCAGTGGAGAACATCGCATATCTTATCCTTTTTCCTTCAAGAATTAACAAGTGTTTGGCCAAAGTATTGTTCTTGTCCTTTTCGTAAAGAGATCTCTGCAGAGAAAACTTCTTTAATTTTTCCCTAACCGGTATGTGTGTGCGAGTGTGTCGGGTTAATTTAGAAGGGAACTTTCATATTTAAACCTGTGTGTTAATAAGCTTTGCATCTTTATTGAATAAGTCTTGTTTTATAATAAATTAATAATTTTAATGTTCATTAAAGAAACCTGGTTGGGTGGATTTTATTCTGAAATAATAATAGAGTATATAATTGGCCATATCGGTAATTGGGTAAAACCTGTCCCATTACCATCCTCTTTTGCCTTGTGCCATCATCCCTTTTTGTCATTTAATCACTCCTGCCTTCCATTCTATTACAGGCCTTCCTTTTTGTTCTTCACCTCCCCCCCGCCGACTCCCCCACCCCACCCTCCTGCCACATTCCCTGCCTCTGTATTTGCTTAAAACCTGTGACATCTCTAACTTTTTCCACTTCTGATGAATGGTCATCGACCTGAAACTCTGCTTCTCTCTTCACATATGCTGCCTGAACTGCTGAGCCTTTCCTGCACTTTCTGTTTTTATGCTAAAGCCACATGTTGGTCAAGGGAGTACTGAAACCTTGAAGGCGCTGACCTCTTTCTGTGTTTCTTCATGCATGCCGTGGTTGAGGCTATGTCCTGATCTCTGCAACAGAGTCCTGTACATTATTATACCATCTTTGAATTCCTTCCTGATGGTAATCCTGACAGTTTATTCAAGTATATCAAAGCTGGTCTTATATGTATTTTGAAATCTATCACCTCAACATCATTAATTGGAGTATTCCTGCTGCTGGACACGTTAGGTCTACCTTGCAGTTATTACCGATGTTCCTTCCTGCTTATTGGCAACCTGGAAACATGACATTGTTCCACAGGAGTGCATAACTGGGTGGTAGAATTCATAGTAATAATAATTTACATTGCGATCTATGAAGAAGATAAACAGATATTTGATGTATAAAACAAGACTCTTTTGTCATGATATTCAAGCCAATTTGTCTGACTCTTTGGCTACCTATAGTTTAAGGTGAGTGGCAGTCACTTCATTGTTTACTTTGACAGTGTTCTTGGATGTTTCTGTTTCAACGCACCATGTACAATAATCTGCACAGCCTAATCACTGAAGTAAGGTTTTCGTCATTCCTGTATTTATTCCATGCTCAAAGTTTTGCACTCCGCAGTTGGATAGACACTATGCTTTCTTAATCCTGGTTAGCTGAAAATGCATTCTGACTAGCTTCTCATTTGTAAGTTACTTGTAACATATCTGACCTGATAGAAAGTTCACTGAGTAAAGCAATGCATCTATACTAGGAGGAAATTTACTTCCTAAATGAATTTATTGATTTTTTTGTGGAACTATGTTGTTTAATTTTATATATTTTCATTTGTCATGTTTTGCGCTAGGACAGATCCTAAATCATATCTCACACATGAGATTCTTGAGCTGCTTACGAGAGAAGAATAACTGAGGTGATTTCCAATTGCCTTCCTTATATATTTTACTGTTGAAGTATGTTCTATTAACTGGGCTGTAACCTAGGCTAAAGAGACACACATACCTTTTATAATGGTGAAGAACATTCACACCTATCGGACTCAGGTACTTCTACTGAACGTCAATCCAGCATTCAGAGTTGGTGCCCACTCTCCACTCACCAGGCTGTCAGGATTTGGGCCCAAATGACTCAGAGGCAGGAATGTGCCACTAAACCAGTGGCCACTGCGTCCAGACGCGAATACCCTGTTGAATGTCAACCCGGTAATTAGAGACTATATTCTAATTTCCACTTACTGGGGCTGCCTAGAGTAAGACTTAAGCACTTCATCCTCTGTCTCCAAGGTGGGAATTCCAACATTAAGCCAAAGACTCATTCCCAATAAAATCCGCAAGTGTATAATGTCAGCCGTTACATTGTCATTGCATCTGCCATCGAACACCGTCACTAATTCTGTTAAAGTTTGAGGAGTTCAGGAAGGAGTCTCCAGGACTGGATCTTTGGCATCTCAGAGGCACATTTGTACCGCTTTCTGCCCCCATTGAAGGTCAGGGAAACCTTAATAGAAATTGGCCAGGAAGAGGGGGGTGATGGTTCCCTCAGCGGAACAATCCAGTTGCCCATACCATCATCTCACCTTTCGTTAAATAGCAAAAAAAAATTACTGCCCCTCATCTTCAAAGGTATAGGCCCAATCTTGGCATGGAACCACAGGTTGGTTCTATTTTGACCAGTTTTGGCAGGATTCTGCTGGAAAGGCAAAACAAGTTTGGGGCCATGTGCATTTGTAGAACAAACTAGCTGTACATACTGGGAAAACTCATCTTCTAGGAGAAACTATTTTCAATTGAAACTGAGAATTGAGCTCAGATGTTCTTTGTTTCCACTGAACAAATGCACACAGGAAAAAACAAAAAAAGTCTGAAAACATTGCCAATTAAGCAATAATAAGTTAAGAGGGAGGTGAAGAGGAAAATAAGACTGGCAAAGAGAGAATATGAGAATAGAATGGTAGTTAACATAAAAGGGAACCCAAAAATCTTCCACTGGCATGTAAATAGTAAGCGGGTAATAAGAAATGGAGTGGGGCCTATAAGGGACAAAGAGAATGATCTATACTGACAGGTGCAGGGCAAGGCGAGAATACGGAATGAATACTTTGTATCTGTGTTTACTAAGGAAGAGGAATCTGACAAAATATTGGTAGAAGCATAAAGAGTAGAGGTAAGGGATAGGATAAAAATTGAGTGAGGAGGTACTGGAAAGGCTGGCTATGCTGAGGGTAGATAAGTCGCCTGGTCCAGATGTCTTGTATCCCAGGTTGTTAAATGAAATGGGAGTGGAGATAGTGGAAGGTCTTGTCATAATCTTCAAATCTTCCCTCGATATGGGGGACGTGCAGAGGATTGGAGAGTGGAAAATGTGACACCCTTATTCAAGAAAGGATATAAGGACAGTCCTAGCAACTATAGGCCAGTCAGTTTAACATCAGTGGTGGATAAGATTTTAGAAACAATAATCAGGGAAAAAATAAATAGGAACTTGGAGAGGTTTGAGTTAAGTAAGGATAGACAGCTCGGATTTTTTAAAAGGCAGATCATGGTTGACTAATTAATTTTTTGATGAAGTAACAGAGAAGATTGATAAAGGAAATGTGGTGGATGTTATTTTTATGGATTTTAAGGAAGTGTTTGAGAAAGTACCACTGAAAAGTCTGATTAACAAAACTGAAGCTCATGGAATAGGAGGGTCAGTGTCCAATTGGATAAAAAAAAATGACTTAAGGACAGAAAACAACCAGTCATGGTAAATGTTTTTTTTCAAACTGGAGGATGGTAAACGGTAGTATTTCCCAAGGGTCAGTGCTGGGTCCACTGCTTTTTTGCTACATATAAATGACTTGGATCTTGGAATACAGAGTAAAATTTAAAAATTTGCTGATGATACCAAATTTGGAGGAGTGGCAAAGAGTGAGGATGATATGAATCACCTGCAACAGGACATAGATAGACCAGCAGAATGGGCAGACAAGTGTCTGATAGATTTAATTACCAACAAGTGTGAGGTGAAACATTTTGGCAGAAGGGATAGGATGAAGCATTATAGACTTAATGGTGCAGTTCTAAAGAGTGTGTAGGAACAGAGGATCCTGGGAGTGCGTGTGCATCAATCTTTGAAGGTGATAGCACATATTGAGAGAGTGGTTAGCAGAGCATATGGGATCTTGAGCTTCATAAATAGAGACATTGAGTACAAAAGAATGGAAGTTATGCTGCACCTTTATAAAGCTCTTGATAGGTACCAATTCTTGTCCAGTTCTGGTCACCACACTTTGGGAAGGATGTGAGGGACCTTCAGAGGGTGCAGAGGAGATTTACCAGAATGGTTCCAGGGATGGGCGATTTTAGTTACGAGGTTAGGTTGGAAAAGCTGAGTTTGTTCTCCCCGAAGCAAAAGAGAATGAGGGGAGATTTGATGGAGGTGTACAAGATGATGACATGCTTATGTAAGTTACACAAGGAAAAATTGTTCCCATTAACTGATGGTACAAGGACTAGGGGACACAGATTGAAGATTTTGGGTAAAAGATGCAGGGAAAATGTGAGGAGGAAACTTTTTTGCAGAGCGGGTGGTAATGACCTGGAACTCTCTGCCTATGATGGTGGTGGAAGCAGAGACAATCAATGATTTCAAAAAGAAATTAGACGGGCACTTGAAGGAAATAGACTTGTAATGCTATATGGACCAAGCCGGGGCGTGGGACTGACTAGATTGCTCCTTGGAGTGCAGGCATGGATTCGATGGGTTGAATGGCCTCCTTCTATGCTCTAAATGACTCCATGACTATGACCAAGCCAATTTTCTAGACAGTTCCCTAAATCTTGTAAGGTAAAATTTGCACTTTAAGTACCTTAGCTGCCGTTTAGAATTGAAAAGCACACAACTGCAGTCAGAGCAAGTCTTCTTTGGTCTCCTTGTCTCGAGAGACAATGGGTAAGCGCCTAGAGGTGGTCAGTGGTTTGTGGAGCAGCACCTGGAGTGGGTATAAAGGCCAATCCTAGAGTGACAGACTCTTCCACAGGCTCTGCAGATAAAATTGGTTGTCGGGGCTGTTACAAAGTTGGTTCTCTCCTTGCGCTTCTGTCTTTTTTCCTGCCAATTGCTAAGTCTCTTCGACTCGCCACTCTTTAGCCCAGCCTTTATGGCTGCCCACCAGCTCTGGCGATCACTGGCAGTGACTCCCACGACTTGTGGTCAATGTCACAGGACTTCATGTCATGTTTGCAGACTTCTTTAAAGCGGAGACATGGATGGCTGGTGGGTCTGATACCAGTGACGACCTCACTGTACAATGCGTCCTTGGGGATCCTGCCATCTTCCATACAGCTCACATGGCCAAGCCATCTCAAGCGCCGCTGGCTCAGTAGGGTGTAAATGCTGGGGATGTTGGCCGCCTCGAGGACTTCTGTGTTGGAGATACGGTCCTGCCACCTGATGCCAAGAATTCTTCGGAGGCAGCGAAGATGGAATGAGTTGAGGAATCTCTCTTGGCTGACATATGTTGTCCAGGCCTCGCTGCCATAGAGAAAGGTACTGAGGACACAGGCTTGAAACACTCGGATTTCTGTGTTCCGTATCAGTGCACCATTTTCCCACACCCTCTTGGCCAGTCTGGACAAAGCAGCGGACGCCTTTCCCATGCGCTTGTTGATTTCTGCATCGAGAGACAGGTTACTGGTGATAGTTGAGCCTAGGTAGGTGAACTCTTGTACCAATTCCAGAGCGTGGTCACCGATATTGATGGATGGAGCATTTCTGACGTCCTGTCCCATGATGTTCATTTTCTTGAGGCTGATGGTTAGGCCAAATTCATTGCAGTCAGCCACAATCCTGTCGATGAGTCTCTGCAGACACTCTTCAGTGTGAGATGTTAATGCAGCATCGTCAGCAAAGAGGAGTTCCCTGATGAGGACTTTCCGTACTTTGGCCTTCACTCTAAGACGGGCAAGTTCATCTGATCTTGTGTGGAGGAAAATTCCTTCTTCTGAAGACTTGAATGCATGTGAGAGCAGCAGTGAGAAGAAGATCCCAAACAGTGTAGGTGCGAGAACACAGCCCTGTTTCACACCACTCAGGATAGGAAAGGGGTCTGATGAGGCGCCGCTATGCCGAATTGTGCCTTTCATATTGTCATGGAATGAGGTGATGATACTTAGTAGCTTTGGTGAACATCCGATCTTTGCTAGTAGTCTGAAGTGACCACGTCTGCTGATGAAGTCAAAGGCTTTGGTGAGTTCTGAAAAAGCAACGTAGAGGGTCATCTGTTGTTCGTGGCATTTCTCCTGTAGCTGGAGAAGAGAGATCAGCATGTCAATGGTGGATCTGTCTGCTCGAAAGCCGCACTGTGCCTCGGGGTAGACACGCTCAGCCAGCTTCTGGAGTCTGTTTAAGATGACTCGAGCGAAGACTTTCCCCACTATGCTGAGCAAGGAGATTCCACGGTAGTTGTTGCAGTCACCGCGGTCACCTTTGCTCTTATAGATGATATTGGCATCGCGCATGTCCTGTGGTACTGCTCCCTCATTCCAGCACAGGTAAAGCAGTTCATGTAGTGCTGAGAGTATAGCAGGCTTGGCACTCTTGATTATTTCAGGGGCAATGCCATCCTTTCCAGGGGTTTTTCCACTGGCTAGAGAATCAATGGCATCATTGAGTTCCGATTTTGTTGGCTGTACGTCCAGCTCATCCAAGACTAGCAGAGACTGGGCTGCATTGAGGGCAGTATCAGTGACAACATTTTCCCTGGAGTATAGTTCTAGGTAGTGCTCCACCCAGCGGTCCACTTGCTTGCATTGGTCAGTGATTGTTTCCCCTGATTTAGACTTGAGGGGGGCAATTTTTTTGATCTCTTAATGCCATCATACATTTCTCTGATGTTTCCAGTGTCGGAGGCCAGCTGAATACAACTGCATAGGTGTTGCCAGTAGTCATTTGTACAGCGCCTGGCTGTTCTTTGTGCAGCCCTTCTGGCTACTTTAAGCGCTACGGATGTTAACTCACTGGGGGCTTTCTTGTAGTTCAACAGTGCAATGCGCTTAGCGGCTGTGACAGGTTCCAGCTCTTCAAAGTGAGATTGAAACCAGTCTGCATTCTGCTTCTCACGTTTGCCATAGGTGGTCATTGCTGAGTCATAGATGACGTCTCTGATGTGGGCCCACTTCGTCTCTGCATCCCCTGTGGGAGTGTTTTGAAGGGCTTTTTCAAGTGAATTTAGAAATTTATGTAACAGCTGTGGATAAGAAATTCTGTTAGTTTTGATGCGCAGGCAGCCCTTCTGCTTGGTGTGATGTAGCTTCTTTGGTTTGAGTCTAACTTTGCTGCACACCAGGGGTATAAAAGGAGCGGAGAGCGAGGCCCGACACCAGAAGCAGTGGCAGCGGTGGTGAGAGCGCTTTGTTCTGTTCTGTGGACCTGCTTGACCAGCAAAAATCGAAGTGTGACGTCACAGGAGGGCTGGTAAGTGATTGGTGGGTATTTCTTTACTTCTTTCGTGTCTCGTGGGTTTTTTTGGTTTTTTTGGTTTTGGTCAAGTAATTTAAATCAGGCGACGTCATTACAGGTTAAGAGTACACTTAAATAGTTTTTTTCCCTTAAATACTGAGATCCAAATTAATTAATTAAATAGAATAGAGATGGCTGGGCAGGTGATGTGTTGCAGCTGTAGTATGTGGGAGCTGGTGGATGCTGGTGCGATCCACGGTGACCACATCTGCAGCAAGTGTTGGCTGCTCGAGGACCTTCGGCTCAGAGTTGATGAGCTGGAGTCAGAGCTGCGGACACTGCGACACATCAGGGAGGGGGAGAGTTACCTGGACACTGTGTTTCAGGAGACAGTCACACCCCTTAGATTAATTACATCCAATTTGGACCATGGTCAGGGATGGGGATCCAGAACTTAACTTTGGAGGAGCCTCAGCCAGTGCCCTTATCCAATAGGCACGAGGTTCTTGCTCCCGGTGTGGACGAGGGCACAGGCTGCAGGGAGGATGAGCGAACTGACCACAGCACTGTGGTTCAGAGTACCATACAAGTGGGGGGAGAAAAGAGAAATGTAGTTGTAATAGGGGATAGCATAGTTAGGGGAATAGATACTGTTCTCTGCAGCAAAAATAGAGAGTCCTGAAGGCTGTGTTGCCTACCTGGTGCCAAGGTTAAGGACATCTCTTCTGGGCTGGAGAGCAACTTGGAGTGGGAGGGAAAAGATCCAGTTGTCGAGGTCCACCTAGGTACCAATGACATAGGTAGGACTAGGAAAGAGGTTCTGCTGAGGGACTATGAGCAGCTCAGGGCTAAATTAAAAAGAAGAACCACAAAGGTAATAACCTCCGGATTACTAACCGAGCCACATGCTAATTGGCATAGAGTAAATAAGATTAGAGAGGTAAACGTGTGGCTCAAAGATTGGTGAGGCAGAAATGGGTTCCGATTCATGGGACACTGGCACCAATGCTGGGGAAAGAGAGAGCTGTTCCGTTGGGATGAGCTTCACTTGAACCATGCTGGGATAGGTGTCCTGGCAAATCAGATAACTAGGGTTGTAGATAAGGCTTTAAACTAAATAGTGGGGGTGAGGGTTCAATTGAAGGGAAGTTTAAAAAGTTGAATAGTAACGAGAGAGCAGAGGTGCAGCGTAGTAAAGGAGCATACATTAATGAGAGAGTGACAGGAAGGGACAGAGAAAACAAGCACAAGAGTACAGCAGAAATTAGAACCAGAGTAGGTAAAAATGGTAAAAAGTCAAAGTTTAAGGCTCTTTATCTGAATGCACGTAGCATTTGTAATGAGATAGATGAGCTGACAGCACAGATAGAAATAAATGAATCTGATTTGATAGCTATCACAGAGACATGGTTGCAGGATGACCAGGACTGGAATCTAAATGTTCAAGGATATTCGGCATTCCAGAAGAATAGGCAGAAAGGAAAAGGAGGTTGGGTAGCTTTGCTATTAAAGGAAGAGATCAGTGCAGTTGTCAGTAATGATATAGGTGTAATAGATCGGGATGTAGAATCAGTTTGGGTGGAAATAAGGAATAGAAAGGGAAAGAAATCATGGGTGGGAGTGGTCTATAGGCCCCTGAGGAGTTGCCTCTCTGTAGGACAAAATATTAATCAGGAAATAATAGAGACGTGTAAGAAGGGCGCTGCAATTATCATGGGTGATTTTAATCTGCATATAGACTGGACAAATCAAATTGGCAAGAGTAGCATGGAAGACGAATTTGTAGAGTGCATCAGGGATTGTTACTTAGAGCAATACGTTGCAGAACCTACCCAGGAACAGGCTATCTTAGATTTGTTATTGTGTAATGAGGTAGGATTAATAAGAGATCTCATATTTAAGGATCCTTTAGGGGGAAGCGATCATAACATGGTAGAATTTCAAATTCAGTTTGAGGGCGAGCAACTCGGGTCTCAAACCAGTGTCTTCAACTTAAACAAGGGCAATTACAGAGGTATGAAGAAAAGGTTGTCTAAAGCGGGCTGGGAAAATAGACTACAGGTGAAGTCAGTGGACTAGCAGTGGCAGGCTTTTAAGCAGATATTTCATAACACTCAGCAAACATTCATTATAGTCAGAAGGAAGGACTCGAAGAGAATGATGAACCACCCGTGGATAACAAAGGAAGTTTAGGAGAGTATCAAATCAAAAACAAAGGCGTACAATGTGGTGAAAGCTAGTGGTAGGCCAGGGGATTGGGAATTGTTTAGAAACCAGCAGCGGACGACTAAAAAACTAATAAAGAGGGAGAAAATTGATTATGAGAGTAAATTGGCAAGAAATATAAAAACAAACAGTAAGAGCTTCTACGGGTATATTTAAAGGAAGAGTCTAAAGTAAGTGTGGATCCTTGGAGGATGACGATGGGGAATTAATAACAGGGAACAGGGAAATGGCAGATAATTTAAACCAATATTTTGCATCAGTCTTCACGTTGGAGGGCACTATAAGCATCCCAACAATAATAGATGAGAAAGGTGTAAATGGGAGGGAGGGGCTTGTAACAATCACTATCACGACGGAAAAGGTGCTGGACAAACTAATGGGACTAAAGGCAAACAAGTCGCCAGGACCTGATGGCCTGCACACAAGGGTTTTAAAAGAAGTGGCTGCAGAGACAGTGGAGGCATTGGTCATAATATACCAAAACTCACTGGATTCCAGTAGGGTACCAGTGGATTGGAAAACCGCTAATGTGACACCCCTATTTAAGAAAGGAGGAAGGCAGAAGGCAGGAAACTATAAACCAGTTAGCTTAACATCAGTCATTGGGAAAATTCTTGAGTCAATTATTAAGGAAGAAATGGAAGAACATTTAGAAAAACGTAATATAATCAAACAGAGTCAACATGGTTTTACAAAAGGGAAATCGTGTTTGACAAGTTTGTTGGAGTTTTTTGAGGATATAACAAGCAGAGTGGATAAAGGTGAACCAGTAGATGTTGTGTATTTGGATTTTCAGAAGGTGTTTGATAAGGTGCCACATAAAAGGTTATTGCACGAAATAAGAGCTCAGGGTATTGGGGGTAATGTGTTGGCATGGATTGAGGATTGACTAATAATATAATAATTGGCAGAGAGTTGGGATCAATGGGTCTTTTTCAGGTTGGAAAGCCGTAACTAGTGGGGTGCCACAAGGATCGGTCCGAGGGCCTCAGCTATTTACTATCTACATTAATGACTTAGAGGAAGGGACAGAGTGTAGTGTATCCAAATTTGCTGATGATACAAAAATAGGTGGGAAGGCGTGTTGTGATGAGGACACAAAGAATCTGCAAAGGGATATAGATAGGTTAAGTGAGTGGGCAAAAACCTGGCATATGGTGTTCAATGTGGGAAAGTGTGAGGTCATCCACTTTGGTAGGAAGAATAAAAAGATTATTATTTAGATGGAGAAAGACTATAAAATGCTACAGTACAGAGGGATTTGGGTGTTCTTGTGCATGAAACACAAAAGCTTAGCATGCAGGTGCAGCAAGTAATTAGGAAGGCAAATGGAATTTTGGTCTTTATTGCAAGGGGGTTAGAGTTTAAAAATAGGGAAATCTTGTGACAACTGTACAGGGTGTTGGTGAGGCCACACCTGGAGTACTGTGTACAATTTTGTATTTAAAGTATATACTAGCATTGGAGGCAGTTCAGAAAAGGTTCACTAGGCTGATTCCTGGGATGAAGGGGCTGTCTTATTAAGAACGGCTAAACAGCTTAGGCCTTTATTCATTGGAGTTTAGAAGAATGAGAGGTGATCTTATAGAAACATATAAGATTTTAAGGGGACTTAACAGGGTAGATGTTGAGAAGATGTTTCCACTAGTGGGGGAATCTCGAACTAGGGGACATAGTTACAGAATAAGGGGGCACACATTTAAAACTGAGATGCGAAGGAATTTCTTCTCTCAGAGGCTGGTGACTCTCTGGAATTCTCTGCCTCAGAGAGTTGTGGAGGCTAGTTCACTAAATGTATTTAAGGAGGGGGTAGATAGATTTTTGAAATCTTGGGGAGTTGAGGGTTAGGCAGAGCAGGCCAGAAAGAGGAGTTGAGGCCTGGGACAGATCAGCCATGATCTTATTAAATGGCGGGGCAGGCTTGAGGGGCTGAATGGCCTACTCCTGCTCCTATTTCTTATGTTCTTATCAGTGGTCAGTGTCGCAGTCCGCACTGTGGAAGCTGTGTGTGATTTGGACACTTTTTATAGAGGCTTGCCTTGTGACGATGAGGTCCAGCTGGTGCCAACGACGTGATCTTGGGTGTCTCCATGAAACCTGGTGACAGGGTTTAGTATGAAAGAATGAGTTGGTGATGCAGAGATTGTGATAGGTACACAACTCCAGCAGTCTCTCTCCATTCTCATTCATCCTTCCAATACCATAGCGCCCAAGGCACGAGGGCCATGAGTCATGGTCGGCCTCAACCCTGGTGTTAAAGTCCCCCAGCAGGAACAAATGTTTGGTATTAGGCATGCTACTAATGCTATTATGGGGCTCTTCGTAGAACTGTCTTTAACTTCAGGTGGGGAGCAGAGTGTTGGAGCATAGATGCTGAGTAGGTGTACTGGACCAGAGGCGGTGAGCAGTCGGATGGACAGTATGCGTTCCGAGCCATTTGAAGGTGGCTCTATCATGCTGAGCAAAGAGTTTCTGATGGCGAAGTCCACTCCATGCTGTCTTGGTTCTTCAGAATCCCTACCCTGCCTGTAGAAGGTGCAGTCTTGCTCTCTTAAAGCCAGAGCAAGTAATCCAGCAATTTTCCCACAATTCATCCACTACCATTTTCTGTAACTGTTTTCAACATGATAAGTGAAAAATAGTATAGGCCTGCATTTGAATAAACTCAGACAGTGAATTCAATCAATTTGATGTTCCCAAATTAAAATACAAAAGATATTGGAATATTATCTAAAACATTTCCAGGTTTTGGATGAGAATTTTGTGCAAATAATTTTGCAGGATTAGCAGCAGGTTGATGCTAATTAGAAATAATTGGCAAACTGCCGTGATCACAGAAGACATTATATTCTGGAAACTAACTTATTTCAATCATATGCATATGTATATTTAAATACCTTTAAGTAACTCGGCCCTAGGTTATTTGCTTAAATAAAAGCAAAAACTGTGAATGCTGGAAATTTGAAATAAAAAATATGAAGTGCTGAAAATACTCAGCAGGTCTGGCAGCATCTGGGGTGAAAGAAGCAGAGTTACCAGGGGGAATTTTATGCTAGCAGTGGGGGTCTCGAGATTGGGGAAACCGACGCCAAGATCACCGTCTTACAAAGAAAAGAACAAAGAAAATTACAGCACAGGAACAGGCCCTTCGGCCCTCCAAGCCTGCGCCGATCCAGATCCTCTATCTAAACCTGTCACCTATTTTCTAAGGGTCTGTATCTCTTTGCTTCCTGCCCATTCATGTATCTGTCTAGATACATCTTAAAAGACGCTATCATGCCCGCGTCTACCACCTCCGCTGGCAACGCGTTCCAGGCACCCACCACCCTCTGCGTAAAGAACTTTCCACGCATATCCCCCCTAAGCTTTTCCCCTCTCACTTTGAACTCGTGACCCCTAGTAATGGAATCCCCCACTCTGGGAAAAAGCTTCTTGCTATCCACCCTGTCTATACCTCTCATGATTTTGTACACCTCAATCAGGTCCCCCCTCAACCTCCGTCTTTCTAATGAAAATAATCCTAATCTACTCAACCTCTCTTCATAGCTAGCGCCCTCCATACCAGGCAACATCCTGGTGAACCTCCTCTGCACCCTCTCCAAAACATCTACATCCTTTTGGTAATGTGGCGACCAGAACTGCACGCAGTATTCCAAATGTGGCCGAACCAAAGTTTTATACAACTGTAACATGACCTGCCAACTCTTGTACTCAATACCCCATCCGATGAAGGAAAGCATGCCGTATGCCTTCTTGACCACTCTATTGACCTGCGTTGCCACCTTCAGGGAACAATGGACCTGAACACCCAAATCTCTCTGTACATCAATTTTCCCCAGGACTTTTCCATTTATTGTATAGTTCACTCTTGAATTGGATCTTCCAAAATGCATCACCTCGCATTTGTCCGTATTGAACTCCATCTGCCATTTCTCTGCCCAACTCTTCAATCTATCTATATTCTGCTGTATTCTCTGACAGTCCCCTTCACTATCTGCTACTCCACCAATCTTAGTGTCGTCTGCAAACTTGCTAATCAGACCACCTATACTTTCCTCCAAATCATTTATGTATATCACAAACAACAGTGGTCCCAGCACGGATCCCTGTGGAACACCACCGGTCACACGTCTCCATTTTGAGAAACTCCCTTCCACTGCTACTCTCTGTCTCCTGCTGCCCAGCCAGTTCTTTATCCATCTAGCTAGTACACCCTGGACCCCATGCAACTTCACTTTCTTCATCAACCTACCATGGGGAACCTTATCAAACGCCTTACTGAAGTCCATGTATATGACATCTACAGCCCTTCCCTCATCAATCAACTTTGTCACTTCCTCAAAGAATTCTATTAAGTTGGTAAGACATGACCTTCCCTGCACAAAAACATGTTGCCTATCACTGATAAGCCCATTTTCTTCCAAATGGGAATAGATCCTATCCCTCAGTATCTTCTCCAGCAGCTTCCCTACCACTGACGTCAGGCTCACCGGTCTATAATTACCTGGATTTTCCCTGCTACCCTTCTTAAACAAGGGGACAACATTAGCAATTCTCCAGTCCTCCGGGACCTCACCCGTGTTTAAGGATGCTGCAAAGATATCTATTAAGGCCACAGCTATTTCCTCTCTCGCTTCCCTCAGTAACGTGGGATAGATCCCATCCGGACCTGGGGACTTGTCCACCTTAATGCCTTTTAGAATACCCAACACTTCCTCCCTCCTTATGCCGACTTGACCAAGAGTAATCAAACATCTGTCCCTAACCTCAACATCCGTCATGTCCCTCTCCTTGGTGAATACTGATGCAAAGTACTCGTTTAGAATCTCACCCATTTTCTCTGACTCCACGCATAATTTTCCTCCTTTGTCCTTGAGTGGGCCAATCCTTTCTCTAGTTACCCTCTTGCTCCTTATATATGAATAAAAGGCTTTGGGATTTTCCTTAACCCTGTTTGCTAAAGATATTTCATGACCCCTTTTAGCCCTCTTAATTCCTCGTTTCAGATTGGTCCTACACTCCCGATATTCTTCCAAAGCTTCATCTTTCTTCAGCCGCCTGGACCTTATGTATGCTTCCTTTTTCCTCTTAGCTAGTTTCACAATTTCACCTGTCATCCATGGTTCCCTAATCTTGCCATTTCTATCCCTCATTTTCACAGGAACATGTCTCTCCTGCACGCTAATCAACCTCTCTTTAAAAGCCTCCCACATATCAAATGTGGATTAATCTTCAAACAGCTACTCCCAATCTACATTCCCCAGCTCCTGCCGAGTTTTGGTATAGTTGACCTTCCCCCAATTTAGCACTCTTCCTTTAGGACCACTCTCGTCTTTGTCCATGAGTATTCTAAAACTTACGGAATTGTGATCACTATTCCCAAAGTAGTCCCCTACTGAAACTTCAACCACCTGGCCAGGCTCATTCCCCAACACCAGGTCCAGTATGGCCCCTTCCCGAGTTGGACTGTTTACATACTGCTCTAGAAAACCCTCCTGGATGCTCCTTACAAATTCTGCTCCATCTGGACCTCTAACACTAAGTGAATCCCAGTCAATGTTGGGAAAATTAAAATCTCCTATCACCACCACCCTGTTGCTCCTACATCTTTCCATAATCTGTTTACATATTTGTACCTCTATCTCACGTTCGCTGTTGGGAGGCCTGTAGTACAGCCCCAACATTGTTACCGCACCCTTCCTATTTCTGAGTTCTGCCCATATTGCCTCACTGCTCGAGTCCTCCATAGTGCCCTCCTTCAGCACAGCTGTGATATCCTCTTTGGCCAGTAATGCAACTCCTCCACCACTTTTACCTCCCTCTCTATCCCGCCGGAAGCATCGATATCCTGGGATATTTAGTTGCCAATCATGCCCTTCCCTCAACCAAGTCTCAGTAATAGCAATAACATCATACTCCCAGGTACTAATCCAAGCCCTAAGTTCATCTGCCTTACCTACTACACTTCTTGCATTAAAACAAATGCACCTCAGACCACCAGTCCCTTTGCGTTCATCATCTGCTCCCTGCCTACTCTTTCCCTTAGTCACGCTGACTTCATTATCTAGTTCCTTACAGGCTTTAGTTACTACCTCCTTACTGTCCACTGACCTCCTCATTTGATTCCCAGCCCCCTGCCACATCAGTTTAAACCCTCCCCAACAGTGTTAGCAAAAGCACCCCCAAGGACATTGGTTCCAGTCTGGCCCAGGTGTAGACCGTCCAATTTGTAATAGTCCCACCTCCCCCAATGTCCCAAAAATCTGAACCCCTCCCTCCTGCACCATCTCTCAAGCCACGCATTCATCCTGACTATTCTTTCATTTCGACTCTGACTAGCACGCGGCACTGGTAGCAATCCTGAGATTACTATCTCTGAGGTCCTACTTTTTAACTTGGCTCCTAACTCCCTAAATTCTGCTTGTAGGACCTCATCCAGTTTTTTACCTATATCATTGGTGCCTATGTGCACAATGACAACTGGCTGTTCACCCTCCCCCTTCAGAATGTTCTGCAGCCGATCTGAGACATCCCTGACCCGTGCACCTGGGAGGCAACATACCATTCGGGATTCTCGTTTTCGACCACAGAACCACCTATCTACTCCCCTTACAATCGAATCCCCTACGACTATAGCCCTTCCACTCTTTTTCCCGCCCTTCCGAACAGCAGAGCCAGCCACGGTGCCATGAACCTGGCTACTGCTGCCTTTCCCTGGTGAGCCATCTCCCCCATCAGTATCCAAAACGGTATACCTGTTTTGGAGGGAGATGACCACAGGGGACACCTGCGCTGCCTTCCTGCTCTTTCTCTGCCTTTTGGTCACCCATTTCCTTTCTCCCTCAGCAATCCTAATCTGCGGTGTGACCAATTCGCTAAACGTGCTATCCACGACCTCCTCAGCATCGCGGATGCTCCAAAGTGAGTCCATCTGCAGCTCCAGAGCCGTCATGCGGTCTAACAAGAGCTGCAGCTGGACACACTTCCAGCACGTGAAGGAGTCAGGGACATCAGCCGTGTCCCTGAGCTCCCACATTGAGCAAGAGGAGCAGAACACGGGTCTGAGATCTCCTGCCATTTTTAATCTTAAGCTTAACTTAGTCTTAACTTAGATAAATGAAAAAGGAACGAAAAGTTTTTACCAATCACACGAAAAAAATCTGCACACCACCGAGTCCTTTTTTTTTGGTTAGAGGAGGAGGGCGAGTGGGAGACACTACAGGTGTGCAGGTGTAGTGTCTCGGGTTCAGCCACTGCCCAAATATATAGGACTTACTTACCCAGCTGACACCTCTCTCTCCCTGTCGCAGCTGCAAAAAGAAACTGCCGAAACAAAAAGGTAAGTTTATATAAGTTGAAACTCACTTACCCAGCTGCCACCTCGCTCTTGTAAGGAAGGTCTGCTAAATTTAGTACCAATCAGGCACTTAACTTGACAGCAGTGGGCCTTCAATAGGATTTAGGACCCCTTCACCGGAAGTCCCGGCCTTGCAGAGCTGCCGACCAATCAGAGGCTTGCAGCTCCAGCGCCACCGCAAAGGTGCTGGCTGCTGCTGTGACCACACACTGAGGAGTGGCGCTGAAACCAGCCTTAAGAAAGGTCAGAGCGGGAGGGGTCTTGTGGGGTGGGAGTCGTGGGGACGGGGGAGGGGGACAACAGCAAGGGCAGGGGGTGGCCCTTTGCAGGCAACCCCTTCCCAATGTTAGGTCCTTCGTTCAGGCACTTCTGCTCAGTCCACAAGCATGGCCCCGAGCTTCCGGTTGCCTGTCATTTTAATTCACCACCCTGCTCTCATGCCCACATTTCTGTCCTTGGCCTGCTTCAGTGTTCCAGTGAAGATCAACGTAAGCTTGAGGAACAGCACCTCATTTCCGATTTGACACTCTACAGCCTTCTGGACTCAACATTTAGTTCGACAATTTCAGAGCATTACCGCCATTTTAATTAATTACTTTTTTAACCACATGTCTGTCTTAAACCTGTTTTTAATGTTTTTGCTTTTGGACAGAGCTGTTCCTTATTCTGAAATTAACACTCTCTCTGGACTAATGCTTTATCTTTTACCATAATGATTAGCACTCACTTTGCCTTTTGTTCTGTGGCATCTTTGTCATTAATCTCTCCTATCCTCTGCCCTATCACACAGCTTCCCTTTTGCTCTTCTTCCCCCCCAAAGCACCCCCCCCCCTCCCCACTTTCCCTTGCTCAAAGCCCAATACATTTCTAATCTTTGCCAGTACTGATGAAGGTTCACTGACCTGAAATGTTACCTCTGTTTCTCTCTCCACAGATGCTGCCAGACCTGCTGACTATTTTCAGTACTTTCTGTTTTTATTCCAGGTTATTTGTTTCTAGTCTTATGCTATGATTTCAATCATGGGTGCAATATTTATGTTTTGTAACTCAGGGAACAGCTGACCTTGAATTAAAAAAGTGAACAGATCTTAAAAAGTATTTTCTTAATATGTTAGAAGCAACAATAGAGTTGGGGGAAATAATTGCAGATTTTATGCCAAATGGTCTGTGAATTATGAAACAAAAAAATATATGATTAGTAGGAGTAATTAAATTATGTAAAAATCATACTATTTTTCTCAGATTGCAGCACTAACTGCAGGGTCTTGATGGATTCATCAGAAATATGGGTTATAATATAATATAAGAAAAGGTTAAAAAAATCCAAGACATTCTGCAATGAGACATTCACCCTGTATATTGCATATGACTGTGCCTACATGGATTTTCAGGTTTAGGGGAAATGAGATATCTATAGAACTCAGTGGAATTTTAACGTTTTGACCTGACGGAAGCAGAGGAATTCAGTATACGTGGGGAACTCGCAAATTTTAAAAGCGGGTTTGTCAGTGGCTGTTTAAGCCAGCCATTGCATTTGCATCCACTTTCCAGGTTTCTCAAACAATTAATGTGAACAGGCGTGATGATGACCCATATGAGTTGATTTCAGCTGAAATATTTAAAGCAGAGTTGTCCAACATACGGTATGCGGGCCAGAATCCAGCCCGCAAAAGGTTTCCATCCAGCCCACCAAGGATGAGAAATTTCCACTGGAAATCTGCCATTGGCTTCTTCCAGCCCACCAAAACCTTCTGTGACTAACAACAGCTGCAGCTCCTTTACTGACATGGCGGAGACACCTCACTGCACATGTCGTCCTTTACCCTGATGGCGGACACGCTTCAGCACCTGATATTCTGGCTCCTTCTCTAAGATGGTGGCGCCCAGGCTAAGCTGCATGTCTGCCAGTGCTTCCCACCCAAACTGCATTCCCAGTGTGGCCTTCCTGGTCTTGAGCTCAGGCCCCAGGCCCAGCACTGGCTCTGCCTTTGTACAGACCCGGCCTGGGCCCCGGGCTCTTCAATTCCGCCACCGTCACTCAGGAGAAGCTGCCTGAGAAGGCGGCAGAGCCCAGGCCTGGGTCCTGTAGCAGGTGCTAGGTTAACTGGGCCCTGGGAGCAGAGTTGAGGGGGGTTGACACAGAGAGAGACAGAGACAGACAGACAGAGAGAGAGACTGAGACACAGAGGGCTCAATTTTATTAGCGTGCTGCACTTCACGGTGGCGCGCTTTGAAACCGGCAGCCTTCCGACACAAAAGTGCTGCCTCTGAGCCCCCGCGATATTTTGCGTGGAGGCTCATTTCAGTGGTGGGGGTGGAGTAGCCACCCCTGATGAAGAAGAGGGGACGGCCGCTCCATCCCCAACAATGGCGTCCAGCACCATCGCGCAGGCGCCGGTGCCATTTTTAAAAGGTTTCAAGCCCTTAACAAAAATTTGAATGTTTAAAGAGAAAGTATGTTGTTAATTTTTGAAAATAAAATTCAAAAGCTGGAGGCCCTTTCCCAACCCTCCCAATGGTTGTTTTATATGCCATATGACATTCATTTTATTCCCACTCTGAACTTTACCCCCCAGCCTCAACAATTATGCCCTTCAACCCCTTCCCACCATTACCACAGCCAATAAAAAATGTTTTCTCCGCTCACCTCCCCTCCCCACCCCCCCACCGCCCGAAGGAGTTCCGAAGGCACAGTAATTGCGGCGGGCGGCGGTAATATCGCTAGGACCAGGTAAGTGGATTTGCATTTGTTTTACATAATTTTGAGATTTAAATAAAGGCCCTGCTGCCAAGCAGTGGGGGGTCCACACTGAGGCCCCGCCACCGCTGGTAAAATGCAACGGGGCCTTTTCAGCATCAAGGGTTGTGGCGGGCCGCTCCTGCAAATATTTTACCGGCCCCCAACCATGATCCCTGATGTCTAGGGGCTGGTAAAATTCAGCCCAGTGAGCGAGACACAGAGAGAGACAGAGACACAGAGATAGCAAGACACAGGGTGAGACACACTCACATACACACACACACACACAGACACAGAGAGAGACAGAGACACAGAGAGAGACAGAGACACAGAGAGAAAGAGACACAGAGACACAAAGTGGCAGGAGGCAGAGGGTGATGGTCGAGGGTTGTTTTTGCAATTGGAACCTGTGACCAGTGGTATACCGCAGGGATTGGTGCTGGGACCCTTGCTGTTTGTAGCATACATTAATAATTTAGACGTGAATATAGGAGGTATGATCAGTAAGTTCACAGATGGCACGAAAATTGGTGGTGTCATAAATAGTGAGGAGGCAAGCCTTAGTTTACAGGATGATATAGATGGGCTGATAAGATGGGCAAAGCAGTGGCAAATGGAATTTAATCCTGAGAAGTGTGAGGTGATGCATTTTGGGAAGACTAACAAGGCAAGGGAATATACAATGGATGGTAGGACCCTAGGAAGTACAGAGGGACCTTGGTGTACTTGTCCATAGATCACTGAAGGCAGCAGCACAGCTAGATAAGGCACATGGGATATTTGCCTTTATTAGCCGAGGCATAGAATATAAGAGCAGAGAGGTTATGATGGAGCTATATAAAACGCTAGTTAGGCCACAGTTGGAATGCTGTGCACAGTTCTAGACACCACACTATAGGAAGGATGTGATTGCACTGGAGAGGGTGCAGAGGAGATTCACCAGGATGTTGCCTGGGCTAGAACATTTCAGCTATGAAGGGAAACTGGATAGGCTAGGGTTTTCCTTGGAGCAGAGAAGGCTGAGGGGGGACCTGATTGAGGTATACAAAATCATGAGAGGCATAGATAGGGTAGATAGGAAGAAACTTTTTCCTTAGCGGAGGGGTCAATAACCAGGGTGCATAGATTTAAGGTAAGGGGCAGGAGGTTTAGAGGGTATTTGAGGAAAATCTTTTCACCCAGACGGTGGTTGGAATCTGGAACACACTGCCTGAAGGGGTGGCAGAGGCAGGAACCCTCACACCATTTAAGAAGTATTTAGATAAGCACTTGAAATGCCATAGCATACAAGGCTATGGTCCTCGTGCTGGAAAATGGGATTAGAATAGTTTGGTGCTTGATAGCCAACACGGATATGATGGGCCGAAGGGCCTGTTTCTGTGCTGTATAACTCCATGACTCTATGACTCGAAAGAGACACAGAGAAACAGAGACAGAGAAAGACAAGGAGAGAGAGAGAGCCACAGAGAAACAGAGACAGCAGGGGACACAGACAGCAGGGGACACAGACAGAGGGGGACACAGAGAGGGGGACACAGAGAGGGGGACACAGAGAGGGGGACACAGAGAGGGGGACACAGAGAGGGAGATACAGAGAGACACACAGAGAGTGATCAAGATCATTCCTGACAGATGGACATCTATCCGGAATACTCTGCATCGCTACATCAAGTGTGCGGGCAGACATTGTCTACTTCTGTAAGCAAAAACGATGCCATGTATTTCACTAAATCAGCGTTCAACTGATTTAAAGCTTGTTCACAAAAATACCCATTTTTTGTAGTTTTGATTAATAGGAAAATAAATTTCTAATATCTTTATCTTTCCGAAATTTGCTCACCGGCCTCCTTTGTGGACAAAAATTAAATTGCAACCCCTCATGCAAAAAGGTTGGACAGCCCTGATTTAAAGGTAGAGTGGGTCTAAGACTAGTATTTTAAACTTTAAAAAGGGCAACTATGTGGGCATGAAAGCTGAGCTAGCTGAAATGAACTGGGTTATGAGGCTGGGAGATAGATCAATGCAGAAGCAGTGGCAGCCATTTAAGGGGATATTTCAGAATACTTAGAATAAGTATATTCCTGCTATAAAGAAAAATTCTAAGGGGAGGACCCACCATTTGTGGTTAACTAAGGAAGTTAAGGAAAGCATCAAACTTAAGGAAAAAGCATATAATTGCGCAAAGATGATTGGCAGGTCAGATGATTGATCAGAATATAAAGAACGGCAGAGAATGAGTAAAAGGTTAGTCAGGAGAAAGAAATTAGAGTATGAGAGGAAGTTAGCTAGAAATGTAAAAACGGATAGCAAGAGTTTCTACAGGTATTTAAAAAGGAAAAGAATAAGTAAAGTGGGTATTGGTCTTCTAGAGAATGAGGATGGGGAGTTAATAGTAGATAATAAGGAAATGGCAGATGAAATGAACAAATATTTTCCTTCTGTCTTCACTATAGAGGATATAAAAAATATTCCAGAAATAGCTGTAAATCAGGAGGTGGAAGGAAGAGAGGAACTTGGTGAAATTACAATCACCAGAGAAGCGGTTCTGACCAAACTGATGGAGCTGCGGGCTGACAAGTCCTGATGGGCTTCATCCTAGGGTCTTAAAAGAGGTAGCTAATGAGGTAGTAGATGCGTTGGTGTTAATTTTTCAAAATTCGCTAGATTCCATCAGACTGGAAAGTAGCAAATATAACTCCTCTATTCAAGAAGCGGGGGAGGCAGAAAACAGGTAACTACAGGCCAGTTAGCTTGACGTCTGTCGTGGGGAAGGTGTTAGAATCGATCATTAAGGAGGCTATAGCTGGGCACTTAGAAAAACTCAAGGTAATCGGGAATACTCAGCATGGTTTTGTGAAAGGGATATCATGTTTAACCAATTTATTGAAGGAGTAACATGCGCCGTGGATAAAGGAGAGCCCACTGACATACTGTACTTGGATTTCCAGAAGACATTTGACAAGGTGCCGCATAAAAGGTTAGTGTACAAAGTAGGAACTCTTGGTGTAGGGGGTAACATATTAGCATGGATAGAAGATTGACAGGGTTGCAGAAAACAGATAGTATGCATAAATGGATCCTTTTCTGAATGGCAGGATGTGACGAGTGGAGTCCTGCGGGGATCTGTGCAGCGGCTTCAACTTTTTACAATTTATATCAATGGCTTAGATGTGGGGAGCAATGGCTTGGTAGCTAAATTTGCAGATGACACAAAGATAGGTAGGAAAGTGTATTGTGAAGAGGACAAAAGGAGGTTGCAGACCAATATAGATAGGTTGAGTGAGTGGGCAAAAATCTGGCAGATGGAGTATGATGTAGGAAAATGTGAAGTTGTTCACTTTGGCAGGAAGAATAAAAAAACGGAGTATTACTTAAGCGGAGAACGACGCCAGAATTCCGAGGTGCAGAGGCAGCTAGGTGTTCTAGTGCAGCAGTCACAAAAAGTTAGTATACAGGTACAGCAGGTAATAAAGAAGGCTAATGAAATGCTATCCTTTATTACGAGAGGAATTGAAAATAAAGGCATGTTATGCTTCTGTTATACAGGGCATTGGTGAGACCACATCTCAAATACTTTGTGCAGTTTTGGTCTCTTTATTTAAGGAAGGATGTAAATGCGTTGGAGGAAGTTCAGAGGAGGTTTACTAGATTGATACCTGGAATGAGTGGGTTGTCTTATGAGGAAAGGTTGGACAGACTGGGCTTGTTTTCACTGGAGTTTAGAAGAGTGAGAGGAGACTTGATTGAATATCAGATTCTGAATGGTCTTGACAAGGTGGATGTGGAAAGGATGTTTCCTCTTGTGGGCGAGTCCAGAACTAAGGGGCACCCTTTTAGGACAGAGATGAGAAAGAAATGTTTTCTGTCAGAGGGTTGTGCGACTTTGAAACTCTCTGCCTCAGAAGGTGATGGAGGCAGGGTCATTGAATAATTTTAAGGTCGAGGTAGATAGATTCTTGTTAGGCAAGAGAATCAAAGGTTATCGGGGTAGATGGGTGTGTGGAATTCAAGACACAAACAGATCAGCCATGATCTTATTGAATGGCAGAGCAGGCTCGAGGGGCCGAATGGCCTACTTCTGCTCCTAATTCACATGTTCGTATGACCCTCTGAAGATTGTGCAGGTGGAGGAACTGAGGAAGAATCTCTACTAATGGATGCCCAACGTGACAAGGGCCAGTTGGGAGATACTCTTCCCTGCCAATGGAGGGAACAAACTGCCTCAGAGACCGAGAGCATGTGGCTTGGAGATTGTTGAGCAGGTTAGCAGCAGGAATGTGTTGCCAACCTCCTGGCTACAGCACTGGAAATGGTTTAATGATCTAATCAGTGTAGGGAAGGTGAGTATAATCTTACATTCAGCTACATCCCGATGAGCGTATCACCTCAACCTCCACAATCAGCCTTCGCAAGTCTACTCTGGCACATCGCCAAATTACCTTGCAGGTGCACCCAACCCTTTCTGTTTATGCATTTCTTCATATCCCCATCTGACCATCCACCAAAGACACTCACTCTCATAGGAATGCAATGCCTGCCTATCCCTTATAGACACCTGCAACAACTGTTGTCCATCCATGCATTTGGTACATTCCATTACTCTCATTCATAAGTCTCTTCTTTCCTTTCTTGCAATAGAAGAGAGCACAGAGCACCAGGGAGAGGCAGGCACCCTCTCAATACTGACAGCTGCAAAGGAGGATGCATTAGAGATTAGCAGAGTGACAGCATGCCTAGTCGTTGGAGATGGAGAATGGAGGCCTCCCAGCTACATGGTGACAGAATTAAATACAGCCCCACAGTATACAGTGCTCACTCATGTTGACTTAATGTCAGCAGCCAGTGAAATATGATCACATGCATAATGTTGACTTAACACCTTCTAACCTTGACTGTTCTTATTCAAGTCTTTAATCTTCCATAGGCCATTCAAGAATCTTGCATGAAGTGGAAAACTTCACAAGGATGAAGACTCCTCAGAGGAGGTCACTCACTTTGTGGATGTATGCAGACCATGCACCAGTTCAGATACACACTCCTAAGTGGGACTGGTAAAACATATAGTTGGGTTTTCAGATGGAGTCTCACATTTCACAAGTGAGCAAGAGCAGGTGCTGGAGACAGGGACAGCAATGGAGAGTCTCTATTGAAGAATGCAGGAAATTCCAAGCTCTGCTCAGCAGGATGCAGATGCTAAGCCTCGTGGGCCATGGACAAAGAGGATAATTCTGGAGCCACAGCAAAAAATGTGTCAGATGCTGGCAACCTTTCCAGCCACACTGTGCATGCTTGGAGAGGGATTGGAGGAGTCCATCTCTCAAGTATTAGAGCCATGATGTAGTTTGCATTAGTGACGATGTTTACTTCCATAGAAAGATTGGCCACCTGCATTGAGCATTAAACACGGCGGGCAAATGTGGCATGGTGGTCCACATCAATGGATTTCACACTCTGAATGCTACCTTAAACAGAATTGACCAAAACCTTGTTTAGGCCCTTCGGTGCCGCACTGATGGACAGCAAAGAGCTCTCCAGCTTATTGCTAGTAGGGAAAGGTGGGTGGGCCATGAGAGGGAGGATGGAGAAAAGGGATATGGAAATGGGAACTCTGCTCAAATCACTTGCACTTCTAACCAGCTCTCCAGCCTTCCTCCCAGTCAGTGTCCCACATGCTGCTTCATGTCACAGTGACCAAGACTGCCGCTGCACAGGTGCAGGTGGAGCAGTCTTGGGCAGAGACCTCATGGGTTTCAAAATCCAGAGGATATCAACAGCAAGCATCTCAGCAGTCAAAGCAAGACTCTGAGCAGCCTGCCTCGACCTCTGCTGAAGCCACAGGGTTTGCACGACATAGGAGTAGCAGAAAAAGAAAGAGTAAAGATCTGTAGTTGCACAAGTGTATGCAGATATGTGTAACACAATATCAGATTGTGAAATTTTTGTTCCGTTTTTGCGTCATATAAAAATTAATTGTTTGTATGTATCACTTTCCCGTGTTCCCATTTTTGCCTGCTGCCTGGCAACTGCCTTTCGCACTTGTGCTGAAAGGTAAGACAAGACTTGAAGATGAGCAATGGGTGTCAGTGATAGCGATGCTTTGTTGATTGCAGGATTGCTTTGTATTGTGGGAAAGGGGGCCAAGTGGGTTTCATCATGTGGATGCCAGATGGGTGCACTGGTGCAACTTAAATTGTGTCATCATGAGGGCATCCTGGCAGCCAGATGCTCTGCTTCTGATGCCATGGCACCTCATCTTTCTCCTCCTCCTCTGTCTCCTGTTATCCTCTGAATAGGAATAGCACTCTGCACCTTCCTTCTCCTGCAGTTCCAAACCTCGCTGCTGCAATCTGTTCTGTTGTGGGAAGCACAGCTCACAATAATCATTCTCCAGTCCCTGCTTCTCCAGATCTGTCCAGGACCTGAGACAGATCTTCACCATCCCAACTGCTTGCTCTATTGTACATCTCATCATCATATGACTGCGATTGTAATGCTCTTCTGTCTCATTGTGTGGGTTGCTCACAGGTGTCATTAGCCACACTTTAAGTGGGTAGCCCTTGTCTCCAAGGAGCCAGCCAGTATGTCTGTTTTGAAGTCCTAAGAGCTCAGAGAGGGCAGACTGGTACAAGATGAATGGATCAAGGCAGCTCCCTGGGGATCTTGCACACACCTGCATGATGAACTTCTTGTGGTTTATTGCAAGAGGATTTGAGTATAAGAGTAAAGATGTCTTACTGCAATTATATAGAGCCTTGGTGAGACTGCAATTGCTTGAAATTAATTGTTTGCAATTTGCACAAAAGGCAAAACTTTATTTGGTCTGACATTTGATGATGGTGAAATTTCATAAACAAGTAACTTAATTGGGCCTAAAGACTATTATGAAGCTGGGGAAAAAGTATAGGCTGAATTTTACAGGCCCCTTGATGTCGCGGGTTGCGGCACGGGGGCCAGTAAAATTCTGTGGGGAGAAGCCTGCCTCGACCCGCGACGTTGAGAAGGGCCCGCCACATATTACCGGCGATGGGGGGACCTCGGTGCGGCCCCCCACCGACTGGTGGCAGGCCCTTCGTCTCCATATGTAGATTGCCAATCAATATATTCAAATTAACTTACCTGCCCTTGCACGCTACTTTTATGGCCTCCGTTCGGCCTTTGCGTGCCTTCGGAACTCTTCTGAGGCAAGAACATGGTGGGGAGGGGGGAGTAATAAAAATTTCAGGGCGGGAGGGGCGGAGGAGCGGGAAATCAATTTTTATTGGATGCGAGGATGGTGGGAAGGGGTTGAAGGGCAAAAGATTGAAGGTTGGGAGGAAAGGTTCGGGTATTTGAAAAATCAATTGTTAGTCATTTAGGGCGATGAAATGACCATGGGGGGTGGGGGGAGTGGGTTAGGGCCCCTATGATGTAATTCTATATTTAATAAAAATCAGTAATGTTTTCCCTTTAAAAATTAAATATAATTGTAAGTGCTTAAAGCCCTTTAAAAATGGCACCAGCGCCTGTGCGGTGGCACCGTTTGCCGTTGCCGGGGATGCGGCAGATGCCATCTCCTCTATGTCATCGGGAGCGGCCACTCCGCCTCCTGTATTTGAATGAGTCCCTGGGCGTAATATCGCGGGGGTTTAGCAGCTGCCGCTGAATGCGGGCACGCTGATGCGACTAAAGGGCGCCGCCGCGGAGCATTGTACCCGAATAAAATTCAGCCCTATGTTTTAAAGTTTTCCCTCATAATCTTCAAACAAACTACTCCGATTATTAAGATAAGAAGCCTTATAGAAGTTAAGTGAATATGTTCTCTGTACATTTAATTCCATATTTATTAACTAAGGTGGAGGAGTTTAAATATCCTCATGATTTCTCGCCATTGAAGGATTCCTGGAAGGTCACAGGCATATTTAGAGATTGTGCTTAAGATATGGCTGCATACCGTGAGGCAAAGGAGCATGGTTCTGTTTGGCACTTGAGCACTTCCTCAGAGATCAGTTGTCTGAAGCATCTCGCAGCATATAGCTGACAGGGAGATTGCTCTCTGCAACATCCAGAGAAATTGTCTGCAAATGTGAAAGTAGATGGGAAACCTGAAAAAAAAGTTGCGAAGGTAATGCTCCCTATCAGTTTCCTGAAGGAAGTATCTCCCATAAGAATGCAAAAAATACATACACAAGCTGCCACTTATTTCTGAAACTGTTGTCAAATTAACAGTGGAGAATACCAGTGGGAAAGCAGGAATACAATTTTATGAAAAATGAGTGGAAAACCATAAGGTTTGAGATTTCTTTCCACTTGATTTTCCGGTTCTCATTTGGCTGGAATCATTTCTACTCAGTAGATTTTCTAGGCTTAGAACAAGTGTGTGAAAGATCATCCTGTATATTTTATGTCATCTGTGGGTTAATGGATATCATTCTCATCTCTGAGTTAGAAGGTTGTGAGTTCAAGACCCACTCCAGAGACATTCTCACATTTTGCAGGCTGACACTTCCAATGCTGTACTGAAGGAGTATTGCACTGTCGAAGGAGCCATGTTTTGGATGAAACAATCAACTGAGGCTTTGTCTGTCATCTAAGGTGAACATAAAAGATTACTTGGTACTACTCAAAGAAGAGAAGGAAGTTATCCCCTGTGTCCTGGCCAGTATTTATGCCTCAATCAGCATTATTAAAAACAGATTATCCGGTCATTTTAACATTGCTGTTTGTGGGATCTTGCTGTGTGCCAATTGACTGTAGAATTTTTCTACATTACAACAGTGACTACAATTCAAAAGTACTCCACAGGCTACAAACCACTTTGGGACAACTTGAGGTCATGAAAGATGCAAGTTCTTTAATCCTCCTTTCTTTATAGGATGATACTCAAAGGGGGCAGTTTTTCACCCCCAAGATTAGGTGGGTTGAAGTCAGGTGGGAAGTAAAAACTTTTTTAATCGCAAACCCGCCCCCAACAGGTTTTAAGTGATGTGGGTCGGTGGGGAGGGATGGAGGTGAGTGACTAATCCACTCTCAGGATTAAGGGTCACTCACTGAAACCATTTAAAGAGGCTACATGCATCCATTTTAATAGGATTTTTATTTTTAACCCATTTTGGGTTTCCCGGGGCTTGGGTACCCAGCGGGTAAAAGGAGGTGAGAAAGGTTGAATCCTTTATAGCACGGGAGTATTTCCTCCAGACCCAACAAGCTAACTCTTACACACCCCCTCTGCATGCACGCCCAGGATCACTGTGCCTCATGATTATCACCAAATTCGAAATTCTCCCCTTATTCGACCTTCTCCCCGACCTCAATTTTCTCCCCGACCTCAATTTTCTCCCCGACCTCAATCTTCTCCACTCCCCAGCTGTGCTCTCATGGCATGGATAATCCTGCCTGACAGGCAGGAGGCTTGTCAATCAGGTTGGTTTTCAACTGAAAAACATGGTGAAAAATTTAATCTTGAGAATTAACAGCAAGATGTCTGGGCCTATTCAAAACTTCTCCCCCTTTTACCCTGCCAGCCTCCCTGTAAATATCAGAGCCAAAGTTTCTGAGTATTTACAGATAGCATAATGCATCCCCTACCTACCAGTCTAAATTAGGAAATCAGCCACACAAATTCCTGACATGAATTTGGATAAAATAAAAGCATAATACTATTGAACTAGCATTGTGAACCTTGTTCAAATTACATGCAGTTTCTGTCACCAATAGTTTCACTACATTGAACAAAAACAACTCTATAAGAGTAAATGACCTTTCCACCTATTGTTATAAGTAAGAGTTGTCCTTCGGATCACTTCCGATATAAATTCAATTTGACCTTTCCAGAGATTATTTAAATATTATCAGGAAAGGTTGGATAGTATAAAGCAATACAATAAAGACACAACGGTACACTGTATCTGATTTCAAATGGTCTCCTGTTTCCCCTGCAGTTACAAAAGCAAAATACTGCAGATGCTGGAAATCTGAAATAAAAACAGAACATGCTGGAAATGCTCAGCAAGTCAGGCAGCATCTGTGGAGAGAGAAACAGAGTTAACGTTTTGTTAGAACTAGAAAAAGTTAGAGATGTAACAGATTTCAAGCAAGTCCAGAGGTAGGGAAAATGGGGAGGGGGAAGAACAAAAAGGAAGGTCTGACATACGATGGAAGTGAGGAGAAATTAAATGACAAAAGGAATGATAGTGCAACATAAAAGGAGATGGCAATGGGACAAGTAAAAAAAAAAAAATGGGTCTAATGCAGGTGTAAATGAGAGCAGCAGAAACATCATCAACAGCAGCTGTGCAAAAAAAATGGGGGCAGAGATTATAATCTGTAATTGTTGAACTCAAATGTTGAGTCTGGAGGCTGAAAAGTCCCTAATCGAAAGATGAGGTGCTCTATATGTAGAGTTTCAGTGAGGTAATGTAGAAGTCTGAGGGCAGACAGGTCAGAGTGGGAGTGGGGTGGAGAATTAAAATGACAAGCGATTATGATAATTATGTTAGCATTTTTAATCTATTTAATTTATTTCAATCATTGCTTCTGGGGTCCCTCAAGCTATCTTCTTGACAATCTCTAAAATAAGTTTCTAGAGGGATCTCCATGTTACATGCTGAACAGATTAATATTTAATACACCAGGAATGACCCACAATAGTTTATTCCATTGATCCGCTGAACTTTTATTGAGTCTTACCATCACCTTATACCTGAAAATGTTTTTTTTTATTTCTGATTCAATTCACCTTCATTATAAGAATAGAGATGTCATCAAAATGATCTATTTAATCTGTTGTTGATTCACACCAGAAGAATATTACCAATTTACTTCACTTGCTTAAAACCTAATTCTTTTCTAACCTTTGCCAGTTCTGATGAAAGGTCACAGACCTGAAACGTTAACTTTCCATCTCTCTCCACAGATGCTTCCAGACCTGCTGAGTATTTCCAGGACTTTCTGTTTTTATTACAAATTATGAGTTTCTTGCACTTACATCCTGGGATGAGTTTGCAGGGTGATTAACTGCTTTTAGCCCTACGTTTATATGCAATTTAATTCCAAACATGTCCTCTGTTTAGACTGAAAGAAGAAAGATAGTTAAAAGACGGAATGATGAGAATTATTTTCAACAGCATACTTCAGGTAGTCTGGTGTCCAATTACCTTGACTTGTCTGGGACTGCAACTGGGACTGATAGCTGCTGTAATAATTATCCATAAATATGTAATTCAGTCATGTGCACAATCAATATGACTAACAAGTTTAATTCAAATTGTAAACTATTTATTTTCAGATTGTTCAATATTAAACCTTTGTTTAATTATTAGGTTTTTTTATGTGACCTGATGGCTCTTGTGTAACATGGAAACTAAGCTCACTGATGAAGCATCATAATGTCATTAACTACCAAGGATTTCCACCAACCCCTTTATAATAACTTTAGGAGATATGTTCTGCTGATCTACTGCAATGGAGTGAGCGAACTGTATGCTCCATAATGGCCTTGGAAGATTAGACACTATGCTGCAGGTAAAAGAAGAGGAAGAAAGGGAAAAAAAAAGGATATGCATTTGTATTGTGCTTTTCATATCTTCAGGATGTCCTAAAGCTCTTCACTGTCAACAAACTGTAGGCCAGTGTTGTAATATAGGCAAACACATAAGCCAAATAGTGTACAGTAAGATCTCACAAATAGCAATGAGACTATTACCAGATAATTTGTTTAGTGATATTGGTTGAAGAATAAATGTCAGTCTGGACACCAGGAGAACTCCCCTGGCCTTCTTCAAATAGTGGCATGGAATCTTTTACATTCATTTAAGAGGGCAGCTGGAACGTTAGCTTTACTGCATATCTGAAAAACAGTACCTTTGACAGTGCTGCAGTACCTTGGTATTGCACTCAAATGTCATGTTAGATTATGTGCTCAAGTCTCTGAACTTTTGGCAGAATGCCTCATCACCAGAACTTTCAAACAAGCATCAAGATGTAGCTTGGCTGGTGGTGAGAATAGTCCCACCGTCAGACCCTTCCTGCACGCCCGGAGTCTCTCCCCCTCTGCACAATGCCCTCGAGGTGGCTGTGGTGGGGAAGAGACTGTTGCCCACCTCCTTCTGGAATGTGTCTTTGCAAAGCAGGTGTGGAAAGAGATGCAGTGGTTTTTGTCGAGGTTCATCCCAAGCAGCTCTGTAACACAGGAGTCTGTGATTTACCCAGGGACGCACACCGAGATAAACATCAACTGCTGCTGGAGGACCATCAATTCGGTGAAAGACTCTCTTTGGTCTGCTTGAAACTTGCTGGTCTTCCAGCGCAAAGCGATGTCCACGACTGAGTGTTGTAGACTGGCACATTCCAAGGTCCAGGACTACATGCTGAGGGACGCACTAAAGCTTGGGCAGCCGCGGCAAAGGCTCAATGGGGAAAGACCACTGTGTAAGGTCCCTCTACCAAGGTGAACTGAGGGGCTGGATCAATGGAAAAAGCCTCAGGCTGTATTCAGAAAATATGGCTTTGCAAAATGTACATGGCATGTAAAATGAAATGGAAGGGTTGTGAGGCAACTCACTCCTGTATTGAAGGAAAATAATCTCCTTTGCAATCTTTGTATTGTTTTGAACTGTTTTGTAATGTATTTTTTCAGATTTTTATGAATAAAGTATATTTTGGAAAAAAGAAGAATTCTGAAAATGCAATCATACCACCTATCAAGCTTTCTTTGCCAGTGAGAATGTGCCCAATTTACATAATTACTCCTCATAATCCAATCCCTCTATTCCCTCAATCATTCTGGGTGCTCTGTTCTGTATCCTTTCAATAGTTGCAATATCCTTGGTGAAGTTAGAGATAAAAGTGCTACCAGTAAGTTAAGGCCAACATGAAGAAGATTGGAAAGTCCCTGAAGGGGCGAAAATGTAGCTGGCTCCACATATCTGACACCATCCAATAAACAAAAAAAATCAATCATAATTGAAAGTCAACCCACCACAAGCACTGCTGATGACATGTTCCCAATGAATTGGCCCCCCAAGCATCATGCCCACTATTATCTTCTATTTGACCACAGCCAGCATGCATGCACAGCTATTGATCTTGCGTTACAGAAATGGGTCCTTGCACAATGATATTTCTACAAAAAGCTGAAATCCAATTTCAATTATTTATCCCTCTTGCACTGTTTGTTATGTTTTTACCCTGATGTTTCACTTTTGTTGTTGAATATGATGAGTATATCCTACCAGCTAAACTAATACTGCTACCAGCTGCTACCTAATAGGAGGAGAAACTGAAGTCGCTGAATGATAAATGTCATGAGTGACTTTTGGGATCAAGGTGGCTCTTTACATTTTTCTACTGAATCATAACATGGTCCTGAAACTGATAACCACATCCATTGATGTGGTTACTGGTTGAGCCTATTGTCTTTCTGCTCTGCCTATTGGGTCTTTGAGTGGGACAGCTGAATAACATGGATATTCCTGATCTTAAAACTCTCCCACCAACATTATTGAAATGCCACAATCCCAGCCTTTAGTCCTGTGAGGAGGGAAGGAGTGTGCTGGTGCAATAACAGCCACACTTACAAAGAGTGGGATCAAAGAGAGAGGGACCTATTTGGTAATGTTTTTTTTGTCAGAAAATGATTGCACATTCACTGGGTCCTGAAATATTGTCAGCATGAAAAGCAATCAACACTTTCATTCAAAGAGATCCCAGAATAATTGCTGTGGAAAATGCAAAAAAAAAAATCACATTCAGGAGTGTGCTTCGAAGGTTGGTGCAAAGTAGAGGGAGCTTTGCTTTACATTCAAGCGTGCTGGCCTGGGGGGGTGGGGGGGGTGGGGTTGATGCCAGAAAGAGAGTGGGTTCGTTTGGAGGTAATTGATGATAAGTTCATAATCAACCAAATCAACCAGGAAGGCATCACAGTTGATTTGGCATGTGATTCTCAGTAAAAGGATTACTGGAAGGAAATTTAAGCAGATAGCAGATGAAATAGTTATAAATAATTACTATAATTGAAATAGAGATATATTTCAATTCTGTTGCACTTTCCAGAAAAAAATTGTAAGAATGCTATGAAATGTTGTAAATATAGAATTCAAACATTTCATATATGCTCTTGACTTAGAACCAAGCTATGAGGAAATTGGTTGTGGGGATAACACCCAATTAGTTCATGCTAATGTGAAAGTAGTTCTTTTTTCTTTCCTCAATGGTTGTGTGTGCAGTTAGGCTTAAAATAGATGAGACACCAAAATTCCATCCTCATGCTTCCATGCAAAGATAGCTTTATATCATATTAATTCAAAGGTGAAAAAACTGGACATTCACCAGAGCTGTCAATGAAGTCTGAAGTTTCTATCATTCCGAGGATTTTTTATCATCTCCAGTTCATGGGCTGGCAATTAAAGGGACCTAAAGATATTGACTGAATGGAATAATTTTCATATCTGTTTTATTTCAAAGATTAAGCAATCCAGATGCAAGTCAGACCATCAATCAAGCAGTTGGAAGCTTCAGTTCCTATCTCAGAAAATTAAAGTAATTACACAAAAAATAATATTAATGATGCATAATCATGAAATGTTTCATTACATTTTTGAAATACCGACACACTGAGATAGAAAATTATTATCTGTATATGTGAGTTTTTTACCAGGTAAATGGGCTGCCATTTAATCTTTATGTAGGTAGTTTATTATAAGAATGTTGGGTCACAACATTAAATAAAGAAGACAGTAAAAATGCTATTACAGATGTGTGTGCATGAATAATCCAATAAGGACTTCATTGTCGTTGTCAGATTTAATTTGTAGGTAGCAACCGATCTTTTCTAACTTAGAGTTTGTTTTATGGGCCGGATTTTACCCTAGGCAGACGGGAGCTGGCCACCAACTGAAAAGTCAGTGGTGAACCTGCTTTAGCCTCGCCTGGAGATCCGATCCATATTTTGAAGGTCCCCGGGCTTCAAATGGTGTGAGGCGGGACTTCCACCTGCTTGAGGTAGGAAGTTTCACATAAAAGAGCTGCCGGCCAATCAGCGAGCCAGCAGCTCTTAGACCCAACAGTGCCACCGGGAACAGTGGCCGCTGCTGGGACTGCAGCACAGCATGAATAGAAGATGCTTGGGAACCGGGAAGGAAGGTAAGTTTTGGTTGCCTCTCCGGGGATAATCGGTCAGGCCCTGGCAAGGCAAGTGTGGTCGTTTGGGGGGGAAGGGGGGCGTGTTGGTTCTTGGGGGTGGTTGGGGTAGCAGGGGTGGCCCTCCATCGGGCACAAGGTCCACTTGCCATGCATAAAATCTGCGTGGAGGCGGGCGAAGGCCCTTAAGTGGCCGTTATGTGGCCATTTAAGGGCCTTGATTGGCCTGGGGCGGGCGGGCCATTTCAAGCCTCCGCCACCCTACGTAAAGTGGCAGCGGAGGCGGGACCAGGTCGGGAAGGTCTCCCGGTGCCTGGTTCAGTTTATGGCACCACCCCGCCACCATCCTGCTCGTCAGGGTGGCGTAAAATTCCGGCCATATTTAGATTATTTTTTATTTTTATTTATTTTTTATTTAGAGATACAGCACTGAAACAGGCCCTTCGGCCCACCGAGTCTGTGCCGGCCAACAACCACCCATTTATACTAATCCTTCATTAATCCCATATTCCCTACCACATCCCCACCATTCTCCTACCACCTACCTACACTAGGGGCAATTTACAACGGCCAATTTACCTATCAACCTGCAAGTCTTTGGCTGTGGGAGGAAATCGGAGCACCCGACGGAAACCCATGCGGTCACAGGGAGAACTTGCAAACTCCGCACAGGCAGTACCCAGAACTGAACCCGGGTCACTGGAGCTGTGAGGCTGCGGTGTTATTTCTTATAATCCTTTGACTGCATTTTGTAAGGCCAAATAACAAGCTTGAAGATCTTACAAAATTGGACAACGTATTGGAAAGCTAATGCTTTTGTCATTTTGTGCCCTTCAACACCCCCATTCCAACCCCACCATGTTGTTGGAATTTGTGAATGTAATACTGCAGACACAAATTTATCCAGAATTCGATTTTTTAATAATATATACTCATACATCTCCCACAATGTTGCTCAAAGATTTGTATGCATCAGACTCTTACTTCTACCCTGCTGCCAGTTAATTTCTTGTTATGTTCTATGAATTGGGTGCTTACCTTATTTCTCATATTAGTTTACAGCAATCATTTCTGTCAGTGGTTTTTTTTATTCATTCATGGGATGTGGGCATCGCTGGCCAGGCCAGCATTTATTGCCCATCCCTAATTGCCCTTGAGAAGGTGGTGGTGTGCTGCCTTCTTGAACCGCTGCAGTCCATGTGAGGTAGGTACATCCACAGTACGAGCGGTTAGATACAACTGAGTGGCTTGCTAGGCCACTTCAGAGGGCATGTAAGAGTCAACCACATTGCTGTGGGTCTGGAGTCACATGTAGGCCAGACCAGGTAAGGACAGCAGATTTCCTTCCCTAAAGGACATTAGTGAACCAGATGGGTTTTTACAACAATCGACAATGGTCTCATGGCCATCATTAGACTAGCTTTTTAATTCCAGATTTATTAATTGAATTCAAATTCCACCTTCTGCTGTGGTGGGATTTGAACCCATGTCCCCAGAGCAATACCCTGGGTCTCTGGGTTAGTAGTGCAGTGACAATACCACTACGCCACCGCCTCCCCGGTATATTAACACAAAGCTATTCTTCACATCTGTTTGAGTCTGAACTTGTGTCAGTCTGTTTGATAATTATTTCTTTCATATGTAATTTTTCATAAGAGGATTTCTGACAAGCTTTCCTGCTAGGCTACTCCTGAATAGTAAATCTGATATTAAACTCCTCCATTCATCCCTTGGCCATATTCTTCAATAAGTTATACATTCTCTGTTCCAGAGAGAACACATGCTGTTCTGTGGATCTGTCATGGCAGCTGCATCTCCGTTTATTTTCTTTCAACAAAATGTTTCTCGTTATTTTAATAAGGAACCCAGAATTAAAAGTTGCAATGCTGCAACTGGGTCACTGACCGGAAACGTTAACTTTGCTTCTCTTTCCACAGATGCTGCCAGACCTGCTGAGTGATTCCAGCATTTCTTGTTTTTGTTTCAGATTTCCAGCATCCGCAGTATTTTGCTTTTATTATAATGCTGCAATATGGTTGGTTGTTTTAACAATCAATCAGAAAGCAGAAAATAACCAATGAGGATGTAAATATGTTACAGGCACTTAACGAGGAAGAGGCTTGGCTTCTAGTTGAGCAGGGAACACTCCAGAACAGGCTGTAGACATAGCTGGAGATATGTCACCTGTTGCTGATAGCGGGAGAGTGGAGGGGGGTGTGGGAGAAGTGGGACAATCTGGTACCCTGACTTTGGTGGGAGGGGTCTGGTCTCCAACTCCAGAGGAGGTATAAAATCCTCGAATCGCTGACCCCAGGGGAGGGGGGGGGGGGTCGTTTCCAATGAAATTGGGACTTGGTGGGGGAGTGCAGTGGAAACACTTACCTTCTCCCCAAAGCTGTCCTGGTCTCCCTTGAGCTATTGGGTTTCCCATTGCTTGGAAAGGCCAACTGCTTGGGGGTTAAATCTGCAAAGCAAGTTAAATCAGATGCTGCCATCCTGATTAAAATATTTAATTGGCCAATCCACCTCCAGGTTGGCTGCCGGCCCTTGTCCAACTTGCATAAACCTGAAAGTGGCTGGATCGGAGGCAGTTTAGGGTCAGGTTTAAGATATTTTAAGGTTTAACATCTCAGTTGAAAGGGAGCGGCACAATAGAAATATAGGAACAGGAGTCGTTCACTTGAACCTGTTCTACCTTTCATGGTTGATCTGTACCTCAACTCAATTGACTCACCTTTTCTCCATATACAAAAATGTATTAATATCAGGCTTGAAAATTTTAATTGACCCGGCGTCCACAACCTTCAGCTGAAAGAAATCTAGTGGGAAGATTCCCACTACCCTTTGTAAGAAAAAGTGCTTCCTAATTTTATATCTTTCCTGAGGTGCAGTGCCCAGATCTGAATGCAGTACTCCAGGTGAAGGCTGACCAAGGATCTGTACAACCGAAGAATGATTTATTCACCTTTATATTCCAAGCCTCATGAGATAAAGGCCAACATTCATTAGCCTTTTGATTACTTTTTGTACTGGAGTATTAGCTTTGATGATTTGTGTAAACGGACATTGTCACATGTATAAGAAATGTGATGATGAAAAAATACAGACTAAAACTGAAGAGTTATAAAAACTGACCTCGCCTTTTGAAAAAAATGGACATTGCTGATAAAAATGGCTGTCAAGGTAAACAACCTGGCCTTTGTATATTCAAACTGTCCAACAGAAGCAAAGATGTGAAACCGTTTTTGACCTTAAAGGTAGCTCCCTGAAGAGAGAGAGAGAGCCAGAAAAAAGCCTCACCCAGAAGCTTGTTTCCAGCTAAGATGTTGGGAGAAGTCCAGCAAGCCAGAAGGGAAGCGCACTATTGTAGAATTCCACATCTTTACTTATGCAACAGTGAATTAGAAGTGATCCATTGTCTTCAACTGAACTTTCAACCAAGAGAGAAACCTACAACCTCACGCCTGCAACCAACAAGAACTTGACTTCCAAAAGAATTCAACAGGTTGACTGTGAACCTCCCCTGCCAAAACCTACCCCACTTAAAAAATCACTTACCCCTTTTCCTCTCTGTCTGTTTCTTCGTGTGTGTGTGTGTGTGTGTGTGTGTGTGTGTGCACATGAGCGAATGCATGAGTGGATACGGTTGCAACAATTTCGGGTTAAGGCATATTGATCAATAAATAATTGATTTTCTGTGTTAAACCTACAAGATAACCTGTTGCTGTCTGTTTATTTGACAAATAAAACACAAAGGGGTTAAACCCTAATAACAAAAAACACTTCCTACAGTCAGGTGGGCGCTGAACAGTGGGAACTAACCAAACCCTTCACCACGTGGCCAAAACAACATGTTAATCCCTATGCTCTTCTGCAGTCTAGTCTCTTATCGTTAAGAGCATCTTCTGATTTATCTTTCTTGGATCCGAAGTGATTGATCTCAAACTTCTCACATTGAACTCCATCTGCCATAGTTCTGCCTACTCAAATAATCTGTATTTGTGCCCTTTATAAGTTACTGCTCCATCTAAACAATTTACTATATTTCTGAATTTAGAGTCATCTGCACACTTGGAGATATAACTTTCTGTACTTCAGCCAAATCATTGACAAATATGGTGAAAAATTAAGGTCCCAGTACAGATCCCAATTGTCACATCTTGTTCTGTTGAAAGGTCACAGACCTGAAACATTAACTCTGCTTCTCCCTGCACAGATGTTGCCAGACCTACTGAGTATTTCCAGCACTTTTAATTTATCTTAATCCCAATTGTCACATCCTGCCAATCAAAGTAAATTCCCTTTACCCCTAATCTCTGCCTGCTATCTCCCAGTCAATTAATAAACCATGTCATAAGATTACATGTATTTCTGTTAGCTTTTGTTTTTGATAATAATTGTGTGAAATCTCATCAAATTCCTTCTGCAAGCACATGTAGGGGACAAAACCTCTGAAGGCATCTCAAACCAAGGTTGAAGGGACACGGCCCTGAACAAAACAGGCAAAAATAAGTGGAAAGGAAGGCTGCAGACATCAGCCTGCAAGCAAGTGATGGGGTAGGCCCACACCTGACCTTCTGAGGTGACCATGACTGCTGAGGTGAAGGTGTTGTTGCATGAGTGCTGTTAGTTCTCTGTGGTAGTCTACAATATCATTCCATAGGGCACCATTAAAGAGATGAAGCCAAGTTGCAGGCTGCAACTAACCATTACTGTTACTGGATGTGTCAGCCCAAACCAGCATGGTAACTGCAGGTTTCTTGCAATAGTTGGCATGGCTCTGAAACTCATTCTCTGATGACCAGGCCCCATGATGACAGTTCACAATGTCATTGCCAAATATGTGCAACACAATCTGCAGCTGTCTTTGGTGGCGCCAGGGTCAATTTGCTGTTGATCACCTTGGCATGCTTTTCTTCAAACAGTGCCACAGAAATCATGATATATTGCTTTCAGGGGAGTTGTGGGCAGGAGTTTGGTGAGGCTTCCATTGATTAAACAGATATTCACATAGCTTTGTGGCTTCATGGGACCTGGTTTCTCAGCTTCCTTTACAAAGAAGTACCTCCACCTTCCTCACTCATTCACTTTGCCTGTGAGTGTGTTGCTACAGGTAGGCGGGCGAAGAGCACCTGGCATGTCACCTAACCTAAAATAAAAGCAAAATACTGTGGATGCTGGAAATCTGAAACAAAAACAAGAAATGCTGGATTCACTCAGCAGGTCTGGCAGCATCTGTGGAAAGAGAAGCAGAGTTAACCTAACCTGCCTGTTGTTCTTTTGTTGGTCCTCCTGTCCTTCCAAATATTTCAAATAAGGGAGAATCCCCTGGAAAAATAATTTTGCTGGGGAACAACTAGAATTGGCTCAAAAGTTCATTTCCATTTTGTTCTTTCATGAGATGGCAAGGTCAGCATTTATTTCCCATCCCTAATTGCCCTTGACAATTGAATGGCTTGCTAGGCCATTTCAGAGGGCAGTTAAGAGTCAACCATATTGCTGTGGGTCTGGAGTCACATGTAGGCCAGACTAGGTAGGGAGAGCAGATTTCCTTTCCTAAAGGACATTAGTGAACCAGATGCATTTTTACAACAATTGATGATAGTTTCATGGCATCGTTACTGAGACTAGCTTTCAATTCCAGATTTTTTTGTTAATTATTTGAATTTATATTCCACCAGCTCCCATGGTGGGATTTAAACCTATGTCTAAAGAGCAGTAGCCAGGATCTCTGGATTACAAGTCCAGTGACATTACCACTATGTCATCATCATTCAAACCTAATTACCAACTAGGGAAAAAGATAATAGAACAAAAAATGGTGAAGAACTAGACTTATCTTCATAATAATAAAAGCAAAATACTGCAGATGCTGGAAGTCCAAAATAAAAACAAGAAATGCTGGAAATACTCAGCAGGTCCGGGGCAGCATCTGTGGAGAGAGAAGCAGAGTTAACGTTTCAGGTCAGTGACCCTTCATCAGAACTCAGGACGTATCTTCATGTTACCTTGACCTTTGGATGAACTTGTTGTGTGCTGCTTTTAGTTTGGTGATCTTTAAGATGACTGAAACTATTTCAGGCCACCTGCTAAGTCCTTCAGATGATGCAGATGTTCACCACAGATATCATTTGCTTAAGAAATAGATACTGTGAATGCACAGCAGGATAGTGACATCTGAAGAAGAAAGACAAGTTCATGCTTTATGTATAATTTTTCACCAAAACGCTTGTAATTTCCTCCTATGCTTGCTTCCTGATGTGTGGACTGAGATGCTGCAGAAGACTATACCCTTTATAACTAGTACATCTTCAGTGGTAAGAACTGCCATTTTTTAATTCCATCAAGTGCAGCTTTTTGGTGTTTTTTCTACTATTGGAATCAAATATCTTCAGGAGCGAAGGGAGCAACGTTGGTGGGTATTGGGGGGAATAACACTGACATAAATGCCAAGATGCAACTGGTTAGAATATGCCATGGAGACTTTTAACACTCAATTTTCCAAAGTTTTTGAGGTCAAGTAGAGGTCCCTTTATTAGCATTAAAGTCTCCACTGCTTCCAAGCATGCAGAACTCCTAATGCCAGGCTGGGACCTGTCTTATCTAGGCAGCCTAAAGTAGAGCCCTCACAAGACACTCCCATTACAGTTAGAGCAGAATTGCACTAATCTTTCCAATGTCCTCCCAGTCCAAATCACCCATTCCCCTGCTGACCCTGTGGACTCTGCCAGTAGATCAGCTGTCACCAGCTCGCTACGCATCTCCCTCCAGAATATTTGTTCACTTGTGAACAAGACCCTTGCCATGCATGAACTTATTGTGGATTATTGCATTGCTATCATGGCTTTAACGGAAAGATGGTTGAGAGGTGATGACTTTCCCTTTAATGAAGCCAACCCGCCTGCCTACATCTTCCATCACCTGCCCCATCAAGCCTGTCGCAGTGGCGGTGTGATGCTTATCACCGGACCACATCTTCGCCTGACCCTCTACTCCTCTGGCACTTTCTCCTCCTTTGAGTATTTCACCTCGTTCCACCCCTCCCTTTCAAAATCATCATTTTCTATTGTCCTCCCAAGTACGATAAAAATGTTCTCACCAATATATTGCCACTGCTTTCCTCCCCATCCTCTGCACCAAACAACTTCTCATCTTCAGTAATTTCAATCTCCATCTCAACTCCATCATGTTCTTTGTCCTCTGAATTCACTGCCCTCTTATCCTCCCTAAACCTCCCCTTACATGTAAACTTCCCAGCCCATATTCACGAGTTGACCTTGCCATCTCACGTGGTCTTGCTAGTCCCATCATATCAATCATGGATAAGGACGTCTCTGATCACGTCCTTGTATCGCCCTCCATCACATACACATTCCAGGCCCCACCCCAATCTCCTCTGTATCCACCCCTGAAATAAACTATCCCCCAATTCACTTACAACTACACTTTCAAAATCACAACAGTCCAGCCTTTGACTCTCCATTTGCCACAACGGCCAGAATTTTTCATTGGGTTTGAGGCCCCGCCCACCGGCTGAAAAGTCAGTGGCGAGCCTGCCTCTGCTGGGCCTGGGGAGCCAGGCCGGGGGTTTGTCGCTCCCCAGACCCTTACTTCGTCTTGGGCAGGACCTTCACCTCCTTGAGGCATGAAGTCCTGCCTAATGGAACTGCTGGCCAATCAGCGGGCCGGAAGCTCTTAGTCCCAGTAGTCCCAGGAGTGGTGGCCACTGCTGAGACTGCAACACAGACACCACAGCAAGAGAAAGGACGGCACCGGAACCAAGGTAACTTTTTGGGGCCTCGCCAGGGACAATCGGCTGGGCACCGGCAAGGCAAGGGGGGGTCCAGTTGGATGGGGGGGGCAGTGTTGTGCCTGTAGGTGCGGTTGGGACTTCGGGGGTGGCGATCCCGAAGGCACATGGTGCCCGATCAGGATGGGCCCCACCAGCCCTAAAGAAGGCCGCCTGGTTTTACCAGGTGAAATTCGTGAGGCCTTTGCCGTCCGGCCATCGAGGGTAAAATACCCACGACGGCAGGAAGAGGCCCTTAAGTGCCAGTTAATTGGCCACTTAAGGGCCTTGATTGGCCTGGGGCGGGCGGGCCATTCCTCGCCACTGCTGCCCTGCGTGAAATTGTAGCAGGGGTAGGAAGGGGTCGGGAACACTCCCCCCCACCTCCCACTCAATTTTACGCCCATCCCCTCCCCCCCCCACCTCAACCACAAGCCCGCTCGTTTGGGGGCCATAAAATTCCGGCCAACATTTCTGCAGCTACTGATTTGATCAGCCACACCTCTCCTCCACCTTTGATACTATAGACCCCAGTAAAACCATTACTCTCTCTCAACCTGTCTGTTCCTCTTGGTACCACCGTCGGCAACCAATCCCTTAAGTCCAAGGATGCAGACTTGTAAGTATATGGCAGACAACTGGTTTAAACATCTACTGCCAAATCTGGCTGGACCACTTAAAGCATTATCAGATCCTGCTCGCATCTACTAAAACTGCTCACTATTCCAGGATCATTCTGGAATGCAAAGGTCACTCTCTGGATTCTTTTCCCTAATGCAAACCATCTTCTTAAACCCCTCTGCCCTGTCTCCTCCACCCTAACCTCCAACAATAAGTGCAAGGAGCTCATGAACTTCTTTGTCATTAAGATCGAGATCATCTGATCAGTTGCCTTTGCCACATCCCTCTCTTTCACTATCCCACCGGGACAAACTTCTCCTAAAGTTTTCCCCTGCCCTAGCCCTGAACTTGCATCTTTCTCTAGTTTCTCTTCTATCTCCCCTCAAGCCCTCTCTGAGCTTATCTTATCCATGAGACCCACCTCGTGCTCCCTCAACCCTATTCTCACTAAACTGCTGACCAACTAGCTTCCCCTCCTGGTCCTCAAGTTAGCCAATATTGTTAACGATTGTCTCTCTTCAGGTGTTGCCCCCCTCTCCTTTAAATCTGCCATCATCACCCTTCTCTTCAAAAAGCAACCCTTGACCCACTGTCCTTACAAACTACCACCAAATGTCCAACCCCCCTTTCCTCTCCAGAGTCCTTGAACACATTGTTGCCTCCCAAATCTTTTTTTTTTTGTCTTCATAGCGAGATACAGCACTGAAACAGGCCCTTCGGCCCACTGAGTCTGTGCTAACCATCAATCACCCATTGATACTAATCCTACATTAATCCCATATTCCCTACCACATCCCCTCAATTCTCCTACCACCTACCTACACTAGGGGCAATTTACAATGGCTAATTTACCTATCAACCTGCAAGTCTTTGGCTGTGGGAGGAAACTGGAGCACCCGGCGGAAACCCACGTGGTCACAGGGAGAACTTGCAAACTCCGCACAGGCAGTAGCCAGAACCAAACCCGGGTCGCTGGAGCTGTGAGGCTGCGGTGCTAACCACTGCGCCACTGTGCCCTTCTTTCCCAGGATGCCACGTTTGAATCCCTCCAATCAGGTTTCTGCCACTGCACAGTACCGAAATGGCTCTTATCAAAGTCACAAATATGATTGTGACAAAGGTAAACTATCCCTTCTAGTCCTTCTCGACCTGTCTGCAGTTATTGACATGGTTGACCACACCACTCTCCTCGACTGTTGTCCAGTTGGTTGGGACTACTCTCACTGGGTTCCATTCTTATCTATCTAATTGTAGGCCAGAGAATCACTTGCAATGACTTTTTTTCCTGCTCCTGCACTGTTGCCTCTGGTGTCCCCTAAGGATCCATCCTTGGCCCACTCCATCTAAATGCTGCCCCCTCAGCATCATCCCAAAACATGCCATTAGTTTACACATGTCCCTGACTCCAGAAACTTGCAGGCTATGGGGATCGAGCAGGGGAGTGGGACTGACTTGATAGCTCCGTAGAGAGCCGGCAGGGTCTCAGTGGGCTGACTGGCCTCCTTTAGTGCCATTTATGACTATGTATACTGACAACACTCAGCTCTGCCTCACCACCACTTCTCTCGACTCCTCCACTGTTGCTAAATTATCAGACTGCTTATCTGACATCCAGTACTGGATGAGCAGAAATGTCCTTCAATTAAATATTGGGAAGACTGAAGTCATTATTTTCGGTTTCGCTCCAAACTTCGTTCCTTAGCTACCGACTCCATCCCTCTCCATCTGAGATTAAGCCTGTCTGTTCGCAGCTTTGGTGTCACGTTTGATCCCTAGATGAGTTCTAACCTCATATTCGTGCCATCACTAAGACTGCCTATTTCTACCGCTACAACATGGCCCAACATCCCCCCCATCTCAGCTCCTCTGCTGCTGAAACCATCCTTCATGCCTTCGTTATTTCTAGACTTGACTATTCCAATACACTCCTGCCTGGTCTCCCACATTCTACTCTTTGTAAACTTGAGGTCATCCAAAATTCTGCTGCCCGTTTCTTTTAACTCGCACCAAGTCCCATTCCCCATCACCCCTGTGCTCGCTGACTCACATTGGTTCCCAGTCAAGCAACATCCTGATTTAAAAATTCTCATTCTTGTTTTCAAATCCGTCCATGGCCTCATCCCTCCCTATCTCTGTAATTTCCTCCAGCCCCACAGCCCTCTGAGATATCTGCACTGATCTAATTCAGACCTCTTGAGCATTTTATTTTTAATCATCCCACCATTGGTGGCCATGGCTTCAGCTGTCTAAGCCCTAACATCTGGAATTGCCTCCCTGAATTTGTCTGCTTCTCTGCCTTGCTTTCCTCCTTTAAGACATTCCTTATAACCTACCTCTTTGATCAGGCTTTTGGACATCTGACCTAATATCTTTTTATGTGGCTTGGTACCATATTCTGTTTTATAATGCTCCTGTGAAGCACCTTATGATGTTTTATGAAATTAAAAGCCCTGTATATGCATACATTGTTATTGAAGTGCAGGGGGAGGGGTACCAGGACAAGCAGCAGAGAGGAGAGACAATGTGCATAGAAAACTAGAAGGGATCACCAAGAAGAGAAGAAAGAATAACATAGAAAAAACAAGAATTAGATGGAGGAAAAAAGCAAAGCCGACAATCATGGTGTTGGAATGCATGTGTGTACATATGGGGGAGGTGTTACAAATAAGGTTGACAAGCTACAGGTGCAAGTTGTCACATGGGGTTATGATATAACAGAGACCTGGCTTAAACATGGGCAGGAATAGGAACTAAACCTATCTGGCTAAAATACATTCAGGAGTGATAAGGAAGGAAAAATAAAAGTGGAGGAGTGGTGATGTCATTAGTTAAGGATAATATTACAATTCTACAGAAGAAAAATATGCCAGAGTGTTCAAAGACTGAGTCTATTTTGTTCGAGTTAAAGAACAGAAAAGGAGCTGCCATATTGCTAGGTTTTTACTATCGGCCCCTAAATAGTGAGAAGGTGATAGCAGAGTAAATCTTTAGGCAAATTTCAGAGAAAGGCAAAAATAATAGAGCAGTAATAGTAGTGGACTTCAATTACCCTAATATAGACAGAGAAAAAAAAACAAAGTAAAGGGCGAGGAGGGTGAAGAATTCCTAAAATGTGTACAGAAGAATGTTTTTAATCAGTATGTTTCTAGTCCAACGAGGAAGGGAAAAGTGCCAGATCTAGTTTTTGGGATGAAGTAGGGCAAGTGGAATATGTTGCAATGTGAGAATATCTGGGTAATAGTGATCGTAACATGAGTAAGTTTAAAATAGTTATGGAAAGAGATTAAGAAGTATCAAAGATGAAAATATCCAACTGGGAGAAAGCCAACTTCAATCATTTGAGAAGGAATCTAGCACAATTGGACTGGAAGCCAGGAAATGGCAAATGATTAATGCCATGCTTTCAAGGAATGCATTCTATGGTGCTCAGGGAACCTAGGGTGGAGATAGCAGACATTCTGACTGCAATCTTTCAATCCTCCTTGGATATGGGATTGGTGCCAAAGGACTAAAGGATTGCAAGTGTCATACCCCTGTTCAAAAATGGGAGAGGGATAAATCTGGTAACTATAGGCCAATCAGTCTAAAATCAGGAATGGGAAAACTATTAGAGACCATTGTCAGGAACAAAATTAATTCTCACTTGGAGAAGCATGGGTCAATAAGGGTCAGCCAGTGCAGATTTGTTAAAGGCAATTTGTGTTTGACTAACCCGAATTAGTTCTTTGATGCAATGACAGAGAGGGTTGATGAAAGTACTGCAGTAGATGTATATCATAGAATTGTTACACAGCACAAGGAGGCCATTCAGCCTATCATGTCTGTACTGCCTCTCTGAAAGAGCAATTCACTCTATGGACTTTTGAAAGGTATTTGATGAAGTACCACATAACAGACTTATTTGGAAAAAATGTACATGGTATTAAAAGAACATTGGCAACTTGTGGACCTGATTGGCTAAGGGATTGAAGGAAGAGGGTAGGGGTGAATGGATGTTTTTTCTGACTGGAGAAACATATGCTGTGGGGTACCAGAGGGATCAGTATTAAGACCATTACTTTTTTTGTTTGATATAAGTGACCTTGACTTTGGTACAGGGTAATTTCGCAGTTTGAAGACGATACAAAACTTGCCAATGAAGTAAATCGTGCGGAAGATAATAGCAGATTTCAGGAGGATGTTGATAGAGTGGTGAAATGGACAGACACATGGGAGATGCAGTTTAATGTGGCAAGTGTGAAGTGATGTACTTTGGGAGGAACAACATGGAAAGACAATATAATAAGAATGGTACTATTTTGATAGGGTGCAAAAGCAGAGGAAACTGGAGTTGCATATTCACAAATTCTTGAAGATGGCTGGGCAAGTTGATAAGGCAGCTAAGAAAGAAAGCAAGTATGGGATACTTGGCTTGTAAATAGGAGCAATAAATACAAAATTAAGGAAGTCATGCCAAAACTTTACAAGTCAGCTGGAGTATTGTGTCCATTTCTGGGCACCACAATTTAGGAAGAAAACCAAAGCCTTACAGAGAGTATGGAGGAGGTTTACCAGGATGATACCATGGATGGTTCTGGGCACCACACTTTAGGAGGGATGTTAAGGCATTAGAGAGAGTGCAGAAAAGATTCACAAGAATGGTTCCGGGGATGAGGAACTTCAGTTACGTGGATAGGTTGGTGAAGCTGGGCCTGTTCCCCTTGGAGAAGAGACGTTTAAGAGGAGAATTGATAGAGGTGCTCAAAGTCATGAGGGGTTTGGACAAAGTAGATAGGGAGAAACTGTTCCCATAAGCCACAGAATCCAGAACCCGAGGCCACCGACTTAAGGTGATTGACAAAGGAGCCAGAGACAACATGAGGAAAAACCCTTTTACGCCTGGTTAGGATATGGTTAGGATATGGAATGCTCTGCCTGAGAGTGTGGTGGAGGCTGATTAAATCGAGGCTTTCAAAAGAGAATTTGACAATTATCTGAAGAGAAAGTATTTGCAGGGCTACAGGGAAAAGGCTGGGGAGTGAGACTAGATAAGCTGCTCTTGCAGAGAGATAGCACAGACACAATGGGTCAAATGGCCTCCTTCTGTGTTGTATACATTCTATGATGAGGGACTTCAGATATATGGAGAGATTGGAGAAGCTGGGATTTTCCTTGTTAGAGTAAAGAGGGTTAAGGGGTGACCTAATAGAGGCATTCAAAATGATGAGGGGGTTTTGATAGAGCAAGTAAGGAGAAACTGTTTCTGCTGGCAAGGGGGTTGGTAACCAGAGGTCATAGGTTTAAAACAATAGGGAGAAAGACTAGAGAGGAAATTAGGATTTTTTTTTCACACAGTGGGTTGTTAAGATCTGTGCTACCTGTAAGGGTGGTGAAATCAGATTCAAAAGGAACTTCCAAAAGGCAATTGGACATACACTTGAAGAGGATTAATTTTCGCAGTATGTGAAAGAAGGTGGGAATTGCAACTACATTTTCAAAGAGCCAGCACAAGCATGAGGAGCCAAATGGCCTCCTTCTGTGTTGTAAGATTCTATGATTCTATGTGACTAAGATTGGTGTACTTTTCCCCTTACTATCCAATCAGACATGTGGATTACCAACCATCAAACATGTTCTGGGATTATTTCTTGTTTTTTAAGGTATTTAATTGTGATTGTCTGTTTCTCTGCTGTTCGCGGGAGTTGTTGACATGCCTTATAAGGCCAGAATATCCACTGTCCCTTCCATGGAAATGTTGTTGGGAGTGGAGAGTATGTGGATGGCAGGGGATGGAAGCAAGGATGGGATCTCCCTATACTGGATATTCTTGCTAGTTTGGCTCAGTCAGAACTCGGTATATCTCTGGAGGAAGTTATGCCAAGTTAATTAAATAATTTCAGCCGCCAGATGGGCAGAGGTTCGTGCAACTGGTGGATTCCAGGCCAGTGAAATAGCCTGGACAACCAAAGTAAATACATTAAATATATATATGTATATATTTTAAAGATTAGCCTCCTTAAGCAGGGTCTGAGAGGAACATGGCTGGGATCCAAGGTGGGAAGGGTTGAGGGGCCCTGAGAACCCTTTACTGCAGGTAGGCATTGAATTTTCTAGCCAGAGGTATGCCTGTAGCAATGCTCGTGCTTGTTTTCCCCATGCAAGTTGAGCATTCTCCCACTGATCCACCAATCTCTAGTGGAGACTATGCAGGAGGACACTGTCAGGCACCATCCCGGTCTAACTGGTTTGCAATTGAGGAATTTAGGTCAATCATAATATCCCATTTACCAGCTTGATTCAAAAAGGTGAGTTTTTAGCATATATGAATTATTCTATGCCACCTCTAAATATTGTTTGGCTGAGAAGGTGCCTGGAAGTAGATAGGAAGAAATCATTCAATCACTGAACCATGCACAGCAAGCTTGCATTATGTGGTTGTTATAGCTTGACCAAAGCTGGTTGCCTGAAGTGGAATTGATTTTCTCTGTGTAGTTGACTGAGCACAGTAAGTCCAAGCTGTCTAATGCAGTACGTGGAGAGGGGAAGCATTCCAGTGTAATTATCTAGAATTAATGTTTGTTCACTGGCAATCCATCAACATTAAAGATGCTGTGGATTGGTGTTATGGAAACAAAGTTTGCAGTTTTGATAGTAAACCAAAGTTAATAACTGCGAATATATTGGTAGTATGTTGAATCAAAGGCCATGAAATTCATTCAGATGCAGGCCTACCTTGCTTCTCTGGGGCAGGTAGTGCCGCAGGCCCCTACCTGCACAACTCACAGGGCATTCATCATTGAGATGGGTACAAGCAGTTATATCGCCTGCATGCGCCCAAAGACATTGAGCTGGATTCTATGCAGGTGGTGGGGGTCACGACACCTGGATCAGAAAGGCAAAGGTAACTTTGCCTTGGCCGCTTGGGGTCCTGGGCTGCACTTAACGGCGCTCAGCCAATTAACTGCCCGGCGCCAGGGTCCCCATCACTTTAAGGACAGGGATCCCACCTCCAAGAGCTGCGGCCAATCAGAGGACAAGCAGCTAAGCAGTCCCAACAGTTCCACTGGAAGCAGTGGCCACTGCTGGTACTGCAGGAACCCAGACCCAGGAGCAGCCAGGGAGCTTCGGAGAGCAGATAAATGGCGCAGGTTCACTGGGCCAGTCAGGCAGGCCCCAACGAGGGATGGGTGGGGATGGGTTGTTGAGGGCGGGGTGTAGGGTTGGCACAGGGGTGGCCTTTGCGGGGGACCATCTATCGGCCAGATTGCCCAAGCAGGAGGGCCCCCTCCCCCACCAGCCCACCCAGAGGCTGTCTGGTGTTACTGGGTGGCCTCCCCATGTGGCAGAGGGCCCCCTGCCACTGGTTAAATGCTAGTGGCAATGGGATGAGGCCCTTAAGTGGCCATTAATTGGCCACTTTAGGGCCTCAATTGCCCTCTGGGCAGGAAAGCCGCCTCGACCCTCCCACCCCTTATTTAATCGGGAAGAGTCGGGAAGGTGACTGGCACTCTGCCCACCCCACCCCCGCACCTTCCCTCCCGATTCTACGGCCTCTGACCCCCACCTCCAAGCCAGCTCCCATGGGGGGAATTAAATTCCACCCACTGAATCACAGCTATCCTGACTTTGCACAGCCCAACCTGCTGATGTGATGCCAGGATTCCAAAATTGGAGAGTGCAGGTCCTGGCAATACTTGCATTGTCCACTCCTGAAAAAAGAAGTGTGAAACAGCAAGTTGGGCCCTGCAGTAATGTTATTTAAAGGGCCAGGCACCCTGATTACAGGTAAGTAAAATTTATGGAACAACTTCTTTTAGAAAATGTCGGAAAGTACTCTTTTATTTTTGTAGGTGTTTTGGTCCATTTGCCAGAGAGTATTGCCACATGCTCACAGGGATGGCAGAGGAGCAGGTGGCCTGTCCACACAAAGGCTGCAACATGGATGGGGCAGCAGTGACAGTGTTTCTGGCTCTGCAGCATGACAGGGAGATGGGGCAGATGCCAGTTCCAAGGATTTTAGATGCAGCACTGGAGGCCTTGGTGGAGGGAGGTGGGAAGTAGGAGAGATGTCCTAGATCTACATGGGGCAGGAGGCCCTCAGACACATGGTCAAAAGGCAGTGGGAGAAGATAAGCCAATGCAAGGAATCAAGCCCAAGGAGCTGAATGCAGTGCAGCAAAAAATTCAATGACCTCATATGAGTAGTTAAGGTTAGTGAATGCATCTTCAAATGTCATATCATACCAACTGCACTAGTAGCCTCAGATATGCCTCAAATCATTATCAGCCCTGCACTCACCTACCAACAATCTCTATTAATCAGGCCACATGCTTCAAATGCATATGCTTCACCTCACCCTTACACACTTAGCACTGTTGCAAGTCTTACACCCACATCTCACAGGTTGCACATACTGCCCACCATTCAACCAAAGAGATTGCATGACATTTACTGACACACATCCATCTCTCTTGCAGGAAAAGGTGGCACCCAGCTGGAGGCAGCAGGAGCTAATCAGAAGGGGCAGGCACACCTGTAGTCCTAACCTCCATGGAGGAGATGGTGCTGGCCTTTACTGTGGTGTCCACTGGAACATAGGAAATAGGAGCAAGAGTAGGCCACTCAGCCTGTCGAGCCTGCTCCGCCATTCAATAAGTTCATGGTTGGCCTGATTACTCCACATTACCACCTACCCCCGATAACCTTTCACCCCCTTGCTAATCAAGAATCTATCTACCTCTGCCTTAAACATATTCAAAGACTCTGCTTCCACTGCCTTTTGAGGAAGAGAATTCCAAAGACTCACTACCCTCTGAGAGAAAAATTTCTCCTCACCTCTGTCTTAAATGGGCGGCCCCTTATTTTTAAACAGTAACCCTAGTTCTAGATTCTCCCACAAGGGGAAGCATCCTTTCCGCATCCACCCTGTCAAGACCCCTCAGGATCTTATATGCTTCAATCAAGTTTCCTCTTACTCTTCTAAATTCAAGCAGATACAAGCCTAGCCTGTCCAATCTTTCCACGTAGGACAGCCTGCCCATTCCAGGTATTAGTCTAGTAAACCTTCTCTGTACTGCCTCCAATGCATTTACATCCTTCCTTAAATAAGGAGACCAGTACTGTACACATTACTCCAGATATGGTCTCACCAATGCCCTGTATAACTGAAGCATAACCTCCCTACTTTTGTATTCAATTCCCCTCGTGATAAACAATAACATTCTATTAGCATTTCTAATTACATGCTGTACCTGCAAACTAACCTTTTGCGATTCATGCACCAGAACACCCAGATCCCTCTGCATCTCAGTGCTCCGCAATCTCTCACCATTTAGATAATATGCTTCTTTGTTATTCTTCCTGCCAAAATGGACAACTTTGCATTTTCCCACATTACACTTCATCTGCCAGATTTCTGCCCACTCACTTAACCTATCCATATCCCTTTGTAGCCTCCTTATGTCCTCTTAACAACTTACTTTCCTACCTATCTTTGCGTCATCAGCAAATTTAGCAACCATGCCTTCGGTCCCTTCATCCAAGTAATTTTTATAAATTGTAAAAATTGTATAAATTGCTGAGGGCATGGCCAGCAGTGAGGCTGAAACCATCGAAGATGGCGATCTCCTCATACCTAATCCACCTTCTCACAACCCACTTCCCCCTCACCCAACAATCTCATCTGATTTACAAGCTGCTGATGGTGTAAGCATGTACCTCCCATTTTCCCCCCCTCCCCACATCAAAACCTTGCCCGAATGCTTTTTTCCTTTCAGATACCCAGGAAGCACAACATGACCAGGCAGTGAAGGAACACTGAGAAGAGTGTGATGATGAAAACACAGCACCATCAATGATGTCACACTCACAGCCACCAGCTCAGATACTGATACTGCACATATATTAGAGGATACATTAGAGACAGGGTCTACACGTCGTAAGACACCAGGTGTGAGTGGGCTGCAGCCAGGACTGGGGCCAAGATAATGCAAGTGCCATCTCACCAGAAGGTGAGGACGCAAAATGGTTCTGCTGCAGAGGACTCAGCTGAAGACTTTGATAGGGCAGCTTACAGAAGAACACTGAGGGTATGCATAACGAAATACTTGATGTATTGGGAAACCTGCCAAAAAGCCTGCGGTCAATGTTAAGGAGCATGGAGGAGTCTGGCATCAATTTGGCACAGGGCTTTGCACCAAGCTTGGAGCCCATCCTTTTCAAACTGGAACTGGTGGCCAACTCCATTCATACACTTGCAGACCCAATCATGATGTAATGTCTGATGGCTGATGTCACAGTTTCCATTGCAGCAGAAGCAGTCGCCACCTGACTTCGGAACGCTGCAGTGGAAGCTCAGTCTGAAGTCAAGACAGATCAGCTTGCTGCCATGTAAACTCAGACTGCTGCCATCATAGACATGTTACTCTATGACATTCTTTAAACACAATTCTCAAAAATCCATATCACAGTAACTGTTGTTAAATACATTTGATTGAATCCCTTGTCAAATATTATTGGCTTAAGGAGTTGTCCTATTCTTATTCCATTCCAAAAATGCCAAGCTATTCATTAAAACTAGTTTTTATCCACAGCTGTGTCCCCACCACTATGTTTACACTTCCTCTTTGAACAATACCTCTATCTCCTGATTCCATTTTTGTTTGACTGCCAGTGACATTAGGTCTTTGTATTCAGCTCTGGGGAATAAAGTAGGCAAGGAACTGCTGTACTTTAATGCTTCATTTTCCTGACCTTGCTTGCCAATGTCTTTTTGAAAAGGTCATCCTTCTGTGTAGCTTATTATCAAAGCCAATAAATTAGATTAAACAGAGGGGAATGTCATTGAGCTAATGCACACAGGACTTGGGATGTATGCTGTTTTCTTCTAAGATGGAGAAGTGAAACTTCTTATATTCATTACAGGATGAATTAAAAAATGCCACTACATTAGGGAACAATTCTAATCTTTCATGTCGCAACATTTTGAATTTGCCATCCAAACCCAGCCATGGTCTATCTCTCAGAAAATTGGTAAAGGGAAATGAATCTGAACTATCTCAATTAATTTCCCTATGAGTACAAGTCCATACTGCAAAAGGAATCATAATTTCAAACTAATTGGCACTAATTCAACAATGTTTGATACAGGAACATAATGCAAGAAGGAAAAAACTTGCATGTGTGTTGTATATATATTGTATGTAGTGTGTATGTATTGTATGTAGTGTTGTTGTATGTCATAGAGTCATAGAGTTATTACAGCACTGAAGGCTATTCGGCCCATCGAATCCATGCCAGCTCTCTGTAGAGCAACTCTAACAGTCCCATTTTATCCCCATAGTCCTGTAAGTATATTTCCCTCAAGTGCCCAACCAATTTCCTTTTGAAATCATTCATCATCTCCACTTCCACCACCCCCTTAAGCAGCGAGTTCCAGATCGTTACCATTCGCTGCATAAAAATGTTCTTTTTCACATCCCCCTAGTATCTCTTACCCAAAGCCTTAAATCTGTACATGTTGTACATGTATGTAGTGTGTATGTCTTGTTTGTAGTGTGCATGTATTGTATGTAGCATGTATGTATTTTTTGTAGTATGTACGTATTATATGTAGCATGTATTGTATGGAGTGTGCATGTTTTGTATGTAGTGCTCAATAGCACATGGTGTAGGGGGTAATATATTAGCATGGATAGTGGATTGGTTAGCTAACAGGCATCAGAGAGTAGGGATAAATGGGTCTTTTTTGGGTTGGCAAGATGTAATGAGCGGTGTGCAGCAGGGATCTGTGCGGGGGCCTCAACTATTTACAATCTATATCAATGGAGGGATAGAATGTATAGTCGCTAAATCTGATGGTGAGACCAAGATAGGAATGACAGTTCAAGGACATTCGACATTTAGGAAGGATAGGCAAAAAGCAAAAGGAGGGGGTGTTGCGCTGATAATAAGGGATGGGATCAGTACATTAGTAAGAGAGGATCTCAGATCAGAAGAACAAAATGTGGAATCTGTTTGGGTGGAGCTAAGAAACAGCAAGGGACAGCAAACATTAGTAGTAGGAGTTGTTTATAGGCCAACAAACAGTAGTGGTAGTATGGGGCATGGTATTAATCAGGAGATTAGAGAAACATGTGGCCTGGGTACTACAGTAATCATGGGTGACTTCAATCTGCATATAGAGAGGGTAAACCCAATGAGCACTAATCCTGTGGAGGACGAGTTTCTGGAGTGTGTTGGGGATGGTTTTCTAGAGCAGTGTGTTGAGGAACCATCAAGAGAATGGGGTATTTTCGATCTAGTATTATGTAATGAAAAAGGGCTAATTAATAACCTGTTATAAAAGAACCTTTAGGGACGAGTGACCATAATATGATAGAATTTTACATTATGTTTGAAAGTGAGGTAGTTCAATTTGAAGCCAGGGTGTTAAATTTGAGCAAAGAAAATTATCAAGGTACGAGGGGCAAATTGGCTGAGGTGGATTGGAAAATTACATTAAAAGGTATTACAGTAGGCAATGGATAGTCTTTAAAGAAATATTACATAACTTCCAGCAACTATACATTCCTTCAAGACAGAAATACTCCAAAAGTAAAGGCAGTCAACCGTGGATAACAGAAGACATTAAAGATTGTATTGGATAAAAAGAAAAGGCCTATAAAGTTGCCAGAAATAGGAGTAAAGTTGAGGATTGGGAGGATTTTAGAATACAGCAAAGGAAGACGAAGAAACTGATCAAGAAAGGGAGAATAGAATATGAATGTAAGCTAGTAAAAAATATAAAAATGGACTGTAAAAGCTTCTACAGGTACGTAAAAAGGAAAAGTTTGGCAAAAACAAATGTGTGTCCGTTACAGGCAGAGTCAGGAGCATTTATAATGGGGAATAGAGAAATGGCAGTGAAGCTAAATGATTACTTTGTGTCTGTCTTCACTGAGAAAGATACAAGAAATCTCCCAGAATTAGAGATCCAAGGGATTAGGGGGAATGATGAATTGAAAGAAATTAGTATGAGTAAGAAGGTTGTATTGGAAAAATTAATGGGGCTGAAGGTTGATAAGTCCCCAGGACCTGATAGTCTACGTCCAAGAGCCTTGAAAGAGGTAGCTATGGAAATAATGGTTGCATTGGTGATCATCTTCCAAAATTCTACAGATTCTGGAGTGGTTCCTACAGATTGGAGGTTGCAAATGTCACCCCACTATTTAAGAAGGGAGGCATAGAGAAAAAACAGAGAATTATAGACCTGTTCGCCTTACATCAGTCATTGGGAAAATGCGAGAATCTATTCTAAAGTATGTGAAAAATGGACACTTGGATAATAATGATCTGATTGGGCATAGTCAACATGGATTTATGAATGGGAAATCATGTTTGACGAACCTGTTGGAGTTTTTTGAGGATGTTACTAACAGAATTGATAAAGGGGAGTCAGTGGATGTGGTATACTTGGATTTTCAGAAGGCTTTTGATAAAATCCCCCACAGGAGATTGGTTAGCAAAATTAAAACGCATGGGATAGGAAGTAATACACTGGCATGGATTAAGGATTAGTTAACAGGCAGAAAGCAGAGAGTAGGAATAAGCAGTTCATTCTTGCGTTGGCAGTCTGTGACTAGTGGGGTATCGCAAGGATCAGTGCTTGGGCCCTAGCTGTTTGCAATATATATCAATGATTTGGATGTGGGGACAAAATGTAATATTTCCAAGTTCACGGATGACACAAGACTAGGTAGGAATGTGTGTTGTCAGGAAGATGCAAAGCGGCGTCAAGCGAATTTGGACAGACTCAGTAAGTGGGCAAGAACTTGGCAGATGGAATATAATGTGGAAAATTGTGAGGTTATCCACTTTGGTAGGAGGAATAGATGTGCAGAGTATTTCTTAAATGGTAAGAGGTTAGAATGTGTAGATAAAGAACAAAGAACAGTACAGCACAGGAACAGGCCATTCGGCCCTCCAAGCCTGCGCCGATCTTGATGGCTGCCTAAACTAAAACCTTCTGCACTTGCAGGGTCCGTATCCCTCTATTCCCATCCTATTCATGTATTTGTCAAGATGCCTCTTAAACGTCGCTATCGTACCTGCTTCCATCACCTCCCCCGGCAGCAAGTTCCAGGCACTCACCACCCTCTGTGTGAAAAACTTGCCTCGCACATCCCCTCTAAACTTTTCCCCTCGCACCTTAAACCTATGTCCCGCAGTAACTGACTCTTCCACCCTGGGAAAAAGCTACTGACTGTCCACTCTGTCCATGCCACTCATAACTTTGTAAACCTCTATCTTGTCGCCCCTCCACCTCCGTCGTTCCAGTGAAGACAATCCGAGTTTATCCAACCTCTCCTCATAGCTAATACCCTCCAGACCAGGCAACATCCTGGTAAACCGCTTCTGTACTCTCTCCAAAGCGTTCACATCCTTCTGGTAGTGTGGTGACCAGAATTGCACGCAATATTCTAAGTGTGGTCTAACTAAGGTTCTGTACAGCTGCAACATGACTTGCTAATTTTTATACTCTATGCCCCGACCGATGAAGGCAAGCATGCCGTATGCCTTCTTGACTACCTTATCCATCTGCGTTGCCACTTTCAGTGACTTGTGGACCTGTACGCCCAGATCTCTCTGCCTGTCAATACTCCGAAGGGTTCTGCCATTTACTGTATACTTCCCACCTGCATTAGATTTTCCAAAATGCATTACCTCACATTTGTCCGCATTAAACTCTATCTGCCATTTCTCCGCCCAAGTCTCCAACCGATCTATATCCTGCTGTATCCTCTGACAATCCTCATCACTATCCGCAACTCCACCAACCTTTGTGTCGTCCACAAACTTACTAGTCAGACCAGCTACATTTTCCTTCTTCTTCTTTGGTCTCCTTATCTCGAGAGACAATGGGTAAGCGCCTGGAGGTGGTCAGTGGTGTGTGGAGCAGCGCCTGGAGTGGCTATAAAGGCCAATTCTAGAGTGACAGGCTCTTCCACAGGTGCTGCAGAAAAATTTGTTTGTCGGGGTGAATACTGATGCATTTTCCTACAAATCATTTATATATACTACAAACAGCAAAGGTTCCAGCACTGATCCCTGTGGAACACCACTAGTCACAGCCCTCCATTCAGAAAAGCACCCTTCCACTGCTACCCACTGTCTTCTATGACCGAGCCAGTTCTGTATCCATCTTGCCAGCTCACCTCTGATCCCGTGTGACTTCACCTTTTGTACCAGTCTGCCATGAGGGACCTTGTCAAAGGCTTTACTGAAGTCCCATGGAGACAACATCCACTGCCCTTCCTTCATCAATCATCTTCGTCACTTCCTCAAAAAACTCAATCAAGTTAGTGAGACACGACCTTCCCTTTGCAAAACCATGCTGCCTCTCGCTAATAAGTTCATTTGTTTCCAAATGGGAGTAAATCCTGTCCCGAAGAATCCTCTCCAATAATTTCCCTACCATTGACGTAAGGCTCACCGGCCTATAATTTCCTGGATTATCCTTGCTACCCTTCTTAAACAAAGGAACAACATTGACTATTCTCCAGTCCGCTGGGACCTCACCTGTAGCCAATGAGGGTACAAAGATTTCTGTCAAGGCCCCAGCAATTTCCTCCCTTGCCTCCCTCAGTATTCTGGGGAAGATCCCATCAGACCCTGGGGACTTATCTACCTTAATGTTTTTCAAGACTCCCGATACCTCCTCCTTTTTGATAACAACATGACCAGGACTATCTACACTCCCTTCCCTAGACTCATCATCCACCAAGTCCTTCCCTTTGGTGAATACTGATGCAAAGTACTCATTTAGTACCTCGCCCATTTCCTCTGGCTCCACGCATAGATTCCCTCCTCTGTCCTTGAGTTGGCCAACCCTTTCCCTGGTTACCCTCTTGCTCTTTATATACATATAAAAAGCCTTGGGATTCTCCTTAATCCTGTTTGCCAATGACTTTTCATGACCCCTTTTAGCCCTCCTGACTCCTTGCTTAAGTTCCTTCCTACTTTCTTGATATTCCTCGAGAGCTTCGTCTGTTCCCAGCCTTCAAGCCCTTACGAATGCTTCCTTTTTCTTTTCGACTAGTCTCACAATATCCCTCGTTATCCAAGGTGCCCGAAACTTGCCAAACTTATCCTTCTTCCTCACAGGAACATGCCGGTCCTGGATTCTAATCAAAGCGACCAGGGTGTCCTTGTCAATAAATCACTGAAAGCTAACATGCAGGTACAGCAAGCATTTAGGAAGGCTAATGGTATGTTAGCCTTTATCGCAAGAGGATTTGAGTACAGGAGTAGTGAAGTCTTGTATAGAACCTTGGTTAGACCTCACTTGGATTACTGTGTGCAATTTTGGTCCCCTTACCTTCGGAAGGATATTATTGCCAAAGAGGGAGTGCAACGAGGGTTCACCAGACTTGTTCCCGGGCTGGAGGGTGATTGGGGAAACTGGACCTATATTCTCTAGAGTTTCAAAGAATGAGAGGTGATCTCATTGAAATGTACAAAATACTTAAAGGGATAGACAGGGTAGATGCAGCTAAGATGTTTCCCCTGGTTGGGGAGTCTAGAACCAGGGGGCACAATTTCAAAATAAGGGGGAAGCCACTTAGGACAAAGATGAGGAGAAATTTCTTTACTCAGAGGGTTGTGAGTCTTTGGAATTCTCTACCCCAGAGGGCTGTGGCAGCTCAGTCATTGAGTAAGTTTACAGCAGAGATTAACAGATTTCTAAAACAAATGATATAAGGGGATATGGGGATAGTGTAGGAAAAAGGCATTGAAGTGGATGATCAGCCATGATCATATTGAATGGTGGGGCAGGCTCGATGGGCTGAATGGCCTACTCCTTCTCCAATGTTCCTAGTAAGTCGTTAAGGGGAGGTGAAGAATCTACAAAGGGATATAGGTAGGTTAAGTGAGTGGACAAAAATTTGGCAGGTGGAGTATAATGTGGGAAAATGTGAACTTGTCCACTTTGGCAGAAAAAATAGAAAATATGCATACTATCTAAATGGAGCTGGATTGCCGAACTTGATGGTACAGACTGTTACGGTCATGTGAGGAGGGGTCGAAAGGCTTTGCTTTTTTCCCTCTCCTTGTCTGACCACAACAGGTTTAATTCTTTCTTAAATTGGATGTACTGGCCAATTCATTAAGTGTTTGATTACTTATTTGCTATGATTATAACAAGAACCAAACAGGTTTTATTGAGTCAACAAAGTAAGAGGTTAACATTATTGTACCTAAACTGAACTAATGAAACTAATAAATAATGTGCCAACTTTCACTCACACACACACTCTGGAAGTTTACACACACACACAAAAGTTACAGAGTGGGGAAAGGTAGATTCCTTGAGTTAGAGTCCATAAAACAAAAGGGATTACAGTCTGTGGGATTTGGTGATTTGACTGGCTTCTAGCAGAATTCGGTGGTCCTGAGGCTTTTAGTTTGAAGAGGTAGGTGACTGGTTCGGTTGGTCTCTTTGGAGACAGTGATGCGGATGATTTTCTCCAACGGGGTTTCTGATTGTAGCCAGAGTATGTAAAGGTGGTCAGTCAACAGGCAGGATTTGAAAGCTATCGAGCTGGAATGGAGAGAGAGAGGGAGAGGGACCCCACTTAGGGTCTGCTCATGTCAGAGTCCAGTTGCTTCTCCTAGCTGCTGCAGGGACAACACCAGCTTAAAACCACAGATAAGGAGGGGCCTGTCACATGACAGTCATTCAGTGAATCAAACACAACTGTTTGCGGTATTTATTTTCCTTGCTAAAAGAAAGAGAACAAATAGTTCCCTTAAACTTCCTGGGTCTTGGTTCTTGTTGGGGAATTAGCAAACATTTTGTGTCCCTTCTCACAGTCCTTGCAGTGTCCGATACAGTGTTGCAAATTAGATGACCATCTTAAGCTGCTAGCAAAGTCATCTTTTTTTAAATGTCTGTTTATACAAATTCAGATCTCCAATCAGCATATTAAAGAAAATTATCATTCAATCAAGCACATTGGCGTCACTAGAGGGATCTGGATGTCCTGGTACATGAATCACAAATGTTTAATATGCAGGTACAGCAAGTGATTAGGAAGGCAAATGGAATATTGGTCTTTATTAAAAGGGAAATTGAATATAAAAGTAAGGTAGTTTTACTGCAGCTGTGCAGAAGATTGGTGAGACCACATCTGGAATACTCTGTATAGTTTGGTACCGTATTTGAATAAGGATATTATTGCATTAGAAGCAGTTCAGAGAATGTTCACTCGGCTAATTCTGGGGATGAAGGTCTTATCTTATGAAGAAAGTTTGGTCAGTTTGGCCTATACTCATTGGAGTTAGAAGTATGAGAGGTGATCTAAATTGAAACATTTAAGGTCTTGAGGGGACTTAATAGAGTGGATACCAGGAGGATGTTTCCTCTTGTGGGGGAGATTAGGGACTTAATTTTATGTTGCCGCCGTCATATGGCAGCCCACACGCACAGGTTTTACTTCGTGGAGCTGCCGCGATTTTATATGTGGCGGCTCATTTATATGGCCAGGGCGGACTCCCCCCCCCACCCCCCCCCCCACCCCAATGACATGGAGGGGGCGAGCGAACTGTCCCTGGCATCGGCATCCGGCACTACTGCGCAGGCACGGCACCATTTTTAAAGGGCTTCCAGTCCTTACATTTAGTTTACATTTTTAAAGGGAAAGTTTAACAAAACTGATTTTAAAAAGTGACATACATTTTCCAGCCCCTCTCCCATGCCCCTCCCCATTAACAATACACTCATTTCTTGCCCTCTCCCCCCAACAATTACTTACTTTGTGTACCTGACCTCCCTCCCACCGAAGTTGACAAATTTTTAACTTTACCCCTTCCCACCACCCCCTCCACCAATCAGAATAAATTGACTCTGCTCCCCACCTCTCCCGTACTGAGAAACTGTCCCCATAGGTGTTGCACCTCGTTTCCCTGGACAGGGGTCCGAAGGTGCGGCAGTGCTGGCCCCCAAGATAAAGATCCTGGCAGCACTTCAGGAGGTGATAGGAACGTCATTAACTCAGGTAAGTTAATGAATTTGAATATTTAAATTACTGTCACTCGCCGAGCGCCTGGGTGACCGTCACGAGGCCTCGCTGCCGCTGGCAATATCGGGATGCCTGCTGTCAGCATCGAGGTCCATGGTGGGCCTCATCTGGGGCAATCTTCATGCCCCCTCTGCCACTGATCCCAACATCAAGGCCTCTATAAAATCTAGCCCTAGAACCAGGGGACACAGTTTAAAAATACGAGGGCTCCCTTTTAAGACGGAGATGAGGAGAATTTTTCTGTTCGTCTGTGGAATTCTCTTCCCCATAAAGCAGTGGAAGCTGTGTCTATGAATTTATTCAAGGCTGAGTTAAATAGATTTTTGATAGACAAGGGAGTCAAGGTTATGGGAAAGCGGAGTTGAGACCAAAACCAAATCAGCCATGATCTTATTGAATGGCAGAGCAGGCTCGAAGGGCCATATGCTTTCTGCTGCTCCCAAGTCTTATGTTCTTATGTTCCTATGTATTGTATGTAGTGTATGTAATTTTGTAGTGTGCAAGTATTGTATGCAGTGTCCATGTATTGTATGTAGTGTGCATAGATTTTTGTAGTGTGAAAGTATTTTTGTTGTGTCCATGTATTGTATGTAGTGTCTACGTATTATTGTAGTGTCCGTGCTTTGTATGTAGTGTGTATATATTTCTGTAGCGGGAAAGTATTTTTGTAGTGTTCATGTATTATATGTAGTGTGTATGTGTTTTTGTAATGGGAAAGTATTTTTGTACTGTTCATGGGTTTTTTGTAGTGTGTAGGTATTATATGTAGTGTGCATGGCACTTGTATTTTATATAGTGTGTATGTATTGTATTTAGTGTGCATATATTGTATGTAGTGTGTATGTATTGTCTGTTGTGTAGGGCCCAAGCATGGAGGTGGGGGGACACTTATTGTACTAAAAAATAAAATATAATCAATGTGGAATAGTAAAGGTGAATAGACTCTATCCACACAAATTAGATGTTTTAGACTATCTGAACCAAATTTATATTTAGCTCATTGCATAATTTCAGCATATCAATCCAATTTACTTCCATTATTGTGCCCAATGATTATATTTTATAGCAAATTATTAATTCAAAAGGATTCAACAGCATCTGTTAAATTTGTAATCCTAAAAATTACTGCTTACAATATTAACCAACCAATACTTAAAGCATTTTTATATGAAATTCCTCTTTCCACTATTTAATAGAAGTGTGAACACATTTCATTTTAATAGATTAACAGTATTTTTGAAATAGCAACCAGATGAATGTCATACAACTGTGTTAAACATTGCCACACCATTATTGCACACAGTAATTTTGAGATTATATTTGGGTAGCTTTTCCTACTTCTCATAACCAAAAGGGAAACACTCCTGGAGTTTCATAGCATGTAACTAAAGCCATAGTGGAATTACAAACAGAAATGCTGGAAACACTCAACAGGTCTGGCAGCGTCTGTGGAGAGAGAGAAACAGAATTAATGGGCTGAATTTTGTTCAGCTCCCGACAGTGGGCACCGTGGCCGGGGTGGGGGTCGGGAGGTCGGACGATCGGAGTGGCAGCAGCCTGCTACGGAGTCCGACGTCAGAATTGCCGGGCCCAATCTTCCCGGTGGCAGCAAGACTTCATGGCGGCCCCCCCCCCGCCACTCAGCAACGGGACCCGACTTAAAATATTTAAATCAAGGTTGTGAATACATTAAAATTCAAGTCCCTTCAATCTTACATGCAGTTTGGGTTCTTCTGTGCAACAGACGGTACTCACGTGCCTTCACTTTCCATCCAGGGAAAGCTGGCGCCACCGAGGTGGGGAAGGGGGGGATCTTTGGATTTTTAGCGTAGTGGGGTAGGAGGGAAGTGGGGGGATGTGGTCAACTCTGTATTTGTAGTGTGGGATGAGGAAGGGATGAACTCTGCACTTTGTGAAGTTTTTGTGGGGGAGAGGGCAATCTAAGTATTTTGCAGGGAACGGGGCATATAATTATTTGCAGTTTAGTGGGGGGAGGGTGGATATGGGGTTCAACTCTGCAGTCTCTGGGCAGGTCTGGCAGCCCTTTAAAAATGGTGCCAGTGCCTGTGCAGAGGCAGCTGATGCCATTCACGGCGTTGCTGAGGCCGCCCCCGACACGTGATTGCGGGGGTCTCCGCTACTTATTTAAATTAGCTGCCATGCACATGATCGCATTGGCGTGGTGACGCACAGCTCGTGCATTCAGACCGCCACTATTTTCGCCCATCGCCGCTCCTTGACAGCGGGAAAACAAAATTCAGCCCAACGTATCAGGTCTGTTCCGAAGAAGGGTCACTGACCTGAAACGTTAACTCTGCTTCTCTTTCCACAGATGCTGCCAGACCTGCTGAGTAGTTCCAGAATTTCTTGTTTTTGTATCAGGTCTGTTACCTTTCATTACTACAGTGGAATCAATTGGCTTAGAAATTGGATTGTTCCCAAATCAGGGTACAATCTGGGATGCAGTGCACATGCCTAAAGAGGCGAGTAACAGCACCATGTGAAATTGGTGTGCCGACCTCTGACAAGCTGTCGATACCAATCACAGCCCGAAAGTAACTTGCCAGTCATGGGGTGGGGAGGTAACGTGTTCCCTCTGGACACCCACAAAAATATGGGGCCTTCTGCCAGCCACTGAGCAATATCCCCTGAAGCACCTCTCCCCTCCCTCTCACCACCACCCCTCCGCCCACACCACTCCCAGTTGCGCCTTAGCTTGTTCAATGAGTTTCAAGATTTGTGGCCCTCTTGGTTCAGTGAGTTGCCCACTAGTGTTCATTGAGTGCTAGGCAACACGCTAACTCTATTGTATTGAGGCATAAATCTGCAAATGGGCTTGGCCTCTTGCTGAAGAGTTCAGGCAGACACAGTGGAAGAACTATAGATTTTGTACCTTTATTTGACACATGGGGCTGGATTTTACATTAGGCGGACTGGAATTCGCCACCAACGTAAAAGTTGGTGGTGAACCCGCTTCCGCCTAGCCCGGGGATCCATCCTGCATTTTACAGGTTTCCTGGCCTTTAATTGTCCTGAGGCGGGACTTCCACCCACTTTAGGGAGGAAGTCCCGCCTCAATGAGCTGCCGGCCAATCAGTGGGCCAGCAGCTCTTTATCCCAGCAGCGCCACCGGAAGATGGAGAAGTACAATAACTTAGTATCATAGACTCTGAACGGTCATGCTGAAATTGCTTATATTAGAAAGAGAGTAGTGAAAGACATCAGAGCTGTGCATTTGCGATGTTGTTTATGATTTTAAGCTTCATCAATGGTCGGTAATGTGCCGGAATGGATCACACATATGTTATGGAACTTGTCCAATTTTTGTCCCATTGAAATCAATGCGATGAGAATCAGATCAATTCTGCGGCAATTGGGAAATCCAATGCCCACATTATTGCTCAGATGGCAAAGTGGAAAATTACGTCCCTTATTTTCTCTTAGTTGAGCTCAGATAAATAGATTCAATCCATGTTTGCTCTAGTTTAACATGTCTCAAGCATCAGTACATTAATAAATCTCCAACAGTTCAACTGGCTGAAAAAGTCTAAAAAATTCTTAAAATGGAAATTATCCTGTTGCCCTTCCTAATATGAAGTAATCCTCATGAATAACAAAATATCTTATCTGCTTATATTGGTGCGTAGAAGTATGACCTTGCACTTATTATTTTCACATCAGTAGTCAATATAAAATCCATGTTGCATATGCTCATTAATTATAGTCTTGTCAAACAAACTATGAGGATAGCGAGATGGATGACTTTTTCTATCCCAGCAACAGCATCGAATAACATAGTCTGCAGTGAAACCTCAGTACAAACCTGTATTCACTCACACTTGCTTGATGCTAAAATTAGATAAACAAAGTCAGGTTTTATTATATCATGGAGAGTTTTATTTTTAAAAATGGCTCTGCTGAAACTGGGAAATGCCAACGCTTACCACAATATATTATTTAGTTGTATTGCTACATTTAGCTTTATTTTATCTTGCATTCCATAAGGTTTGATAAAATGTTTAATTTATAAAGCATGAATTGTATTTGTCATTTATCTTTTAATGATTCATTTGAATGAAGAATACGAATCTCTTTTCAAATAGCACAACAGGTTTGAGTGGAGCCCCTTAACTAAGAAGATGATATTGAGGTGTACGATAAATAATTGACACAGAGATGGATGCATGACTGAAAACAGAAAGGTGTGCATTTTCCCTGTTTTCAACAGTGCAGTTATTTATGGAGAAAATATGAGAATAGACAGAATGGGCTGGATTTTAGAGAAGCTTCAATGCTGGGATCCATGTTGGGGGTGGGGGCCGCCACGGACCTCGGCACCAGCAGGGCCCATCCCGATATTGCCGGCGGCGGCGAGGCCTCGTGGTGGCACCCCCGCCGCTCAGCGATGGGACTGTAATTTCAATATAAAAATTAATTAACTTACCTGAGTTAATGACGTTCCCATTGCCTCCTTAAATGCTGCCGCGATCTTCATCGCGGCGGCTGGCACTGCTGCGTCTTCGGATCCCCGTCCGGGGAAATGAGGCGCATCATCTGTGGGGAGGGGGGAGGAGGTACGTTTCTCAATGCGGTAGGGGGGAGCGGAGTCAAGCTATTCTGATTGGTGGAGGGGATGGTGCGAAGGGGTAAAGTTAAAAGTTTGTGAACATTTAGGGGGGGGATGGTCAGGTACACAAGTTACGTATTTTTATGGGGGAGAGGGCAAGAAATGAGTATGTGTTAATGGGGGAGTGGGAGAGGGACTGGAAACATGTATGTTTTTTTTTTAAATCAGTTTTATTAAACTTTCCCTTTAAACATTTAAATTAAATGTAAGGGCTGTAAGCCCTTTAAAAATGGGACCGGCGCCTGCGCAGTGGCACCAGACACCGTTGCCGGGGATGGCTTGCCCGCCGCCTCCTCATCATTGGGGGTGGGGGTGGGGAGGCGGTCAGTCCCGGCCATGTAAGTGAGCCGCCGCATATAATATCACAGCGGCTCCGCGGAGTAAAACCTACGTGTGCGGACTGCCATCTTTTACGGCCGCTGCCGATAAAATTCAGCCCAATATTTCTAGTTAATTAAGCGGCTTGGGAAATAATAATCAAAAATAGTTCAGATGAAATCTGAGTGGTGCAGTGAGTTAAATTTGTCTTCTTAAACTGTGGGATTTTAATTTAAATTGAACCTTGATGGTGAGATAAGATGAAAATCTCTTGCTCACAGTTGTAAAAGGTTTAGCTGAAATGGGTCTGGGCAGTTTTAATCGAATCTTCAGAGGACAGAGATCTTCAAAGTTAAATCTATTATCTCTCCAACAATGACATTATGGTCCGAAAACATTACAAATAATCGATTGGTATCAAGGTGATACCATTTTTTACAACTGATGACAAATGAAAGTCAGATTCTTCTCACATTTCAGATAATCATCTTAACACCTCTGTCTTTTTTTCATCTTGTGTGCTTCTGATTATATCTATCTATCAATTGCCAGGGTTTTTAGCCCCAGACACAGGTACTAAACTAAGAACTATAATATCCTCTTCCAGATTCCAACTGTTGGTGAGTATGAATTCAAGGTGTTGGTGAAATATCAAACATGAACATGTGGGGTTGGATTTTGTCAAAAGATAAGCAGTCACACCACTGGTTCCAAAAATGGGACCCGGCCCCACGTGACCAGACATGGGACCCTGGGTGGCATTTTACTGGTGGTGGCTGATTAAGAGGTTGCCACCGGGACCACCGTTGTGATGGAGTCCTAGGTTTGCGAGACCATGGAGGAGCGTTTGCAGACTGTTGTCTGAACAGATGACTTGTTGAATTCTGTTGGATTCTGGTTTCAAAGCTTGTTGTTTTTTGAGACAGTCCCTAAATTAAAAGTGAAACTAAAACCTTCAGGGTTCTAGGGGAGTCAGAACTGGTTGGAACCAGATACGACAGAGTCATTTGACCAGAAGTGTGTGACTAGAGCTATCCAAGCTCAGATTACAGGATTGCAGAGGTCAAGCAGGTTGCAGGCAAAATATTTTGGCAGACAAGCTGTGGAGACGGGAACCTGATTCTGGGAGCTGGCCATTGGTAAATACGAGTTGTTGCAGTTGCTTTCGGTGACTTAAATAAATACGTGGATCCATGCCATCAAGACTGTCATAAGCAGGGCCGAGGAGATTTAAGAGGCAACAAGACCGAAACATTGAAAGGAAGACTGCAATGCTTGTTATCGGCGAGAAGGCATTAAATTGGTAACCGCATCTTAGAGGACAGGAGCTGGAAAAATACCTGATGAAGTTCAGAGTTTTGAAGAACTCTATGGTTGTTCAATGCCATCTTTGCTGAGTGAATTGACCAGTAAATTTGTGAGATCTATCTTTGTTGTATCTGATAATTAACATGTACTGTAGAAACCATCTATATTGCCCGTGATTTGTCTGTTATTTCATGTTTATTTATATTAATTTGGGTTTGCTAGGTAGAGTAAAAGTTATAAATGTTTGTTGATCTCCAAGAGCATCATAACACCGTCTGATTGAGGATGGTAGCCCAACTCCCAGAGCTGCCAGTCCAATCAGAGGGCTGGCAGCTCCGCAGCCTCAGCAGCACCACCCATTGAGGTGGCCACTGCTGAGGCTGCAGGAGGAAGGAGAGGGCGCCTCCATACTGAGGTGCCCTCAAAGTCATGGTAAGTTTGCAGGCCCTGCCAATCGGGGTGGGGGTGCACCATTCAGTGCTGTGGCTCCATAGCCACTGGGGGCCTTGGAGCGACCATAAAGGAGGCCCCACCCCAGGAACCTGCTGGTAGGCCACCATGGTTAGCTTGGCATTCTCCCCATGCAGCGGTGGCATCTCCCAATGTTGGTAAAATGCCGACGGGGGCAGAAGTGGCCCTTAATTAGGCACTTGATTTGCACAGTTCGCCGCCCGGTGGGCTCCTGTCCCACCACCACCTTCCACTGCCATTTTACACGGCTCCAGAGGGCTGGAAAAACTCAGCCTGTGGTCTGTATGTAATCTCCCTATATGGATATATTTTGTTCACATATTTAAATGAAAAATGGAATAATAAATGGCAATAAGATAAGGAGAGACAAATAGCTCAGGCTATCACTGTGATTGTTTGTGGGAGTCATATAAAATATATATGTGCTATTGAAGGCTTTGATCGCAATGACTGCAGTACAGTGAGAGAAATCCCTTGGAATGCATACTATATTGAATAGTAGATCAGATCAGATCATGGTTTCTCATAACATGCATACTCAAGACATCACTGGCAGGATTTTGTTCTGCCCATGAGGCGGGCACGGAGGCTAGAATAAAAATCCGGCCCATGTTTCATTCAGATCAAATTAATCACAATCAATTTGTACCTACTTATAGTAGCACAACTTTTCTTTTAAGCCAGGTCACGGGATCATTTCATTCAGTGTAAAATAGATGCCACAGAGCAGTGGAAAGTAAAATTGAACAATTTACCTCATTCTCAGTCACATCCACTTATATCAACATAAATTTGTAATAGGAATTAGTAAGAAGGAGTTTATATCTAACTCGTTTTAGAGGATGCCTGTTTCTTCAGAAAACTTAAAATTTGCATGAAGTACATTTTTGAGCTGAGAGGAACCTTCTCACAGCTGAAGGATAGCAATATATGCAGTGTCATCAGTTTTCAGCACTGTGCACAGTTTCTACCTGAAATGTGTTAACAAAGACAGCACTGACCCATGAAATATACAGAAGGCCACAAGCTATGATACTTCCACAACTCTAAATGTTATAAATGAGGCAAGCTTAACAGCAAAGCCCCGATAGATTTTTTTAATTGACGAGAAATGTTTGTTCACTTATTGGAAAAGAGCACAAATATATCTTGCACATTTGCAATCTCAGTGCCAAGAGTAATACATCTAATACCACTGAAAAAGGACATTTGAAAATAGTTTGCACATTTTATACAATTACCACCAGGCAAGCATAATGTCAAAGCAATTCATTTACCATTGCTTTTAATAAATCAAAGATTGATTTTTTTCTAAAAGGTGAATAAACCCTCTAAAACTTTAAGCATTTTAAAAAAGCGAATGTTGCAAGTTCACATAGAATCTGTGTTACCTATTAAAGCAGCATTAGTGTTTAAAATACCAGAAAAGCAGTTATTATGAAAAAGGCTTATTGTTATTGTATTGCTTCCACACTGATGCTTAGCTAAGAACTGTTTATGGAGAATGTACAGCTACTGCTGATGATATAAACTGCACACATCTAGTCACTAAAATAAGGGTGACAATGCTGGCAAATACAGTAAACCTTATTTGTTTGACTTTATACTCGCCATCAGCATCAAACAGTGAGGTAAAGGTTGACAAAGGATGTAGTGCACCAACGATGCATTCCAACTCAGACTCCATAACAGCACGTTCACACTCTAGCTTGACACATCCATCCTCTAATCAGCCTGTCTTGTGACTTTTCAAGCCTACTAAAACTATATTAGGTTCAAAGTCTGTGGATACATGTCAACGCAGAATAAGATTGAGACTGTTGCAACTCATTTCACTTATCATATTTGGTAGCTGTCACACAAGAAAATTTGATGAGACCAGCCGCATGGCATGCTCTACCGCCTGGATCCAACTAAAAGAGTAATCAGTTTCATAACATGGTATAACACATCACTAATCAAGCTTGTATACCATCAGAACCTGTCTGATGCCAAATAATTTGTCTTTAGCTGTGTTAGTCAAGGAACATATTTTTTCAAACTGTCAGGACAGTTGTTAGTTTTCTTTTAAACCATCTGCTCCCAATGTGTATCATCTTCATGCATGTTTGCAATAGCATTTTGTTAGAAAAGGTTTAGAACAATTTTAACTGGTTCTGGATATTTCTTTCTTTTACATGCATACCGCCGTTACTTTTCAACTGAGCAATCTAGGTGAATGATCAAGGCCTTTAGAGCACGATACCATAAAGGCCAAAAACAGGAGGTAAGGTAGAACAGGAAGTAGTAATTATGTGATGCCAAGCTTGGATTTTAAGAGCTGCAGATTGTTGGAAGAAGGACATCGCGTAAGAAGTTAGGAATTTCAGTGCTTAAGATCTTGGGAAAGAATCAGTTAGAAAACTGCTATGAGGCTTGTGTGGTTCTGTGTAGGGAACTTTGCCTGCTGAAAGCACACATGAGGAATTCTGGCAATGTTGCACATATTTGTCGGGTCCCCATCATAGCCAGAAAATTTGCACGCAATGCATGCAATAATTTCCGATATGCACAACTCCTTCTGCAGATTATGAACAATGGACTGGATTTTAAAGGCTCTCTGCTGCTGGGAACGGTGGTGGTGGGGGGGCAATGAAGATCGGTAGGCAGAGGCCCCCCACTAACCCCGACGCTGGCAGGTCCCGTACTGATCTGGGCGGCGGCAAGGCCTCATGGCAGTTGCCCCGCCGCTCGGTGCCAGGACCCGCATTAAAATATGTTAATGCCTGCTTACCAGGCAGACCGCAACGATTCAGTCACCACATTGCAATCTTCATTCTTGCCGCCGGCAATGCTGCGCCTTTGAATTCCCATTCGGGGAAACATGGCGTGACACCTGTGGGGAGGGGGAAGAGGTTTTTTTCTCTGTGTGGGAGGAAGGAAAGGGGTTACAAGGCTGCAGATCGGTCGGGGTTGGGGGCTGGTGGGAAGGGATAAAGGATAAAGGTCCCGAACTTGGGGGGCGGTGGGGGGTGGGTGGGGGGGGGGGGGGCGCGTGGGTAGGTCAAACTTTCAAGGTATGTTTTCCAGAGGGGAAAAGAGCAGGAATGTTGTGATATGCCACTGTTTGGGGTGGGGGGGGGGGGGGGGGGGTGGAGGTGGTGGGGGGAGAGTGCATGGTTAGGTTATGTTATTCAGTTTTACAAAACTTGACATTACCTGGCCCTATAAATGTAAAATGCTGATTGAGAGCTGTAAGCCCTTTAATAATGGCACCAGCGTCTGCACATTGGCACCAGACACTGTTGTCGGCGACGGCTCACCCGTCCCCTCCACGTCATTGATGGGCGGGAGGTGCGGGTGCCGCAGCCATGCAAATGAACTGCCGCGTTTGAAATTGAGGCGGCTCCGTGACGTGGTCCCCATGTGTGAGGGCCACATTTTTTATGCCCGCCGCCTATTTTGGCAGCGGAGGCTTAAAATGCAGCTCAATGACTAATTTCAACACAGTGAAAATGCTAAGAGGAGTGCCTGTTAAGCAGCTCAAATTTAGAGAAGCAAGGACAAGCGTATTGACAAGCATATCACATTTGAAATAACCTATCTGGTACAGGGAGCAGAGTTATACTGAGTTCCTGATCAATGACATGGAAAAGCACTGAAGGTAATTTTGCCTTTGGGTGCTAGTGTAAAATGGGCAAAATTGATTATACCTGGCTGCTACAAGATTGAAGTATAATGGACAGCTGATTCTCTATCACCCATTTTACAATATCATCCATTTTACACTATCATCCAAAGTCAAAATGAGCTAAATTTTGTTCATCTCCTGAAATCGGGCTCTGTGGTGGGGGGTGGTCGGAAGATTGGAGAGACAGCGGCCTGCCATGGAACCTGACGCTGGGATTGCCGGGCCCGATCTTCCTGGCAGTGGGGGGGCTCCGCGGCGGGGCCTCCGCCGCTCTGCGACAGGATCCAACTTTAAGTATTTAAATGAGGCATTTGCATGAATTAAAATCTAACCTGCAGCGATCTTACCTGCAGTTCTGGATCTTCAACGTGACGGGCGGCACCAACGCGCCTTCACTTTCCCGTCCAGGGAAAGCTGGTGCCACCAAGGTGGGGAAGAGGGAATCTCATAATTTGAAGTATAGTTGAGGGGGGTAGGGGAAGGGGTGAACTCTGCATTGTGGGGGAAAGGGGTTAACTCTATAATTTTAATGTAGTGGGGGGGGGGCAAACATTTATTTTCAGTGTAGTGAGGGGGGAGGGGATGCGGGCAAGTCTGCATTCTCTATGCAGGGTTGGCAGCCTTTTAAAAAGGGCACCAGCACCTGCGCAAAGACAGCTGATGCCGTTCACAGCATCACCGAGGCCGCCCTCGCCATGTGATTTTGGGGGGGGTGGGTGGTGCCAGCGACCTTGCATATTCTAATGAGCCGCCGAGTTCAAGATCGCAGGGTCGTGGCAGCGCGCAGTGCATCCAGCGGCGGGAAAACAAAAGACAGTCCATTGTGTGGAGACAAGACACATCCCCACAGGCAGTGGAAAAACTCAAAAGAATTTCCATGCTATCCACATCCCTGCATAACTCCCAGCAGATATTTGGCAAATACCAATGGTGAAGATCTAGAAGCAGACCAAAATTAGCTCTCTCAGCTGGGGTGTGTGTGGAGCAGGGGATTGAGATGGGGATTGCAGGAAAGGCTGGTGGAGCGGTGAGTAACTTCATGCTCAATGTGGTCAAATTTATGATCATTCAAAGAAGGAATGCTTTATGTTATCACGGAGAAGAATAAACCTGAAAGCGTATTTCAAATATAGACTAAAATAAGCCTTTGTGGGTTTATTATTCAAAAAAAAAGCATGACATTTTTTTACCAGTTTTTGAAGCTCAATAGATTAACATGTCATGGGCAACAAATTGAATTTAATTTCTAAAGTTAATAAATGGTAAAGGAAAGACTACAGTGTATCAGAATAATAACCAGGTTGTTAATATCTTTGAACACAAAAGTCCGAGTGTACCAGGCCTGTGTCCTCAGTACCTTGCTCTACGGCAGCGAGGCCTGGACAACGTATGCCAGCCAAGAGCGACGTCTCAATTCATTCCATCTTCGCTGCCTTCGGAGAATACTTGGCATCAGGTGGCAGGACTATATCTCCAACACAGAAGTCCTTGAAGCGGCCAACACCCCCAGCTTATACACACTACTGAGTCAGCGGCGCTTGAGATGGCTTGGCCATGTGAGCCGCATGGAAGATGGCAGGATCCCCAAAGACACATTGTACAGCGAGCTCGCCACTGGTATCAGACCCACCGGCCGTCCATGTCTCCGTTATAAAGACGTCTGCAAACGCGACATGAAATCGTGTGACATTGATCACAAGTCGTGGGAGTCAGTTGCCAGCATTCGCCAGAGCTGGCGGGCAGCCATAAAGACAGGGCTAAATTGTGGCGAGTCGAAGAGACTTAGTAGTTGGCAGGAAAAAAGACAGAGGCGCAAGGGGAGAGCCAACTGTGCAACAGCCCCAACAAACAAATTTCTCTGCAGCACCTGTGGAAGAGCCTGTCACTCCAGAATTGGCCTTTATAGCCACTCCAGGCGCTGCTTCACAAACCACTGACCACCTCCAGGCGCGTATCCATTGTCTCTCGAGATAAGGAGGCCCAAAAGAAAAAAGAAAGAAAAGAAAAGAAAGAATATCTTTAATGATCAGTTTAATTTCTGTAGCTAAATACTGGTAAAGGAATGACCATGGTGTTGGAAATGCATTTAAGGTAAAACAAATGCAATAAATAAGCATTATTAAAAAATTATTTTTATTAAAATTATTAAAAATTATTGAAAAGACCAAAGAAAGGGAGAAAATTCTTTTAATAAGCAAGAATCATACCTTTAAAACAATCCTTTGGAAAAATTCAGCATATTTTGGTTTAATTTTTGAGCTGGGTTACATGTGTTTTTGCAGATGTCAACGTCTGCATGCTTGTGCCTTCAGTTACTAACCTATTTGAACATACTGGATAGTATGTACCCATGAGTAGGTACATGTGTCAATGTAGACACATGTGTCAATTTAGGCCTAATTTTACCCGCCCCCCGACGTGGGGGTCATGGCGGGAGAGCCCGGAAAATGCCTCCTGGAGAGGCCTGCCACAGGTCTCGACGCCAGGAAGGCCCCGCCCCGTAGTACGCTGCTCGGTGACAGGAGCAGTATCTAAATATTTAAATCAACGTAAATTAATGAATTAATGACCTACCTGCTCCCATTGGCCTTCCCGCTACGCTATCCAGGTAGGGTGCCAGGACTCCTCTGCCTTCGGATCTCCATTCAAATACTGATTGGGAAGGGGGGAGCAGGTAAGTTTTTAAGGGGAGGGTGAGCGGGGTTAAATGTCTTCCATTGGTCCAGGGGGTGGTGGAAAGGGGTTAAGTTCATAGTTTATAAACTTTGGGGGAAGGTCAGGATCGCTAGGTAAGTTTTTTTTGTGTTGGGGGAGAGGGCAAGCAATACATTGTTTAGTGATTGGAGGGGTGGGAGAGGAGCTTGAATCTTTTATTAATTTTTTAAAATTAAATTTATACTGCCTGTAACTTTGAAAGTTAAAATTCAATGGAAGGGCTTGAAGCCCTTTAAAAATGGTGCTTGGGCCTGTGCAGTGGCACCGGGCGCCGTTACCGGGGACGGAGCGCCCACCCCCTCCACGTCATCGGTGGGGGTGGTCCATCCCGGCCATGTAAATGAGCCACCGCATACAATATCACAGCAGCTCCACGGAGTCAAAGCCATGCATGCGGGCTGTCATTAGTAAAAAATTCAAATAGTGTTCCATATGACAAAATTAATATGTTTCCATTTGGCAGGTGTGGTTTTCGTCACATATATAACAAAAGAAAATCATGCAACTGTCTGGCAACAGGATCTGAATTGTAAGGATTATCAAGAAAACTTTTAATATGTTCATATTTGACAACAATATATTATCAATTTGGCATATTATGCATTGGTACAGGCATAGACGATTCCGATCACGGGATCTCTCCTGAACCCAAGACCTTCAGCACGGTCATGGCCCATCTTGGCATTTGAAATTTCAGGGTGGCAGTTTCCTTTTATGAGTCTTTATTCTTTAGTTGTTAAGTGCCAGCACTCTGTTCTAAATGTGGCTGATAATTCAGATGGTGCACTTAGTTCTGGTACATTGAATGACCTTCACCTCTAGAGATCCAGCTTTTCATCCAGCCAGGGGAAAGCAAATGAAGATCAATGATGGTCACAGATGAAGTAAATTGCTGCAATTTTGAACAATTCCCGAGTGGATATGAGTGTCCAGTAGAAACCCTTCCTGAATTCAGCACCTAATTAATCACTTGGTTTGGAACTGCCAGAAAGAATTGCTAAATTAGACAGACTGGAAATTTAATTTGTTATTGTACAGGGAATGCTTCCAAACTGGATTGTCTATCCACTTAAGGTAAAACCTGAGATTAGCGCATCCAGAATGATATCTGACCTAGAAGGTTTGGTTGTTAAATGGAAATATGTTCTGTTCACTTGCACTTTCATTCTTCAATTTATCCATCATTATGCACAGCCTATTACAGACTAAATCATTTATAATTTACATGATCCTTGATAAATTAATTTTATTTTAATTTATGCTTCCACTCAATATTCCGTCAACCTTTAACTTCTTGGAACTTCTAAAATTGCAGTTCCTCAAAACTGTCATAACCAATTATGAAACAATTTAATTTTTAACATTAAATTAATATCTTCCTTAGTACCAGATAGCTGTAATAAGATATAAGGTATTCTAAGTGCAGCAAATAATCAATTAATCTAATATAGAAGAAGTCAAACACACATAAGAAGGTAGCATTGTCATGCATGCGTCTATCTTCTCCATGTTGGTTAACACTGAAACACATTATCCTTTTATTTGTATTATACATTGGAAAATAACAGATATGAGTTAGCCTAGTGTTGGGCTAGCTGGTTTGCTATGTTTGAGTAAATGGCATATATTCCAACTGCAAAAGTTGCTGCCAATTCCTTGTCCTCCATACCATTAGACACAAACAACATACACTCCAGAGCAGTGTATCACCTCTAATATGATAAGGCAAGCAGGACAGAATTTGCTTTTACTTGCTGCCAACTCCATCCTTCAGCACAGCCTCATTTCTGGGAAATCACCTTCACATTCTTTCTTCACATTAGCTTCTGGCTACACCAAATCTCTACGTTTTCTCTATTAATCATTTCATTTTTTTTTCAAACAATTATTTTCATTAACTCTCCATATGAAATTTGTGAAGTATGATTTGATTTGTTGTGCACTCTTAAAAGTTCAGATCTAGCTTTTGTGAGCACACTGTTTTAAAATCCCAAAAATAACAGCTTCACTAAAGAAAAGGGCATTATCAAACTAAATGACATTGAATCATAGAATGGTTATAGCACAGAGGGAAGCCATTCAGCCCATCATGTCTGACATCACAATGCAGCTCCTTTCACACATTCCCTACTGGCAGGCAGCCAATTAACTGCCAACATCAGGGATGCTGTCCTTTTAAGGAACATGCTTCCGCCTCCAAGAGCTGCCAGCCAATCGGAAGGCCGGCAGCTCTGCAGTTCCGTCAGCATCACTGGGAATGGTGGCCACTGTCAGTACTGCAGGTGGCCCTGCAGCTTTGAGGGCATCCTGGACCCCGGGAAAGGTAAGTGGGGTCAGGGTCGCTGGGGGCAGTCAGGCAGGCCCCGGCGACAGGGTGAGGGGCTGTTGGTGAGCGGTGGGGCGTGTCTTCCCGGGGTGTGGCAATTGTTGCTGGAGAGGCTCTCTGGGGGCCCTGAATTGCCCCAAAGGAGGCACCCCATCCGACCCTGCTACGAGGCCACCAGGTAAAACCTGGCAGTATTTCCACATGGTGGCGGGCCCCTCTGCCATCAATAAAATTGAGTTGGTGGAGGGAAGAGGTCCTTAAGTGGCCATTAAATGGCAACTTCGGGAACGGTGCCCCCTCCCATTTTCCTTGCCCCCACCTGCCCCGTCTCTAACTCCGCCTCCAAGGGCAGAATAAAATTCTGGCCATTGAAACCACCCAGCTATTAATGGGAAGGTCATCTCATTTATATAGGATATTACTACACTGTCACTTGTTAAACGTCAGTGAACGATCTGTGTACTGCAGCTTTTGTGGTGTACTTAGAATAACCATGCAAATCATAACAATAATGTGCCTGATATGACATAAAGCTTTAAAATAAAATTATTTACTGAAATCAGACAGAAAGTACTGATCTTATTGAACTGTCTGAGTTTCTAATTGTAATAAAGTAAATTTAATTTGCACTTGATAACATCAACACTCTGGGGTAACTTCAAGATTTAGCTTTTTAAAAAGATTAGTTGAGCTTAAAATTTAATGTGACGTTTCACTAAAAATTTTACCTCTTAAAAATATATCTAAAAATAAACTCACTTATTATGTATATTATATTATATAAAATAAAATCCATTTGCAAGAAGCAGTGAATTCAGCCTTTATTTAACTAGTAAAGACAGCATATGAATTAGTGGCATAACTACAATATGAATTTCAAAAAACAGCTGCAGAAATATAACATTAATGGTGGAAATGAGTTTCATTCATAAACTGTCAAATTCCAAATTAGCAGATTAATTGAACAGACCGTGCAAAGTTGCCATCATCTAAATTATGCTCAGTGACCATTAAATTATCTGTTGTCTTTGTTTACTATCTTGTCAGGCTGAAGCTAGGGGGCAATTTTCAACTGATGGCCACCCATTTCGCAGCTAAAACCTGAGCCACCAGCAGGTGAAAATCTTGGTGTGGGGTGGGGGTGTGATGGCCCGTGTTGGGGGAGTATACCTCGGCTGTCCCAAGGGAACTGTTCTGTTGGGATGGGTTCCACTTAAACCAAGTTGGGACCAGTATCCTGGCGAATTGAATAACTAGGGCAGTGGACACAGCATTAAACTAAAAAAGGAGGAGTGGGAAGATTCAGGAAAGGGTACATTCAAAAGCAGCAAGGGAAATGTCAAGGCTCTGGAGCAGAGCAGTGCAGTGGTGGTCCACACTGCTGCCACTATGCACCAGTGGGAGCAGGAATGAACGTTTAAGGTGGTGGATGGGGTGGCGATCAAGTGGGCTGCTTTGTCCTGAATGATGTTGAGCTTCCTGAGTGTTGCTGGAGCCTTATCCAGGTAATAGGAGAGTATTCCATCATGCTCCTGACTTGTGCTTTGTAAATGGTGGACAGACATTGGGTAGTCAAAAGGTCAGTTACCTGCCACAGAATTCCCAGCCTCTGACCTGCTCTTATAGCCACTATATTTATATGGTTGCAAATGTTAAGTTTCTGGTCAAATGGTAACCCGCAGGATGTGGTGGTAAGGGATTCAGCAAATATAATGCCGTTGAGTGTCAAGGGAGATGATTAAATCCTCTTTTGTTGGAGATGGCCATTCCCTGCCTCTTGTGTGGCACAAATGTTACTTGCCACTTAGCAGCCCGATGTTGACCAGGTCACACTGCATGCGGGCACGGACTGCTTCAGTATCTGAATAGTTGTGAATGATACTGAATGCTGTGCAATCATCAGCGAACATCCCTACCTTTGCCCTTTGCTGAAGATGTTTGGGCCTAGGACACTACCCTGAGGAACTCCTGCTACAATGTCCTGGGGCTGAAATAATTGTCCTCTAACAATCACAATCATCTTCTTTTGTGGAGAGTTTTCCCCCAATTCCCATTGGCTTCAATTTTACTTGGGATCCTTGATGCCAAACTTGGTCAAATGCTACCTTGATGTCAAGGGAAGTCACTCTCATCTCACCTCTTGAATTCAGCTCTTTTGTCCATGTTTGGACCAACGTTGTAATGAGGTCCGGAGCCAAGTGGCCCTGGCGGAACCCAAACTGAGTATCAGTGAGCAGATTATTGCTGAGTAAGCGCCACTTGATAACACTGTGACACTTTCCATCATTTTCATAGAATTATATCATGGTTACAGCACAGAAAGAGGCCAATCAGCCCGTCATGTCTGTGCTGCCTCTCTGCAAGAGCAACTCAGCTAGTCCCACTCCTCCACATCTTCTCCATAGCCCTGCAATTTTTTTCTCTTTAGTTAATTATCCAATTCTCTTTTGAAAGCTACCATTGAGTCTAAAGCTTCCTTTAAGCTGTTCCGCTCTGCTCCATTCCCGGCCTCTGTAATGTTGCTCTGCTCTGCTCCTGGCCTTCTTTTATGAGGGGTCTGGATAGAGTATATAGGGAGAAACTGTTCCCATTGGAAGTAGGGACGAGAACCAGAGGACAGCAATTTAAGGCAAATGGCAAAAGAACCAAAGGCAACATGCGGAAAAACTATTTTGCTCAGTGAGTGTTTAGGATCTGATGATTGAGAGGAGACTGTTGGGGCAGTAATTGGCCAGATTGAACTTGTCCTGTTTTCTGTGGACAGGACATACCCGGGCAATTTACCACATTGTTGGATCAATGCCTGTTTTGTAGCTGTACTGGAACAGCTTGGCTAGGATGTGGGGGTGGTTCTGGAGCACAATTTTTCAATACTACAGCCGAAATGTTGTCATCGCCCATAGCCTTCGCTATATCCACCCACCATTATCAACTGTGATTCACTTGTGAGGCAGTGACACAGTTGTGCCACCTGCTGCAATCGGAATTGCATTCAGATTGCAGCACAGACAGAGAGCACTGTCAGTGGCTGTGAAGCTCACTTCATCTCTTACATTTTATAACTTTGGCTTTTTGTAGGTATATTGCACATTGCCATAGGGAGTGAGAATCCTGAAGTGCTAAAAAGAGCAACCCTTCTCATACCCACTTCAGCAAGCATAACATTCACTTTGCCAAGCATGAAGAGCTGATTGCTGCACTGTTCCTATCACTTGTGTACTCGATGTATATGGTGCTTCAACATTGTATTTCCTCTTTGCCAGCTATTTATTTTTCTTCACTCTCCCTCTAGTCTTGTAAAAGGCTGCAATTAAATAGAAATGCCCTTCAAACCTTTCTAAAGATATTAAGAATTTTTATGACACCATGTTGCCATCTCCCTTTAGGTGCTGCACTACTTAAATTGCCTCAAAATTGCAATTTTCCATTCTGCTTTCTTGAACAAGTCCAGATCTGCATTTGGAATGAATAATAAAGCAATTGACCTGACCCAGCAAAATTGCATTCTATTGGTACATATACCATTCCGGCTAGATTAGCAATAATTCTTAACCAATCAGGAGCAAATTAGGCCAATACACAAAAACTGACACTGAAAGAATTTTTGGCAGTTCTATGTCATGTAAGGAGGCTAGTGTCCCAAAAGCAAACTAATATTGCTCATTTTTTTCCAAAGGAAAATAATGTTGACTGGGGAAAATAAAAATCAGAAAGCGGAACTGAAACCTGAGATGTACATTTCCAGAGAAAAAGACAGCTTCTCGGAGTAAATTTTCTGAGCCTGTGCCAGTGGCAAGGTTGTCACCTGCCACCAATGATATATTCAAAAAATGCTAATGATAGGCCTTGATTTTCTATCTAGACCATGCATGCCAATGATAGGCAGGAAAAGAACTTTGCTGCAGGCACAATCTCAAAATACCTGACCTACACGACATGTCTCAAAAGGTTGGCTGCCTGAAAAGTGATTATATTCCACATAAAATTTCATCTGCCGTCTCTCAGTGCAAGGTTTGGCCCCTTAGTAATAAATAAACATAAGCAATAAAGGGGATAGGCTGAAAGAACATAATAGCAAATTAGGTAATTATTTTATTTATAAAGTTAGAAATTAAAATTGGTACTGTTTTCAACACAATTGTCAAATGTGCCCATATGAAATTTCTCTATGCCAATTTGAATGAAGGCGCTAACTCAACAAAGTTAATCCTCATTATTAGTACTTTGAGAGCAGGTGCATTTGACACCTAAAGAGATAAGAGTAATAAATCCACATAAGAATGAAAGATTTTTAATCAGAATTATCATACCAATCGACTGGTTGATAACATAATATTCCTAATACATCATAAACATAGCACACGGTGCTTGAGATGGATCCTGTTAATTGCCACTGTGAAACAATAATAATTTAGAAAGCTGTGAGCAAAGATTAGCACAGAAGATTTTTCTTGTGAATGAAAGGATAGTAGTGCAATGATATTACACCACCATCTTCTCAAGGGCAAATAGGGGTTGGCAACAATGGGCCATGAGTACTGGCCTTCCCAGCAAAATTCACATCCCATGAATGAATAAAAAAAATTGCATGCCCCATGTCATCAAGAGTTTTTACTGTGAGGCTTCATTGCAAGTATCCTTTCCATAAACCCTCAGACCAAATATAGACTACAAAGAAGTAATTTAGCACCACTCCATTTCTAATGTGGAGTCTGGCTAGACAGGACTAAAGGTTTGCAGAATTAGCTCAATAATGTCATGGTCCCATCAGTGATCCACACTCCCATCTAGTATGGCTCATTGCCAGGAATCTAGGGCTAAGACTTCTTTAGAGCCCATTTTCAGGTGCGGAGGTCACAATTTGCGATCGACTCATGCCTGTTCCCATTGAGGCAGGCAGCACTCAAACATGGTCCGAGTAGGATTCACGCTGTTTGCTGCCTGAGTGCTCAACAGAAGGCTGAATAGTATGCAATGATATCACATGTTGCAGCCAGCCGGCTTCCCTTAAAGGCAGTCGTGCCCTCTTAAAAGGGAGCTGCACTCAGTGGAAGGGAGCTGCTGCTGACTGCTGCACTGAAATCGGCTGCAAGTAGGAGCAGCACAAATGGGATGCCAGGGAAGAGAGGGGGCTCCTAGGTGCAGCACTGGAGGCCTTAATGGTGAATGTCAACAGGAGGAGAGAGGTCATGTTTCCGTAGGAGGCTAGGAGACCCTTGAGGAGCACCGTCCAAAGGAAATGGCAGCAGGGAGGTCAAGTCCCAATTGGCCTCTGGGCAGGAAGGCCGTCATCAGCCTATCCTGCCCCAGGGAAGATTGCTGGGTGATGGGCCCTCCTCCCTACCACACCGTTCCACCACCTGTTGCGGTGCTCCCTGTCCCTTCACCTTCTACCCCACCTCAGGGGGTTTCACAAAATCTAGCCGGCTTTATCACCTGACATCCATGCAGATCATTGATGCGCTTTGTCAAGAGAGTCATGTAAGTTTGTGTGACAAAGAACAAATGTATCATGTGCATTTAGCCAGTGAGCTGCATTGGCATTTATGATCTGCAGTTGAGCGGTGCAGAGGACCACAACATTTAATGAATGAGCTCCTTCTTGTTGACGTATGTGACAGTTGTACTATATGGTGCCTTCAAAGGGATATGGGTTCCATCAATGACCCCTACAATTTGGGGAAGCTAGCGATCTTTTGAAATGTCATAGACCTCTCCTTTTGCTGCACTCAGAAGCCTTACAGAATATGGCATCCATGATTTTGGTGAATCCAGAACCTCACAGCGCTCTGGGTGATGCTGCACATGTCATCGGTGCCTGACTGAAATGGCCTCATGCATAAGATTTGAGTGCTGTGGTAACCTTCATGGCCACTGACAAGGTAGTGCAGGACTTAGAACATGGCTGAAATACGTCACAGAGGTGGCCGATTGACTCTTTACTAAAGCGTAGTCTCCTCAGGCATGGCTCACCCGACATCATCTCAAAAGGCAGCGTCTCCCTGTACACTCCCTGGGGTGGGTAATAATTCCTCCTGTTCAGCTTACAGTATGGCACCTGACTCTCCTTTGTTATTCCCTGTATCGGACCGCCATTCTGTGCCTAACATACATAAACAGTGAGACCCTCCCAGCCCTCAAGCGGTAAAGCAGTTTTCCCTATTTATTTTCCATAGGCTTCTTTTTAAGCACTTCCAGGACATATGTCACATAAATGTGCACAAAATTTGAAAAAAGAACCGGCACCTGTATCTCACAGACACTTTGGCGGCGAACTCAAAAAATGGCAGCCTGCCCATGAGGGCCGCAGGCAAAGAGCCACCACAATCTCAAGCATGGTGGCTCATTTAAATAGTCGGGTGGCCCACCCCCTCCCAATCTTGTGGAGGAGGCGGCCTGTCTGTCCCCGGCAATGGGTCTGCTGCCTGTGCGCAGGCGCTGGCGCCATTTTTAAAGGGCAGCCAGCCCTGCCAGCATATTTAAATTTTTAAAGATACATCCCCCAAAATTAAATAAATAAATTTATAACGCCCCTTTCCCACCACCCCCCCAATAAAAATTTCAGTAATTATTTGCCCTTCTCCCCCAGAACACTTACCTTTTACATCTGACCTACCTCCACCAAAACTGCACAAAGTTTAAGGTTCCACCATTCCCACCATCCCCTACACCCATTGCATGTATTTGACCCCATTTCCCCCACACCCCCCGCCAACCCCTTCACCGCACTGATAAACTTACTTCCTCCCCGCTCTGCACCAGTGTGGAGCTGCGTTTCCCCGGACGGGGATCTGAAGGCACGGGAGTGCCAGCCACTGTGCCGAAGATCGTGGCGGGCCCTCAAGATCGGAGGTTTGTTATTTAAATTTATTAATGCTATTGATTTGCCATTGTACAAGTGTCTGACATCTAAAAATCTCCTTCCGGCTTCATTCAATATGCACAAATTTCAGCTGGCTACAAGTCAGGTTTCTTGCATCTCTTCAGACTAGCTCTAACTTTTTCTGGTATTATTAATGGGTATATAGTGGACAAGTGCCACAATTTGACAGCACTAAAGTGATTTCAGTACCAAGCCTATTGGTGAGGACTGTTACAGTTCAACCTTTAGAAGAGTGGCGTATCTCTGACAGCAGCTTCTGGATTTCTGTGTTTAAATGCGCATATGCAGATACAGGAAGTTGCTGTCCAATTTACTCCATAATAACAGTGAGAGCTGATAGCCTCACTATTATTATCGATGCAAAATCCAGGCCATTGTCATCTTTTCTCTCTCTGCTCTTGCTTTGCCATTTGATTGTGTTTTAATTCTTTTCCTAATTACCTACTGCTTCTGCTGCCCTACTTATCTGTACTGTTTTGGCTAAAGTCATGCCTTGTTCCTTAGTCTTTCTTTGAGCAAATTATCATGTACTCCACAAATTATTCTTTTTTGTATTTGTTGATTCTGTCAGTTCAACACATTCAAATGCCTTACTATCAGCTCTTAATGCAGTTGCATACTGAAATAGTTTCTCCTATTTAAGTTTGCTTAGGGTTGTGCTTTCTCTCAAACTTATTCATTACATTCAGTACCAGTTTCTTCCTTAAAGTTGAAATTATTATAAATACATATGACTTCTTTCCAGTGATATGAAGAAAAATGGCTGCTGTAAACACTTGCTTTAGCTACTAAAGCCATTCCTAGCAACAAAAAAAATTGAATTTTCTGCAAGGTGTCTAGATACCTGAAAGCTAGGTGAATGATCACTTTTAATCTTTTTAATATCTATAATATCCCATTTGTTTCGCTTCCAGATATTCCAGATATTCCAGATACTCTATTTTCAGTGACTGACTGTAAAGCTTTACTTTCATCAGGGAGAGATTTGATATAACCTGATTGCAAGCACAAAACTGACAGTGGACTTCCACCACATGCCCAAACTGAGAGGCTCAAGCCTTAACAGAAATTGGGACTTAGGCTTCATTTTAGTAATAGCATGTTGCATCTCTGGAAACAGCTTTTATTTTTGCTGATTTGGTCCGGTTGTCTAGCTGGCAATGTCCTGCAAGTATGTCCGGGGTAGGAGAGGCGAATGGGGGGTGGGCAGGGGCAGGTGATGGTTGCGAGTGTCTTCAAAAAAATTCAGAGCCTCTTCGGTCAGAATATAATTTGTACCTAAGGACTTGGCTGCGACTGAGGCTGGGACTGGAATGGAGTGAGTAAAGGTTACTATAAGGCCTCCTCCTTCTATCGGCACACCTCAGGACCAGTACTGTTGATTCCTGGGATCTACTGCCACCTTGCACATGGCAACCCTGGGTAGCAATGGCAACATGGGCAGATAAGAGTGACCTGGGTCACAACACCCTCCCCCCTGCACCCCTCAGTCCATTGCCATTTGCATGCAGCAGTTGTGGAAGGATGCATTTCTTTAATTTTTTACTCCAATTCAATGAATCTCCTGGCAATACCTACTGAGAAAAATTAGTGACCCTCTTATTTGCTTCCTGTCTCACCTTTGGCTGATACACCACAATGGAGCTTGGATTTTTTAAAAAAGAAATTTGAAGAAATCTTTGAATTTGAAACCCGAATCTGAGATTTCATTTTTATAGTGTTTCCCTGGTCACCCAGAAATTGCACTGTTTCTTTTAGACTTGTATATAAAAAAGGAAATCCTGCTTTGCCAGGTCTCTGCATCTTCTTACTGATCTTTGTGCCTGGGCCACTGGGCATTTCCTACATGCAAGAGTCAGTAAATGAGCCCTTTATTGTTTTTGAAGACCATTAATCTCAGAAACTATCTTTGGAATGCTGTCATTGATTCTTTCACACAGGATCCAACCTGACTTTGAAAATGAAGTAACATGAAATGACTCTGGATTATCAGATTATATTGCATAACACAGAAGCCTAGACTCTGCTTAAAGCCATTTTAAATCTAACATCGCCCCTGGCTCAGCACATTTGCTGTTGAGACCCTGATCCATGCCTCCATATTTTTCAAAGCTCTGCATAAACTTCAGTTCATCTAAATAATGAGATCATCTTCACGGATGCATTTAAGGTGAGGCTGGATAAGTACTTGAGGGGAGAAAGGAATAGAATGTGTTGATGGAGTGAGATGAAGTAAGGTCAGAGGAGGCTCATGTGCAACATAAAACACCGACATCAACCTGTTGGTTTGAATGCTGTAAAATTCTACGTAATCCAATGCAATATCAACACATACTACTACTACTCATTAAAAATATTTACTGAAGACAAGCCTTTCAAACTTCTTTCCAAATCATTTCACTGGAGATGTGGATCTTTTCACAACCCAGCAGTCTTCTTGCTAGCTCCCACCCCACTTGCAACAACACAACCTTGAGCTCACATAAGCAATGCCACAGGAAATCTGCCAGTTACTTTGTATTAATGTTACTTCAAAAAGCAGTACCATTTCTGTAAGCCTGAAGACTACTGCTACAACAATGATCATTTGCACTGACATAGCAACTTTAACACCAAGAACATCACAAGGCATTACACATAGACGTAAAAGGTTGGGATTTGTAATTGTATTTGTAGATACTTCAGATCAAATATTGGAAAATTAATGCATTAGTAAAGATTCTTCTTAAGTTTGTGATTTCCACGTGTTCTTGGCTTTATTCTTCCTTTTAATTGGCTACCTATGCTTTTGTCAATGTAGTTTTTATAACTATGTATTACATTGCACAGTAATAGGTTGGTATGTAAAAGTAGATGGGACCCATGAATTTGACCTATTTTAACAATTGGCAATATTTTATTTTCTATGTCTGTTTTTTAGAATGAAAGAATGTTATTATCAGCAAAGATTGCCATCGTCATGATGGTTTTCCATATTACTGGTATCATGAAACTACCAAAAAGCTTTTATAACATTACTATCCTGGATTGCTATGAACATGACACCAATTAAACAAATTAATGCACTTTCTAACCTTGGTGCTGGCAATGCTTTATTCTGGAGAAATTACTGTACAATTGCATCCAGACACTTAATGTAACAGGAGAATGAATTGGACATCTAGGCAGTTCTTTTTTCACAAGGTGACAATTTTATTAGGTTTAACTGTGTTTTATATTTCTGCGGCATTAAGAATGGTAGAAAAACAACACTCCACTTTAATAAGAGTCAAATAAGTAATCATTCCTGGCAAATTAGTGTGAGAACTTGATAAGCTTTTTCCTAAACCTCTGGATCCAATCAATCTAATTGAAATGAATTTGAAGATTGAGAGTTCATTAAAAATAGATTAGAGTTCGTTTTTAAATTAAAGATTCAGAATGATTGATAGTTGTAAAATCTGCTGCAAATGCACAAATCATTTATTGTTCCACATCACAGCCTGTTTTGAGCTTAAAAAAAATCACAATAACTGAATCAAAAAGGAATCTACGAATAACACAGTGTGCTAGCAAATGTCCTGCCAGCTTTGTAAGTTTGATTTGAATCTAGCCTTGTGTTACGACCAGATGAGAAAGGTATCGAGCGGTTCCGTCTCATTTTTCACCTGGCCTTACTGTAACAGGGTTTAATTTTTAAACACACCGTGTTTTGGGCTCCCCCTTGGTGAATCCTTGATCACTGCTTTCCAATTATAAGGCAAAGAAATTAGCACAGACAGGCTTTCTTAGGTTTAAAGAGGAAAAGTGAAATTTATTAAAATTTTACTTAAACTCTAATTCGGTTAATGCCTACGGATACACGCTGCGCTCCACGCTAGCATGCATAGGTGATACACACATGCAAATAGAGAAAGAGAAGAGCAGAAGAAAAATAGAGAGGTTTGAGGTAATCTCTGAAGAGGGGTTTTTGTTACCTCGCTGCAGTCCTTGCTTGTAGGCAAATCTTGCTTTTGGTTGGGGCCCAGTATTCTTCTTAAACCTCGTTCACAGTAGGAAACTTTTCTGCCTTGGGATTCTTGGGATATGTCTTCAATGGTTTCCGAAGCTGGTGAGAGAGATGAGAGCAGACAGGAGAGGCTGCAGCGACAAGACAGCCACGAGAGGTCTTGCAGTCCAGGAGCAAACAGCTTTCTGTCTTCAAACACGGTTTCTCCAATTTAAAACTCCCCTCGTTGGCCAGCAGGTGTTCACGTGACCGACTGAATTGATCAGGTCTCTTCTGTGTATTGGGGCAGGGACTGGTTCCTTTGTTCCAACACTGTCTGCTAGTATGAAAAGAAATGTCTTTCTAGCCAGAGGCTTGGCAACCCCTTGTAATAGGCCTTCCTTTCTTCCCAATAACAATTTTAAATTAATGGCCATGTAGCGAAATATATGTGCCTCATTCTTGGCAGGTGGGGACCTGCATGACACCTGACTTGTTGGATGAAAACTGTCTCCCTCTGCCTTAGCTTGCACTAGGGATATCATCTTGGGGCAAAAAAATGCAATTCAATCATTCAGGACATCTCTTCAATATACCATGTGCAATCCAACCTATCATGAATCCTATGCCACCTATTTAATTTGCTGAGGAAAGTTGTGGCAGAAGTACTCTCTGATCCACAAAGATGATCAACCAAAGCTTCAGAACATGTATTCATCTCCAGCTTTCCTTCATTCAAACCTGTCCAACTGTTCTTCACAGCTGACACCCTTCCTTTCACTGATCCCAGCAACATTAAAGTAATTGTTCCGAAGAAGGGTCACTGATCCGAAACGTTAACTCTGCTTCTCTTTTCACAGATGCTGCCAGACCTGCTGAGTGGTTCCAGCATTTCTTGTTTTTATTTCAGATTTCCAGCATCCGCAGTATTTTGCTTTTATTAAAGTAATTGTGTTTCATGGAGTACTTAGTTATTCTAGTCTACATTTATTCAGGCAACATTCAATCCCACTCACAGCCACAAATTTATACAGCCCATTTTTAACAGAGGTAATCAAACAGATATCTTTTTTGAGAGCCTGCCGCATATATCCAATACAGTAAAATGGGAAAAAAATTCTTCAAACTCCTCATCTCACCTCTTCAACATCTTATTGCTGCTTATGTACCTCATGGATTTCTAGAGCAATACTTTTACCAGCAACATTGGGGTAAATGGAAATTCTGTTGATCTTCCGCTGACAGAGCGGTAGAACCTTTGAGGAAATTCACCACCCACTCCACCGCCCCCACCACCCTCTCCACATCTTGGAGCACATGGCAAACTATGATGATTTTGGCACAAATTCTGTGACATACTGCAAGTCACACCATAAACTTTCGTAAACTACCAAAAAGGCTATTCACAGATAAAATTGTTAATAAAGGAGAAGGCAATCTAGTGTTTCCATGCAGAAGTCCCATATCAAGTACTCAACCTCTTCTTCCCCTCAACCTTGCAAACACTTGCACACCCACTCCACATGGCCAGCACTTCTTGCTGAAGAGAAAATAAGAAATATAGTCTGAAGTTATCAAAGATAATATTAAGGTCAGAGAGCTACAAAGTGCCTAGTAGAAAGGGACAATTCCTCAAGTTGGCATTAATGTTCATTGGAACAATGTAAAAACCAAAGAGGGGTCAGAGTTGTAGGCGGCAGGCCACCTATCAAGGAGTTCGGGGCTACAATTGCGGCATTTAATCTTGGTTTGATCCTCCAAACCAGCAAAGACCATTCTGTGAGTAGCGAATAACATACTATTATTATCTAATGCTCAATCAGCTGGAAGGTCCTGGGTTAGTAGCAAGGGAGAAGGTGATGTAGAGATGTTTAATCTCCTGGGCTTGCATAAGCAGTGCCAGGAGTGGGAGAGCAGGTGGTAAAGGTGGTGTAGGTGTGAATCAGGTTTCCTTTGGAAAGCAGAGATGGGAGGGGCGTGTATGTTTTCTGGTGAGATCTAGGTGGTGCAAATAGCAGAAGAGTTCCTACTAATGGCATCTTTTGCAGATCTTTCAAATAAACAATAAGCAAACACTCCAATCTGTACTACTTATTGCCTTTCTTGGAATTACATTCGCTTTTTACCTTCAATCTGTTTTGCCTCTGTGTCTGTTGCTGCTAGGTGAGAACCATAACTAATTACTATATGGGAAATAGTTTGATCCTTAAACCCGTAAAGCTCTACAAAGTGCAGTTGTAGCTTTGACCAGGCAAACTATAAGAGTGAAGCTCGAGGAACAGCATCACATTTACCGATTAGGCACACTACAGCCTGCCGGACTGAACATTGAGTTCAATAATTTCAGAGCATGACAGGGCCCCCCATTTTGCTGCTATTTTTGTTTTTTTTTTCTTTTTTCTTTTTTTTTGAGTGTTTATTTTATTTTTTTTCATCTTAGTTTGTTCAGTTTGCTTACTCACTGTTTTTTTTTTCATGTTTGTACTTGCTGCTGTTCAATTTTCAGTCCGTTAACACCCTAGCTGTATTAATGCTTTGTCTTTCAACACAACATTAACATATTGTTTGCCTTTGCTCCATGACCTTCTGGTCAGCTATTTTGTGACCTCGTCCTATCTACACCTTCTCCTTTGTTACCTCTTGTCCCACCCCGATTTACTTGCTTATAACCTTTCACATTTCTAATATTTGCCAGTTATGAAGAAGGGTCACTGACCTGAAACGTTAACTCTGCTTCTCTCTCCACAGATGCTGCCAGACCTGCTGAGTATTTCCAGCATTTCTTGTTTTTATTCTATAAGAGTGAGGCACCTAGTTCCCTAATATCATAACAAAGACTTGGCAATGATCACATGTGGTATCTGACAAGTGCAGTCTATGCTAGGACTATCCTGATTTGATTGTGCTTTATCTTAATCAGTCCTCTGATTTTTATATTAATTTATTTCTTCACAGAACTTGTGTGATTGATTTTTCTAGATGTATAAATTTGTTCATCATCAACAGTATTGATTTGACTAATGTCTTTCTGATAAGCTTTAAACAGAACCAAACGAATAACTACTAATTTCCAGCGTGCAGTTGCAATATAATCGTAAGGATTGATATCTTTCATAAAAACTGGGGAAAAAGTATCAATTTTATTCATGCATGTTGCCAGTGGAGCATAGATCATAAAATTACAGGCACTTTCCCCATAATTTCCATTGCTCAAATTAATCAATGTATTTCATAAAGTCAGCCCTCCACAATATATGGTGAAAAGATATAAACTGTGGATAAAAATATAACATTTCCTTTTACCTACATCAAATGGTCCTGCCATTTATTGAAAATGCAGCTCACAACCTGTGTTTGGGGATAAAACAGGCTTTACAAGTTTGCCATTTTACATCACTCTATAAAATATTACACTCTTGATAACATGATTACTGATTGTTTTCCTATTTACACTACCCAGGGCATATACATTTAAAGTAATTGGTAGCAGGATTAGAGGGGAGTTGTGGAGAAGTTTTTCACCAAGAGGCTGGTGGGAATCAGGAACTCACTACTTGAAAGGGTGGTAGAAGCAGAAACTCTCATCGCATTTAAAAAATAAAACTTGGATATGCAGTTGAAGTGCTGTAATCTACAGGGCTATGGAGCAAGAGTTGGAAAGAGGCATTAGGCTGGGTAACTCTACTTAGGCTGGCACAGAGGGAATGGGCTGAATGGCCTACTTCTGTGCTGTACATTTTCAATGTTTTTAAACTGGTTAGGTAGCTCCTCAGTGCAGGACTGAGGAAGTGCTGAATTGTTGAAAGTGCCACCCTGTAAATGAGACATTCAACCCAAAGTCTGTCACTTCAGGAGAATAATATTCTCGCATTGTAGGTGACCTGGCCAAGCTTGGATTTAATGTCCATCCCGAGTTGTCCTCCAAAGGTGGTGATAGGTCTTTGAATTGCTGCAGTCCTTGGAGTGCTGGAATTCCAAAATATTGACCCAGTAACGTTCAAGGAATGGCAATATATGTTGAGGTCAGGATGGTGGGTGTCTTGGAGGTGATGCTGTTCCTGCCAGGTTGTTCCTTTTGTTCTTTTTGGTGGTAGAGGTCGCAGAAGAGGGAGGTGTCATTGAAATAACTTTGATGAGTTGCTGCAGTGCATCTAGCAGCTGGTATATACTGCAGCAACAGTGCACCAGTGATTGAACAGGTGATTATGAATCCAGTGGCAAGAACATTCATGAAGCCAACTGCAGTATGGTGAAGTGTCAAGCTTCTTAAGTGTTGCTCCAGCTGTACTCATCCAGGTGAGTGGTGAGTATTCCATCACACTATTAATTTTGTAAACGGTTGAATTGCCCATTGCAAAGTGCCCAGTCTCTGTCCTGCTCTTGTAACCATGGCATTGACATGGCCAGTTTAGTTCATTGGTGACACCCTCACCCAAATGGCTGCCACATTTACCTACGTAACAGTAACCACCACACTTCAAAATAATTAATTTTTTGTCAAGGCTTTCAAACATTTCTAAGTGATTTGATTAAGTGTTAAAGAAATGCAAGTTTTTTCTTTACTTTCTTTGAAGTGTTAGGGGACCATTATTACTGCTGTTTTGTGATCAGCTGTATGTTTATTTCTGCTGGTGAAATTACATCCAATAGAATAGCAAATTCCAAAATGACACACTTCCATCATTTTGTTAGTGGATCAGAAATATCTGAAAAATTAGATTAGCCACATTTTTTTACAGAACAGAATTGTGGCCCTGGGGCTTCCATTTATAAATGATGCCAGCTTGGATTTAAACACATAGACGATTGAGGAGCTCTCCCAAAGGTCCTCCCTCAACCAACACTACCAGCATAAGATTAACTGTTGTTTGTCTCATTTATCATTTGTGGGACCTTGCTGTGCATAAATTGGCTGCTAAAATGATCTATGTAAAAGCAGCAAATACATTTCAGAAATTAACCATTGACCATAAAGTGCTTTGGGACATCTTGAGGATGTGATAAGGTATTATATAAATGAACTTTCTTACTTTCTTTACCTTGTAAACAGATTATTACTCTGTTTTGTTCCTTAACTTTCCTAACATTTAATTGAATTTAATTAAAATCTCTTTCATAAAAAGTCGGTCCTGAAATTTCTGGAGCCCACTATGGCACCAGAAGTACTGTGGCTGGTACTACTCATCACTAGTGTTGACCCCACTCCAAATCGTAGGGATTAGGCCCCACCAGCATTAGACCTTACACCACATTGGAGCATCCAGAACATCTGGTTAATGCAAGCATACTTCTGCAGTAAAATTGAAACTGGTGGGATGGCTGGTGTGAGAAATGTCATCCCACCACTTTGAATTATGTCACAATGGAAAGGGGTGGGTGTAAGTAGAGACCACCCTTTCCCCCAAATCCTAGAATTTAACAATGTAAAACAAAGCGGTGGTGGGGCCGGTGGAGGTGGGGGTGGGGCGGGGGGGGTTGGTGGGTGTGAGGTGATGGGGAGATCCTACAGAATTGGGTCCTGCCTCAAATTTCACCGGCCTTCCTTCCTTCCCCTCAGGTCCAGGAATTTCAAGACCCGGGGCTCAATTATAATCACGTGCTGTGCTCCGCGGTGGCGTGCTTTCAACTCGGCGACCTTCCGACACGGAAGTGCCACCGAGGATCCCCCGCGATATTACGTGCAGGGGCTCATTTAAACAGAGGGGGTAGAGCGGTCGCCCCCAATGACGTAGAGGGGGTGGCCGCTGCGTCCCCGGCAACGGCGTCCAATGGCACTGCGCGGGCGCTGGTGCCATTTTTGAAGGGCTTTAAGCCCTTAGCAGAGATTTTAGTTTTTAAAGGGATCAGGACTTTAGCTTTTAATGAAAACATTACATTTACCATAAAAATGCCACTACCACCACCACCCCCCCCCCCCCAATGATCACACAATAAATTAATAACCCTCTGCCCCCCTGAAAAGCCATTTTTGACAGTCCCAACCTTTAAACCCCAAACTTTGTGCTCTTTGCCCTTCAACCACTTCCCACCATTCACACAACCAATAAAAATTGATTTCCCTGCTCCTCCACCCCTCTCATCCTTAAAATTTTATTCCTCCCCCCACCCCACCAGGTTCTCGCCTCGGAGTTCCGAAGGCGCGTGAAGCATGAATGATGGCCGTAAAATTGGCGTGGGACGGTCACCGCCTGCAGGTAAGTGTATTTGCATCTACTTAATGTTAATCTGCATATTTAGATGAAGGGCCCGCCTCCAGGTGGCGGGGGCGGGGGCCGTACCTAGGTCTGCTCGCCGCCGGTAATATGTGGCGGGCCTTTCTCGACGTTGTCGTTCGAGGTGGGCCTTTCCACGCAGAATGTTACTAGCCCCCATGATGCAACCTGGTAAAATTCAGCCCAAGGATTTCTAGTGACTATCTATGTCATGACATGGGTCAAGGCTTTGTACATTAAAGGAGCTTTGCATTCATAAAATTGTCTGGCAATTTTTCTTTTGGAGAGAGTAAGAAGAGACACAGCTATTTTTCAACACTGAATCATTTTCAAATGATGTGAGGGAACTTTCTCAATAGGATTCATATCACTACTGTGTGTGCTTGTAAAGAAATGAAAAATGAGTTACCAGTTTTTATTTTCTGAAAATCATCTCTTATACTAGAATTTATTACATCAGCAGAGTTTATGTAATTATAATTAAAGATTTTAATAATGTTAATAATTCAGCTAGTCCAGAAAGTAGACTAACAGTTGTTTAATATTAGTATACAAATTACTCATAGTCTTCGATTTCTGACAGATCCTGCCAGTTATGAATTTGCTTGCAGTGATGTGTTGAAGTATTTATGAAGTATGTCAGAGTATTACAGAATGTTATTAATTCTGAAGCAAAGGTTATACAGATCTCAATTTTTGCAACACATATGGAAGCTTTGGCAATGCATTAACATAAGAGAAAGTGTAATTGGATTTACATGAAGTTGATTTTGGATCTGAAAGATGATGCTGTTTTGATTTGATTTTCATCAGAATTGACAAACAGTGACTTTTTTAAGATGAACATATTTGTAACTTCTGACAGCAAGTGCTTTTTCTTGTTGTAGATGAGGAATAAGGAGAATTTATTTCCAGTCAATCCAGAAGGGTAGGCAATCAGAGGACACAGATTTAAGGAGATTGGCAAAAATAAAAAAGAGGGGATATGAGGAAAAGAAAATCACACAGAGAGTTGTCCTGATCTACAATATGCTGCCTGAAAGATTGAGTGAAGCAAAATTAATGGCAGCTTTCAAA